>NW_012267428.1:299736-358198 GCF_000151885.1 Dipodomys ordii | reverse complement strand
AGAAAAAAGCCGGAAGTGGTGCTGTGGCTCAAGTGGTAGAGCGCTAGCCTTGAGCTGAAGAGCTGAGGGACAGCACCCAGGCCCAGAGTTCAGGCCTCATGACGGGACCCCCCCCAAAAAAAAGGCAGGAGTATATTTTATTTTGATTTGATATTCTATGCACTTACCCGCACATGGCATATTCAGTCACACCGTTGAAAGGGTTTGTGAATAAATATCACTGCTGTGCACACACTAAAAGAACAAATGTTTAGAACTGTTATTACCTTGAAATTCTTTTGATAGGACTTATATTGAAAGGCACGTTTTTGAAGATCATCCAGAACATATTGCAGATCACTCAACATGACCTTTATTTTCTCTGGGTCCGTGGAAATATCCAAAATCTGTGGATCCTGTAAAATTAAAAATAGTGTTTAGTTAAGCGTTCCTACTGTTTGTGAAGGTCACATACATTAGATGGGTTAATAAACACTTTCAAAAAAGGTTTTAGAAGCTAATGGTGACTTTCCATTTTGAAGCATTATAAAAATAGAAAATTGTATAAAGATGTATCATGGGCTTATATAATTATTTATTATTATTATTAGTTGTAGTAGTAGTAGTAATAGCAGCAGCAACAGTTGTAATAGTATATTTGAAATGGAGTCTTGCTATGGTTCCCAGGCAAGCATGGAACTTGCTTTTTAGTCCAGTCTGGCTTCAAACTTGTGATCCTTCTGCCTCAGACTCTCAAGTGCTGGGATTACAAGCATATACCATCACTCTCAGCTGTAGTTGTTTATAAATTGTAGCTAATATAGTCTACCTCATTTCTTTACTTCCTATACATCTTCAACAAATAAGACATCAAGTAAGGAGAGGTGAAATGAATATAATAGGGAAAAGAAAAGGATGTGATAGAGAAAAAAATCCCATTTTACAATAAAGGAATGGAAAACCTTTTGAATTTTGAGAGAGAATCTAAGGAGATTAAGGAAAAACAAATTCAGTTTCTTCTCCTTATACTCTAATACTAGGTATGTATATATTATTGTGCATGGGCTTTTCTCTACACACAACAGGAAACAATCAACTGCATGTCTTCAAATTCAGTTTAACTTTAACACTATCTACCTGGAATTAGTGTGAGATACCCCAGATTGAGGTCTCTGTCACAAGACTGCCTCACTTTCAGATGCTAATCACAATCCTCTGCTTAGCTTATCCATGCCTTGGAGTGATCTGCTACATGTCAAGCTTCTAAAGACGCCTTCCCTTCAATTAATTTTCTAGAATTTAGGACATTACAATGAGAGCAGATGAAGAGAACTTGAGTGAGGTATAGGAAAGGGGCTCAAAGGCCCAACCACCCTCCAGGAAACTGCATTATGTTCAGCTATCTGGAAGCTTTTGGATTTTAATAGAAACTATTACACAAGAATGTTTGAGGCATGATTGATTGTGTTGAAGTGTGATTAGACAAAAGAAAGGCCTGATGTAATGTTAATAGTTCTACCAGAAAAGTGCAGCAAGGTCTGTTCAAATTCTTCCTAAACTCTGTACATAGTTCCTTTCTCCAAGGTGCAGGACAAGATCTCTTTTGAAATGGGAGTCTTACGATCTACTATCAGAAAATTTCTTTATGCCAGCTCTAAGACAGAAATGTGGGGCGAAATAAGAATATAATTTCCATTCCTATGGCCTACTTTGGGGATTCTGAGGCCTAAAGTACCCTAACATTTTAACAAAAGACTCTCTTTTTTTACACTAAAGCAAAGTTTATTCAGAAACCAAGAATAAAAGGCCAAATACTTTAGCCTTATTGTTTGAACCATTTAGGAAATATTAAGGGTTATGGGAGTTATGAGCCAGGAACTCCATAAATATAAATGCATGTAGGGCTGGGAAGGTGGCTCAGTATTAGAGCACTAGCCTTGAGCTGAAGAGCTGAGGGACAGCGCCCAAGCCCTGAGTTCAGGCCCCACGACTGGACCCAAAAAAAAATAAAATAAAATAAGTGCATGTATATAAAATTACAGGGAGGAATAGAAGAAATGAAGACTATAAATGTCAAGACATACGTTTTCAAGATGATATTTTAGGGTTGAATGAAACTCCTTTGCAAATAGAGTAATTTAGGAGCAAAAGAGAAGGAACTCACTAGATTTAGGAGAACCTGTGAAAATTTAGAGACATCTGAGATTTATAGATACAGTTTGGGAAGACCAATCAATCTAGTTTATTACTTCTTCTTTTATGTGGCCCTGCATTCAAAGTGGAAGACATGCTCTAGAATAGGGAAGCAGTAACTGTCCAGGCAGAAGATACCTGTATTGAAACACTGGTTTGATGAGGTATTTTGGGGTCCTAACATTCTTGTGTGTCTTGATTTTAATAGTGAGAACTTTTGAGAGAACTGATGAACCAGAAAAGGTTTGAGATGAGGATGAGAAAGCTGCAGATTACATCTATGGCGGAGATGATGGCCTGCTGTAACGGCTGCCTGGGAAATGCAGGTCCAGCACAATCACACTGCAATGGCAGCTGCTAGGGTCTGGCAGGTGGACTGCAAACTCACTGCCTCCATCCACTGTCAGGAAATACAAGAAGTAAAAGAGGATGCTAGCAAGGGTGAAGCAATGTTACACAGGGAATTTAGATTTTTGAGTTGAAATGGAATTAATCAAAAGAGGTCCAGTTAGGATAAAGGAAAACATCCTAAAGGGAATAAATCATATCAATGGTCACCCTCATGCTTTCTATACTTTCTCAAGCACCAGGAATGGGGGTCTTGACAGGAAGATGAAAGCATTTATAGAAATAATCAAATAACAGTTTGTTTCCAAAGAGTGTCTCCAAGCTTAAAAAAGAGTACTTGTTAGAGAGACTCATGCTATCATTTTTTGTGTATTTGAATAATGCTACTGGGCTGGGAATGTGGCTTAGTGGTAGAGTGCTTGCCTAGATGTGTGAAGCCCTGGGTTTGAATCTTCAGTACCACATAAACAGAAAAAGCTGGAAGTGGAGCCGTGGCCCAAGTGGTTGAGTGCTAGCCTTGAGTGAAAGCTCAGAGACAGTGCGTAGGTCCTGAGTTCAAGCTCCAGGCCTGGCCAAAAAAAGAAAAAAAAAAGAAAAGAAAAAAGAAAGAAAAAAATCATGCTATTTAAGAGTCTTATGTTCTACTGATTGAACTAGCTGGGCAGTGATTGAATCATACTATTTAAAATGTGTCATTACATATAAAAATATGCTAGAATTTTGCTTTTTTAATGATCTCTCTTTATATAAATGTATCATGGAAATTATTCATGCTTTCAAATAATCTAATAAATATACAATACAGTTAAAGTATAGAAATTAACTTGTAGACTATTAGCTACTGAAAGCAGACTATGTAAACTTAAATACTGGTTCTACCATTTATCTGTGTGATAAATTAATTAATCAATTAATTTCCTTCTCTGTAAAATGTGAATAACAAAGTCCTATAGGTGTTTGGAGAACTAAATGAGTAATACACACACACACACACACACACACACACACACACACACAGAGATAAGAATGCATCTAGAAGTATTATTCTTTTTCATTTTTGCCCCAAACTTTAAATATTCCTAATGTCTACCAACTATGAAATGGATAACTAAAATGTAAAATATGAACCCCATCTCAATCAGTATAGTAACAAACATGGATAAAACACACACATAACAACCTGAATGAATATCAGGAATATATCAAAATTAAATAAAGGGGCCACTATGTGATTCTAGTTAATTAAAGTTCTAAATCAGGCCCAAACTCATGTGTGACATTAGAATTGGAAGTAGTAGTTGTCTTTGGAGATGAAGAAAGGATCAGGAAGTACTATTGACATGAGAAGTGGATACATGGAAGTATTAATTCTGGTAATTCATGGAGGTATATAAGTATTATGCTTACATATATTTTTGTCTGTGAGAAAATACAATGTAATGTCACATCCTAAGAGCAGTGCTTGACAAATACTACGCACATAATCTTATATACTTTAATATTTCCATGTTACAAAGGTGAATTTATACTGTAGTCACCAATGTCTGTATTATAGTTCTCCAAGTGGAGGATTATCTTCATATATTTTATTAATCTTTGGTTGATGGCCAATTTTTATTTACTAATTCTGTCTTGATGTTATATCAGTGATACTTTGCACAGATTAAAATGCAAACATCTTGTTTTAGCTTACCTGTGCTTGTAGTTTTATTTCATTCACCTCGTTGTTTAGTTCTTCAAGATCTCTACCCAAATGCTGACAAAATTGTTTAATGCATGTTTCTCTGTCGCCCACTGATTTATCAATGGCATTCCGAACAGCAACAATGGATGGCTTCATAGTTGCAAAAACAGCAAAGTCTTCAGGAGGTGTGACCACTTGATACTGGTCAATAAGCTTATACATTTGAATCACTGTATTTCCTTCCTCTTCAAGGCTTTCAATCTAAATAGAAACATGGGATGTTCATTACATATATAAGAATCAGAGTATTTCAACTTTGAAAAAATATATTTTATTATCTTTAAGTGGTTGTACAGCAGAGTTGCTGTTCAACAAAGCAGTTAATGAATACAATGTATCTTGATCAGTGGCACTCCTATCCCTCCCAACTCCACCCTTCCCCCAATTTTCTTAATTGTGCAGGATATGCATTGATAGGCAATGTAATCATTACCTTACTCATGTAACTGTAACTCCTCTGTACACTAATTTTACAATAAAAAACAACAACCAAAAAAGACAAACGAGAGTCTCATGGTTCAAGACCATTCAGGAAAATATTTGTTAACCAAGATCCCCCATCTCAATCAGTATTGGATAGATGTAGTATACATCTGTCACTCCAGTTTGTGTGGGAAGTATAACTATCAAGGTTACAGTCAACAGCCCAGGAAAACCTACAAGAACCTACTCAAAAATAAGTAAGTCAAAAGGGCTGTCCGTGTAGTTCATCCCTAACAAGTGCAGTTTCATATGTGCCAAGTCTAGGCACACTCTTTCTTACACAGTAACTTTACAGAGTGACCCTGGCTCAGGCATGGACTGACTTTCCAGATCTTCCTCCCTCAGTAGCCTCACCCACTCCAGCACACACATGGGGCTGGGATGGGCAGCTGCCTCTGTTGGTGGTGAGGGTTCACACACTCCTCTTAGACACTTTGTGCCATCAATAAGTTAGTTTACATACAAACACCAAAGTAGGATTCGTTCTTATGCTCCTCCCTCCATCCAGCACTGCTGCTCTGCACCTCCAAGGTTCAGAATTTACTGGTCCCTATTCCTAGAGGTCCTCGTACCTAGTTTATGTGCTCCACTTCCACAACTTTCACATGACCCTACCTATATAAGCCCTTTCCTGTATCACTGTACTCAAAGTCCAAGTTAACATTTTACACTACTCTTTGCCTGTGTACTTCCTAACAATCTTCTTGGCCTGCCCTGAAATCTTGTATAATTAGCCTACTATGTATCTCACTACCTTTCTAGATTTTTTACTTACAGAGAACAGGATATGCTTTCTGCAGATATCTTCCAATACAGAAAAATACTTCGTACACACTGGGCACAAAAATGGTATCAAACTAAAGGGAGTTGAGTAGAAACGTGTAGGTAAAAATAAATACTAATTACAAGGCATCTCTGCTGTGGGTGGTGCTACACACACACATACAAAGAAATGCACTTTACTGGCAAAGAAAAGAATAGGGATTTTAAACAGCCATAAGGAATGAAATTATGTCATTTTCTAAACAATAAATGTAATGATAGTGTAAAATGTAACTATAGTGTTCTTTTTTTGCATTTGCACAAGCTAGGGCAAACAAAGCAAAAGAATAAAACAACCAAGGTCATGAAAGTAAAAGAGGCCTTGTAAGGAGGTGGAAGAGGAAGATAAAGGGAGAGGAAGGAAGGGGAAATAAGAAAGAACAATAGAGGGGCTGGGAAGGTGGCTCAGTGGTAGAGCGCTTGCCTTGCATGCTCAAAACCCTGGGTTCGATTCCTCAGCACCACATAAGCAAACAGAAAAAAGCCAGAAGTGGCGCTGTGGCTCAAGTGGTAGAGTGCTAGCCTTGAGCTGAAGAGCTGAGGGACAGCGCCCAGGCCCAGAGTTCAGGCCCCATGACCGGACCCCCCCCCAAAAAAAGAAAGAGCAATAGAGAGTATAAAAATAATTAAGTACATTGTATTGCCTATATGGAACCTCTTACTCTGTACAAGTCCATATACACAAATTAAAAAATTGAAAATATTGCCTTAATCAGAAAATACTCTTTCTTCATAGCATATCAATTACCAAATCCTGCTATTGTCATCTTACCTCATGTCTTTGTTCATTTTCTTTCTCTTAGGAATGCTTACCAGAATGCTTGGTATGCCTTAGGACACCATTTAAATGTCTGATCCTCCACAAACTCTTCTGTACCTGTAGGCAAAAGTGACCACAGACTTCCTATCCCTATCATAGTATCTTGTGTCTGGACTCATTATTTCAAAATTGCTTTTGTTCTACACTCAATTCCTTGAAAGCAGGTTTATTTACTGTAATTCTTGCACTATAGTAAGTGGTGGTCAGTGAATTTGCTGATTTAATGGATGAGGTTCCAGAAAAAGGTATCTCTTGTAGAGTATGAGGAACTGCTTTTTCAGCATAATATCCAGATAGTGCAGATTACTTCTTGGAGATGAGCACACATAGGGTGGCTTTTCTGAATGGCGTAGCGTTCTGCTACCACCCAGTTATAGCAGTTGTCTTCTGCAGCCATTGAGTGATATGTCATTCTCCCTTCCTGACAGTTTGTAAAACTGAAGGAAGGTCCAGAATCCACCTGCCAGATATTTAGAATGAATAAGAGATCTTTCTCTTTCTTAGTGGCTGGAGCTGTGGGTAGCCATATTTCCTACGGAAGCATTTAGAAACAGCTTCTAGTTTGCAGAGAGGAGAGAGAAGTCAGAGAAGAAGAATCAGGAAGAAGACTCCCTGGTATTCCTATAGTTGTTGCATCCTGGATCTAGATAGTCCCCAAACCTAATTATCTTTGACATATTGTGTGTGTGTGTGTGTGTGTGTGTGTGTGTGTGTGTATGTGTGATTGAGATACAGAAAGAACTAATCTTTTCATTTGCATCTTTTGAGTATGTTATCTACTTTTTACTCCACACTCCACCTTCCCACTTAAGCTGCTATGAGTTAGGTTTCTTTCATTCTTAACAGAAAGGTTATGGACTAGTATGCAAAAATAGATTAAGGGTTAAGACTTCCTCTATGAGTAGTGTCTGGATTACCTTTCAATTATCATTCACTGAAAATCAGAATTACAAAAAACTATGGTTAACAATACTCATTTTTGTTCAGAGACCCAAATTTAAATTCCAGCTTTAACTCATACAAATTCTGTGACTTTGAACAATATAACCTATTTTGTTTCCCATTTTCTCATCTGCAGAATGAAGACTAAAAATTATCCATTCTTCTTGTGCTTTTCTAAGGATTATGAATGGAGTGCCTGACAAGTAGGGGGAAATTCATTAATGTTGACTGGGATAATTGCTATGATATAAGGCATCCATTTACTTTGTCTAAAAGAGTTATTGACATTTTGACAGCTTTATTATGACCCTTAGCCCCTTTTTCTTATCATATGTTTTTTTCCAACTGTAAGGTCTGGAATACTGAGTTATATGAGCTAATCTACTCACCCGCTCCTGAATTTCATCAAGAAACACTAAGCTGTTAACATATTCTATGGTAGTACTTGGCATAAATTGAAGTTTGTATTCTGCATCTTGTGCCTCAGAGATGATGGCATCTACTTTTTTCTTGCTTAAACGAGGAAGCATTAAATTTAACACCTAAGAAAGAGAAAACATGAGTCACAAATACTTGAATATTTGTTATTTCAATATGTATTTTATATAAGTCCTGATGTAAGAGGTGTTTATGAGCTGCTTTGGATGAGAAACAACTTCATCTCACCTGGGCTCATAAATGAACCAAACAGGATAAAAGCTGGGGATTTCAGCCTCAATTTTATGTCCTTTGTTCTGAGACATTCCATCCTGGAATCACTTGGCAACCAACTTGGGAAGCCATGAAGTTGTGGACCCACTCACCAGGTTATCAATGACTCTTTAATAAAAAAAAAAAAGACTTCAAAGTGGACTGTCAGACCACTTCTTTTCCACTTCTGGTCACCCCTGACTACCTCTACACATGCCTGAGACTGGAAATATTGTAATTATGTAGTCCTTCCCCTCCCTGCCACTGGTCCTTTGGCTATTTAAAATACTCATGTTTGTACCCCCACAGATGGCTGAAGATGGGCTGAAGGGCTATCTTCCAGTGGTATTTGTGCTGTGTAATAAATCTCCTTTCGGGCTGGGAAGGTGGCTCAGTGGTAGAGCACTTGCCTTGCATGCTTGAGGCCCTGGGTTCGATTCCTCAGCACCACATAAGAAAAAAGCCGGAAGTGGCGCTGTGGCTCAAGTGGTATAGTGCTAGCCTTGAGCTGAAGAGCTGAGGGTCAGCGCCCAGGCCCAGAGTTCAGGCCCCACGACCGGACCCAAAAAAAATAAATAAATAAATCTCCTTTCTCAGCCCTTCATCATGCCTCTTTATTTGACATGTAAGGGTGTGGGGCTGTATGTGACAAATGGAACTCCAGGAGTCTGGGTGTGGGGTTTAAAACATTGATTTCCCTCACTGGACATCTGTTAGGTCAGTGGTGTTGGAAGCAGTAGTGTATACGAAGGGAATTTTCTCATTAAACCACTGCTAGTCATACAAACCAAAAAGGAAATGATCTTAAACAGTTTATCGAAATCCCTGATTCCTTGTGAATATGGTTTCTGCTTCTTTGTCCTATGTAGTGGACATTGTACTGCCCTCCCAGGCATCAATCCCATTCCTTTCCTGGTGAGTGGAAAGCATGTGATTGAGGGGGATTGATCCATATTGAGAGTAAGGTTTTAGACTCTCCAAGCCAAAAGACAGGGCAAAGGACAGAGATTTATTACACGTCATTATATCTTTGCCGTCCTTTACAGGGACAGACACTGGTCTTAGATTAAAAACAGAGTAATAGCTGGGCACTGGTGGCTCATGCCTATCATCCTAGATACTCAGGAGGCTGAGATCTGAGGATTGCAGTTCAAAGCCAGCCCAGGCAGGGAAGTCTGTGAGACTCTTATATCCAATAAACCACCAAAACAGCTAGAAGTAGAGCTGTGGCTCAAGTGATAGAGCAAAAGTTCAGGGATAGCACCTAGGCCCTGAGTTCAAGCTCTAGGGCCAGCACTGTCCCAAAAGGACCCTTTCTGTCCTTCCACTTTGTACACAAACGTGGAAAATCCTAGCCTATGGAATTTTCAACAACCATTTCACAAACATGACCAAATGCTGGCCCCTTAGAATGGAGATGACTCATCACAAGCTCTAAAAGGAGAATGAAAGATATTGATTCCTTGGTGACATTGTTGGGCTACGAGATTACTGCCCTGGTGTCCCCCTGATCTTTGGACTTTTTAGATGTATAACTCCATACACTTTCTGATTTCTTAAGCTAGACTGAATTTAGCTTTCTTTGGCTTGATATACAGTAGTTTTCAAAACTGTGTGTTGAAATTGATCTTTCCTAATTATGTGCATTTTTTCTTTTATAGTAGATAAAGAAGCAAAGCGCTACAAGAAAGCTTATACTCAGATAAATAAGCAATGACAGAACAGATAATAATGATCAAGTCCACAGTCATTTCTATGAAGTTCTATCTTCTATCATCTATTCCAGTGTGGTAAAGGTTTTCTCTTTGTATCAGGGAGTAAGTATTTCAGACTTTCAAGGCATAATCTCTGTTGCAACTATCCAACTCTGCCCTTACAGTGAAGAAAGAAGCCAGACAACATATAAACTGTTTTAGATATGCTCCAAGAAAACCATGTAGACAAAAGAAGCCCTGGATTAGCCCTTTAGTTCTCCAGTCTCTGCTCCATATCACCTTTCTAGAAGCACTTGAGAATATACAAGTATAACTCTAGATCTTTAGGAACAGTTTCAGATAAGCAGATGTTCCCTTCAACTTGATCTCAGTATTCTATCATCAACCACAAGAACACTGAGCGGTTACAGTGGTCTCTCTTCTGAGAAAGTCTTGAAATAATCCAACAAAGGAAAAAGGGATAGAATCAAAAGAATATCTTAGGCCTGCAGTTCTCTCTTGGAATGCACATAAAAGCTAACTATATTTTCAGTAGAAAAAAATATGGGACTTTTCCGCAAAATTAGGGATGGCAAGTACTCTTATGTTAATTTCATCATGTGCAATAAGAAAATCAATGTAACTTTGCTTTTGTTATTGGAAAATTTTCTGAAATAATTGTTGAGATCATAACTTTTCTCAGCTCATAGTTACCTCCAAGCATCTCAAAGGTGATGGAATTAACTTTTCTTTTAGTTGCTTAGTGTCAATGAGCAGCAATCCCACATTTCTGGTGGGTTTTAGAGCGAGTGCATCCTTGTGCTGTTTGTGATACTTTTCCAGTTGTTCACTAAAGAACTTAACATCTGCATAAAATGATTCACAGAAATCATAAAGTAACATCATATTGAATGTTCAAAGATTATTATAAAAATACTAAAAAAAGTCACCATGTTAATAGCCTTACACATATTATCGATACTTAAAATAAGTATAATTCTGAAATGTTACTTCAGAATGCTTTATAATATTTTTTCTTGAAATACAAAAACAATATTT
Organism: Dipodomys ordii; assembly: GCF_000151885.1. Classification (NCBI taxonomy): domain Eukaryota; kingdom Metazoa; phylum Chordata; class Mammalia; order Rodentia; family Heteromyidae; genus Dipodomys; species Dipodomys ordii. The sequence continues at coordinate 347,424 of NW_012267428.1, read as the reverse complement.
TCCAATGTAAACATTTTTTATAGTTCCTATTAAGGGATAAGAGATGAAAATCACTTCAGGCATACCTTCACTATTGCATTTCATGGATATTGTGTTTTTAGCAACCTGAAAACTATAGCAATCTTGCTTTGAGCAAACCTACTGGTGCCATTGTTCTAACAACTCAGTGATTATTGCATATGTAAACAATGAAGCATATTTAAATTATGGTGCATACGTAGTTTTTAAGCTACACTATACTGTGCAGATAACATATGTATTGGAAAACAAAATATGCCATCGGCAATATTGTGAAATTCACTTTATGGCAAGGCTGTGGAAGGAGTTCACAATCTGTCTGTATGTCTGTAACTGCCTTAGAGGACCTCGCCTCTAATCTAGAGTTAGATTGCCTGGAACTTGGGCTTCATGATACTTCAAAGTAAATCATACTGAAGATATTGACAATAAAAACTGGAAACACAAGGGCTCAAATATAGCTAAAATTATTGTCCTCCCTCAACCCTCAGCATCTCCCTGCTATTCCAGCTCCTTACATCATAGCCAAGACATTTACTAAGGTGCATCTGCTATAAGCTGCAGCTGTATTTTGATAACCTTCCTCCTGCCAATTTATCAGTTCTCCAACCCACTCGGAACCAGTGGAAGCTTGATTATCCTTGGCCACACATTTGTTGTACCATTGATCAGATACCTAAGGATATACAATTATATAGACTCATGCCTATATTTAAAATTTCTGTATCCTCTCGGTCTCTAAAAATTTAACTAATTTAGAAGATACAGCGGATTCAATGAGTTATTTGGATTAGGGCAATTTCAAATGCCAGACTCCCCATGTGATTGTCACTGTGATGTTGCAACATAACATGAGCAGTGTCATGTCCCCATGTCCTGTCAGTTTACTTCTGTTAAGTATCAGTGTAACAAGGTGGCCAAAAATAGTAGAAATAGGCTCATCTATTTTTTTTTTGTGGTGGTTGTTTCATTTTTTTTTTTAAAGTGGAGCCTTACTTTGGTGTCTTGAAAAATACAGTCAGTTTCTGACTTTTAAAAGTTAAGGGACAGGGCAGCCAGATACGTTTACTTCTTGGATTAGATCCTGGGATAAGCTAGTTGAAACTGTTTAACTTGGAAAACTTTAAATATGAAATTAGTTTAATAATCTCATAAAAAGGAAGGAATTGTTGTCTGCTTCTTTTCAAGGAGATGTGATACTACTATTTTGGTTCTGTAGGATTTTTTTTTTAATGCCAGTCCTGGAATTTGAACTCAGGACCTGGGCACTGTCCCTCAGCTCTTCAGCTCAAGGCTAATTCTCTACCACTTGAGTTACAGGGCCACTTCCTGTTTTCTGGTGGTTTATTGGAGATAAGAGTCTCACGGACTTTCCTGCCCGGGCTGACTTTGAACCGTGATCCTCAGATCTCAGCCTCCTAAGTAGCTAGGATTACAGGCGTGGGCCATTGGCGCCCGGCCAGATTTTTTTTTTATGCCAGTCCTGGAGTTTAAACTCAGGACCTGGGCACTGTCCCTGAGCTTCCTTTTTTTATTTAATTTTTGTTGGTCATGGGTCTTGAACTCTGTGCCTAGGTGCTGTCCCTCAGCTCTTCAGCTCAAGGCTAGCGCTCTACCACTTGAGCCATAGCACTACTTCCCATTTTCTGAGTGGTTTATTGGAGATAAGAGTCTCATGGTCTTTCTTGCCTGGACTGGCTTTGAATCTTGATCCTCAGATCTCAGCCTTCTGAGTTGCTAGGATTACAGGCGTGAACCACCGGTGGCCCAGCCTCCAGAGCCTCTTTTTGCTCAAGGCTAACATTCTACCACTTGAACCACAGCTCCATTTCTGGCTTTTTGGTAGTTTACTGGAGACAAGAGTTTCTCAGGGGGCTGGGAAGGTGGCTCAGTGGTAGAGCGCTTGCCTTGCATGCATGAGGCCCTGGGTTCGATTCCTCAGCACCACATAAAGAAAAAAGCCGGAAGTAGCATTGTGGCTCAAGTGGTAGAGCGCTAGCCTTGAGCTGAAGAGCTGAGGTACAGTGCCCAGGCTCAGAGTTCAGGCCCCACGACTGGACCCCTCCCCCCAGAAAAAAGTTTCTCAGACTTCTCTTCCCTGGGTGGCTTCAAATCACAATCCTCAGATCTCAGCCTCCTGAGGAGCTAGGATTACAGGTATAAGCCACTGGTGCCTGGCTAAGAAAATGTGTGTGTGTGTGTGTGTGTGTGTGTTTAAAGACACAGAATTGTTTAATTATTTAACTTAGAGATAAAATGTATACCTTAAAATATTTCAGCATAAATTTATGGGTTGAAAGAAAACCAAAAAATATAGGGAAATTAGTTATAGTTCATGAGGCAAGGTATCAACATCATTAATTTTGTGTATAAAAATAAAGCTATAAATAAATAAATATAAATTATGTTCTTTATGGCTTTAGTTTTTCATCTTTCTCCAATACTGAGGCTTGAATTCAAGGCTTTGTACTCTTGCTAAGCTTTATTGCTCAAGGCTGGTGCTCTACCAGCTGAACCACACTTCTACTTCCAGCTTTTTGCTGGTTAACTGGAGAATATCAAGTATTAATCTGCCCAGGCTGTGTCTTAACTGTGATTCGCAGATTTCAGTCTCCTAAGTAACTAGGAGTGAACTAGTATGATCTATTGGCACCTGGCAAATGCTTTATTTCCATAATCATCTGAGAAGTTCCTTATCTAAAATTTCATTTACATATTGTAGACTATTTTCTTTTGTCAAAAACAGTAAGACTAATGAAGTAATTTTCCCTTGAGTTTAATTTCATGGCTAAGAGTTATTGATTGGTATCTACCAGGTCTCAAAATATGGTCCCAATAAAAAGGAATTAACTCCAATTCTTGTCATAAAAAAGTTGTAGGAATTGGTAAAGTGTGTATATATTACCTTCAACTCTTTCCTATATTCAAATCTTAAAAATGGTTCAGTTTTGTACTAAAAGATAAGCCATTAGTGAGAAAGTACTCCCTGTGTTTCTTGAAATAAAGTAAGATTATCAAGCAAATACAAAGAGGAAAGTAATTCTCTGGAAAGCAATCTAGAAGTGATTAAATTCTTACTTTTGAGTAGAGCTTTTTTGAACTATGCTTTCTGCCACCCAACAAAAACCAAAAATATTATAAACCTTGGTCTCTTTATAAAAACAATTAGTAAAGACAAATGGAAAAGTTACCAGGCTCCTGAAGTTTAAGAGCTTCTAAATCAAGACTTTCATTTTCCTTGTAGAATAACTGGAACCTTTCAAATGTCGAAGCATATAAGCGAGCAGATGCAAATGCTGCATGAATGGTTTCCTAAATTTTATGCATAAAGATAAAGAAAACCATGACTTTCTTAAGCAGATTTCAATTCACTTTACTTGAACACACAGAACACACAACCCCCCTCCAAAAAATCCATAATTTTTTATGCTAAGGATAGATACACAGGAAATATTATCCTTGACATCAATGCACAGAGTCAATGGATTGAGAAAGAAACTCAAAAATGTTTCAAAATTCATATCCAAATCTGACTTTTGAAGAATTGTGACTTATGATCAAAAGGAAGCACAGTTGTGGATTTTTTTCCTGCTTTGTGGTGATCTTATATATCACTAGTAAATATATGGCAAAGGGGCAAGGCCTGTTTGTTTTCTAAACCACAAATTTAATGCCTTAATCGAAATGTTTTTGGACAAATGTCTACAAGTTTAAGCAAGAAATGTATTTGCTTGCTTAATCTTACTGTGAAATCCTTTGCTGGAAAGTTTCTGAAATGTCCTTCATACTTTGCCCTAAGAGAAACCTTTTCCTCACTTCTTTTGGACTTGGCTCCAACCTCTCTTTCTCCATACAATTATTTTTTTCAAACCAACATAATCATTACAATTGCAGTCTTTTTAACATCCAGGTTCAACGTATATAATCATAAATCCTAAGTCTATGACAATTAGGATTTCTTTCTTTCTTTTTTTTCTTTTGGTCAGTTGTGGGACTTGAATTCAAGGCCTGGGGGCTATCCCTGAGCTCTTTCTTTCTTTCTTTTTGGTCCGGTTGTGGGGCCTGAACTCTGGGCTTGGGCACTATCCCTCAGCTCTTCAGCTCAAGTCTAGCACTCTACCACTTGAGCCACAGCGCCACTTCCGGCTTTTTTCTTTTTGCTTATGTGGTGCTGAGGAATCAAAACCAGGGCCTCAGGCATGCAAGGCAAGCACTCTACCACTGAGCCACCTTCCCAGCCCCCTAAGCTCTTTTTTTTCAAGGCTAGTGTTCTACCACTTTGAGCCACAGTGTCACTTCTCATTTTCTGGTGATTAGTTGGAGAGAAGAGGCTCCCAAACTTATGTTCTGGGTTTGAACCGAGATCCTAAGATCTCAGATTCCTGAGTAGCTAGGATTACAGGCGTGAGCCACCAGTGCCTGGCAGGATTTCTTTCTTTCTTTTTTATTGTAAGGATACTGTAGAGAGAGGTTACAATTACAGGAGTAAGGTAATGAGTACATTTCCTACCCAGCATTGTTACTCCCCCCACTTTGTTTTCCCCTACTATCCCTTCCCTCCTCCACCCAAGTTGTAAAGTTCGTTTTCAACTTAGTGTCTTGTTCATCTCATTGTTACAATGGGTCAACCTGCATCCTTGTTTCTTTTGTTTGTTCTTCCCCCATGGTATAACCCCTGTTGTCACTATATTTGATTCCAGTGCCCTGCATCTTGTATATACATTTTTCTAATTTGGGGAGGAAAAGGGAAATAACAAAATGCTGAAACAACTATTTTGGGGGAGGGGAGTGGGGGGTCTGGTTGTGGGGACTGAACTCTGGGCTTGTGTGCTGTCCCTCAGCTCTTCAGCTCAAGGCTAGCACTCTACCACTTGAGCCACAGTGCCACTTCCGGCTTTTTTTTTTTTTGTGCTTATGCGCTGAGGAATTGAACCCAGGGCTCTTGTATGCAAGGCAAGCACTCTACCACTGAGCCACCTTCCCAGCCCCAAGGATTTCTTTACTATTGGTCTTGGCCCATGACCCACAGACAGCACCTTATACAATAACAGTTTTAATTTTAATTTTTCCTATTTCTTATCAAGACTTCTTATAGATGTACAATTTATCTCAGGAAACAACTAGTGTTACAAAACCCTTCATATCTATGCTATGGAAAGCGGTTCAAAAATCACATTTTGCAGATGGTAGGCTAGCAGTAGGAAATTGCATTACACATTATCTCATATGTTTATATTTAATTACTCATTTATTTTCTTTTAATGACTCCTATGAAGTCTTTGGAGACGTTTCTGCTATCTGTTTACAGTAAAAATTGAGGACAAAAACAATGTCCAATTGTATTGCTGATTTAAAAATATCTTTGAAATGTATGTAACTAACTATGCAGGTGATAGAAATGTAATATGACTTAAAACATTTGTTACTTTAAGGTAATTACTTTTTTTTTGTTTCTTTAAGACTGGAATTTGAATCCTGAACCTGATGCTTTCACTCATTGGCTGGTCCTTTACCAACTGAGTCACAGAATTTTACATACCTAAAATTAAAATTCTCTAAATTTTAACAATTTACCATATTTGCCTATCATTCTCTCTATAAACAATTTTATTCCAAGATATTTGGAAGAACTTTTACCGCTAAATAATTAGCCTTTTTCAATACAATAATGTGAGATTCTTTCCTTTTGTGTGCTAGTACTGGGGATTGAACTCACAGCCTTTTCTTATGTAGCTTTTTTCACTCAAGACTGGTGCTGTACCACTTGAGCCACATCTGCACTTTTAATTCTACACATCTTTTTTCCTTACTTATAATTCTCTTTGAAGATGAGTAGCTACATACCATGATACAATATATTTGTTATTTTTCTCAACTCTACCATACATATAGGAAGAAAGTTCAGAATTGCTTACATCAATATTACTGCAAAAAACTAATCTATTAACTGAGTTCACCATTACCTGAAGCCTATGGCTTTAGAAGTTCCTTGGTTTAACTTCTGTCTTTCAGTGTAGCTATGTTGTTCCTTTAAATTATATTAAAGTTTCATATATTTTCATTTGTACTTTATTTTAGCATTTTCCCTGTTTTTGTTCACTTTTTATGAACTGTATTAAAGCATTTAGTAGGAAGTAGTTACTATCTCAATCTTTCCTACACCATATGCACTACCCTCATCCTTCCTACACCATTCCTCCATCTTGTCCTCTATGTAGTTTCTTTAGTTTCTGGTTTATCTTTCTCTCTTTCTAGGTTTATGATATAAAAGTGGCACATAATAGGTATTATTTTGTAATCTGCCTTTTCATTTAGCAATATATCATGGAAATCACTTCCTTATTTTTGTGTTCAATTGTATAATATTCCTCCATGTTGGATGTACCAAAGTTTTTTTTTTTTTCTTTGTTGGTGCTGTTTCTTTTTGGTGTTAGTCCTGGTGCTTAAACTCAGTGCCTGGGAGCTGTCCCTGAGCTTTTTTGCTCAAGGCTAGCTCTATCACTTGAGCCAAAGCACCACTTCTAGCTTCTTTGGTAGTTAATTGGTGATCAAACTCTGATGATTTTCCTGCCTGGACCTACTTTGAACTGTGATCCTTCAATCTCAGCTTCCTGAATATCTAGGATTACAGACATGAACCACTGGTGCTTGAAGGATAGATTTTTTAAAAATCATCTAGGTCTGGGTACTTTGGTAGCTTTGAAGGTATTTGGTAGGCTCTTTTGACATATAAACTCAAATTTTCTTTGTTTAGCCTATAGTTATAAATGCTTAGTCCATATCTTTGTTTTGTTTTACTCCTTCAGAGACTCAATTATATATACATGATTTTGTTCTTTGTTTCTAATTCCAGTTTTCCCCCCTTCTGGAGTTATTTTATCTTATTTTTCAATATCTAGGTTGTTTTAACATTCTTTATTCTATATCACTATTTTTACCCTATAATTTCTCTGTGCTTATATAAAGTTTTTATTTGAGTTTATTTCCTTGGAAACTATATATCCTTCATTTCTGAGATGATTTTGTCTTTTCTACCCATTTTTATTTTGAATTTTTGATTTAATATGTTCTTCCATATATCCAGATAACTCCTTTGAGTAGAGTTATTTTGGTATGTGGTATTGCTTTCAAGTTGCTTTCAGAGTGGGAGAGAAAGGCCGGGCACTGGTGGCTCATGCCTGTAATCCTAGCTATTCAGGAGGCTGAGATCTGAGGATCATGGTTCAAAGCCAGCTCAGGCCAGAAAGTCTACGAGACTCTTATCTCCAATAAACCACTAGAAAACCGGAAGTGATGCTGTGGCTCAAGTGGTAGAGTGCTTGCCTTGAGCTGAAGAGCTGAGGGACAGTGCTCAGGCCCAGAGTTCAAGCCCCACGACTGACAGAAAAAAAAAAGAGTAGGAGAGAAGAATATTCATCAGATATTTCAATTTTTACTTTCTGTTTTCTCCTTATGGTAACTTTGGAGATATTTAATCTCTCTAAAATTTTCAATTCATGAAATTGCTTTATTAGGTTTAAAGTTCAAGGGCATTCTGTTCTGTTGCAGCAATGTAGTCTATTTTATTATGTTATATTTTGTTTTATGGTGGTAGGGAAAGAAATGGGTGTCCTATATATGTGTGTGTATATATACATATGTATTTATCATTGTTATTAAGCCTTACAGATTTTCCAATTGCTTCATTTTTCTAAACCACCCAATTCTTTGTTCTTTGTAACTTAGTTTTCCTCCTAGATGTGATGCCATCTTCAATAGCTTGCCTATTTTTTTTTTGGTTGGTCATGGGGCTTGAACTCTGGGGTTGGGCACTGTCCCTTGCACTCTTCAACTCAAGGCAAGCACTCTACCACTTGAGCCACAATGCCACTCCCAAAAGCTTGACTTTTTAAGCCCTTCTTGTTAGCACTCTCTGATCTATTAAGAATAGTCTTACATGTATGACCAATAACCTTTGGCTTTGATTTTAGATTAATCTCAGCCCTGTTGCTGCTGCTAACTTCTTCCCTTTTTTTTTTTTTTTTTTTTGGTCCTGGGGCCTAAACTCTGGGCCTGGGATCTGTCCCTCAACTCTTCAGCTCAAGGCTAGCGCTCTACCACTTGAGCCACAGCACCATTTCCAGCTTTTTCTGCTTATGTGGTGCTGAGGAATTGAACCCCAGGCCACATGCATGCTAGGCTAGCACTCTACCACTGAGCCACCTTCCCAGCCCCAGCTTCTCACTTTTAAAAACTATTTGTGCCGGGCACTGGTGGCTCATGCCTGTAATCCTAGCTACTCAGGAGGCTGAGACCTGAGGATCACGGTTCAAAGCCAGCCCAGGCAGGAAAGTTCGTGAGACTTTTATCTCCAATTAACCACCAGAAAACTGGAAGTGGAGCTGTGGCTCAAGCAGTAGAGTGCTCGCCTTGAGTTGAATAGCTGAGGGACAGTGCCCAAGCCCAGAGTTTAAGCCCCATGACCGAAAAAACAAAAAAGCCCCAAAATCCAACTGTTTTTTTTATATGTTTATACATGTTCAAAGGCCTGATCTCACTATCTGAAATGGTTTGTGGCTGGACCATGAAGAAAAAAAGCTCATTGTTATTTGTGTATATTTTCTATACAAAAGGTAAATTGACTTCTGAGCATTCTCTATTTTCCAGTGGCTCTGTGACTCAAAGAGGTAGAGCACTAGCCTTGTACAAAATTACTTAGGAAGAGCACCCAGGCCTTGAGTTCAAGCCCTCCAACCAAAAAAAAAAAATTAACTTCTTGAGAAGGACATATGCTTTTGTTTCTTTTTTTTGGTACATTCTTATTTTTAGAAGATATGTGAAGTAACTCATATTGAGATAACTGTTATTCTGTTTGGTTCCTCCAAACTGAAAATATAATTCCTAATTAAAATGTAATAGTCATTATTTTAAAGAAACAATTGACTAGAGGGATAAAATTGACAAATCACAGGAGTATTTGGGTATTTGTTATTAAGTCAGATGATATGGTATTTAGTAGATGAAATCATTTGGAATATACTCCTAGGAACAAATATTAGTGAAAAAAAACTCAAAGATCTAGAATGAAAATCTGAAATTAGAACCTACATAGAGTAAAAGTAATTTACAAAATTAAAATTATGAAGAGTACAAGAAAGATTATATAAGCTTATAACTTCTGAATTGATGACTTAAAGTAATGTTGAGAATAAGAATTCTACCATAAGCAGTTATAAAAACTGTAGTCTGACTTAATAATTTTGTAAAGCCAAACAGAATATATTGAATACATGTATTAAAATACTACACTGAACCTTATAAATATGTATAACTTAATGTTAATCAAAAAATTAAAAGTGTCTAAGGAGATGAAAATGTTGTTCACTTCCTTGATTTGATTATCCATGTACATGTGTCAAACTGTCAAACTGTACTCCATAGATTAGTATAAGGAAAATCATAATTAAAAATTATATAATTGCAACCATATATATATATATATCTTAATGAGATGAACAGATTCAAACACTGTGCAGATTTTAAACTATATAGTATAGAATTGTATGTATAATGGCTATCTGTGAGTAAAAAATAGACTATTTATTTATTTGTGATACTAGGGGTTCAACTCAGGGTCTTGTACTTGCTAGGTAGGCGCTATTCCACTTGAGTCACTCTGTCAGCCCCCCAAATAAGCAAATTTTAAGCTTGAAATTGAGAAAGGCACTTGGATACCAAGGATTAAAGGCATTTGGGGTGAGCTGAGGGTCACACTCTTGTTTTTCAGGCAGAACACTGAATGACCCAAAATTCTAAGTGAGAAATACACCAAAGAATACTACCGTTCTTTCCCTTCTCATTAGAACTCCTCCATAAATATGTATTTGTACTTTAAAACTGGGGCATTTGAAACAGAGCACCAGTGACTCACACCTCTAATCCTAGATACTCTGGAGGCTGAGATCTGAGGATCAAGGTTCAAAGCCAGCCTGGACAGACAAATCCAAGAGAATCATAACTCCAGTGGAGGTATGGCTCAAGTGATAAGACCTCCAGTCTTGAAGTGTAAAGCTAAGCAAGAGTACAGGTCCTGAGTTCAAGCCCTAATACTAGCACAAAAACAAAAATGAAACAAAACAAAACAAATATGTGGCATTAGTACATGAAATGCCATTTTCAAAAATCTTTAAGTGTTATAGTTAGTAACTGCATTTAAGAGATTATGGAGGTATAGAATTCCATTATACATATATAGATAGATAGATAGATAGATAGATAGATAGATAGATAGATAGATAGATAGATAGATAGATATATCTCACATATTCTTGATCCATTCATCTACTGAAGGGCATCTGGGTTGGTTCCATATCTTAGCTATGGTGAATAATGCTGCAATAAACATCGTTGCGCTGGTATTTTCACAATAAAAAAAGATATTATGGATGGATACTATTACATTTGTTTCCTAATGGGTCTCAAATAATGACACTATGTTTCAATAAAAGATATTTAATAAGAAATGGCTCTAATTAAAAAGATTGTATGGACTGCCAAGGCACGCTGTTCTGCATGTGTCTTTCAATGTTTTACATAGTCTGTGCTCCTGCTTCTCTGGAAACACATGCAAACGATCACTAACGATAGTTAACTGTTTTGCCAGATAATTCAATACTTAGAAATTTGTCTGTTGCTTAGCAAGGTAATTTTTTTTATTAATAAGTTTTTTTATTGTGAAAATACTGTACAGAGGGGTTACAATTACATGAGCAAGGTAATGAGTACATTTCTTATCAAGCATTGTTGCCTCCTCCTTTGTTTCCCCTTCCCATCCCTTCTCACCCTTCCCACCCCCCCACCCCCACTCCCCAACCTCCACCCCCGGCCAAAGTTGTAAAGTTCGTTTTTCGACGTAACGACTTATACATCTCATTGTTACAATGGATCCACCTGTATCCTTATTTAAACAACTTGTTTTTTCCCTTCCTCTCCACAAATTATACCAACATCAAATACAGTGAAAGCAGGGGTTAAAAATCATCTTATAAATATGTTAGAAACAATAGCATGAAAGAAAAACAATTTGAGTCCTTATCTTGGGATTTATTTTGCCTAACATCAACCTGTCTGACCATTTCTGCTTGTCTCAGACATATACTAGTTATTTAGCAAGGTAATTTTTAAGGTACCTACATTATCTTCAAATTTTGCTATATGTGCTATTTTTCACAAATATAACATTCAAAGATATGATAGAAGAAAATACATCCCTAAACTTCTTAGACATTGAAGTTTTAAAATGGTTTTTAGTGAAAACAAATATACCTTTATTTGGAAGATAATTGTGTGAAAATACTTATCATCTTCCAATACATCTGATAAACTTGGTCCAGCTCCACAGGTTTTCTCTTCAAGTTTGTTGTTAATGTAAGGGCTGGTAAAAGCATCAAAATATGAATCAGGAACGAGGTTAGGGACTGCTAGCACAGTGTTCTGAAACTGGTTGACTGCATTAGAGATAATATCCTAGGAGAAAGAAAAGCATGAATATAAAGGTGAATACACGATTATACTGATGAGTATTTTTAACTTTTCTGAAGTGCTAAATTGAATAAGAATAACTCATTCAGGATTGGAGGTATGACTCAAGTGGTAGAGTGCCAGCTTAGTAAGTGCCTGGTCATGTTCAAGGTCCAGCATTTCCAGGAAAAAAAGAGAGAAAGAGAAAAAGACAGAAAGAAAGAGAGAGGGGGAAGAGAGGGAAGGAGTAAGGAAGAGGATGAGGAAGAAAAAGAAAGAGACAAAGGAAGGAAAACAGGAAGGAAAAAAGAAAAAAAATATTTAGGCTGGTAATGCAGCTCAATGGTAGAAGATTTGCCTAGCAAGAATAACTGAGTCAGCCGAACACTGCGGGTTTATCCCCATAATCCTAGTAACTTAGAAGGCTGATACCTAGAGGGTCAAGGTTCAAAGTCAGCCCTGAGAAAAGAAGTGAGACTCCATCTCAATTAACCAACAAAATATCAGACTAGAGGTCTGGCTCAAGTAGTAGAGTGCCAGCCATGAGCAAAAAAGCTGAACAAGAACACAAGTCCTTTAGATTAAGGGCCAGTACAACACAAAAAGAAAGCAAAATGAACAGAAAGAATAACTCATTCAACCGGGCGGGTTTTATGTTGATTCTGAGTATATGGATGCATTTCCTCAAAGATTTATATTTAAAGACACTCACAATAATAACAACTTAGAGATATAACTACCTGCTCCAAAATAGTATTATGGTTAAATATCAACCATCTATAAAATGGGACATGGAAAAAGTTTATGATATAATGCCAAAAGAAGGAAGTGAGTGGAGAGGAGATAGAAATAGAAGAGACAGAGGGAATAGGTGAGAGAAAGAGGAACAAAAAGAATGACATCGCCCCATTTGTTAGGAAATGGAAAGACTTGGAAAAAATTACAAGTGAAGTAAGCAAGGCCCAAAGAAACATAGGTCCCATGGTTCCCCTTATTTGCAATAACTAGTATATGTCTAAGGCAAGCAGAAAAGGTCAAAAGCTTTGTACATATGACCAGATAAGATGATGTTAAGCAAAATGAACCCCAAGATAGGGACACAAGTGGTTTTTTTCTTTCTTGCTATTGTTTCTAACATATTTATAATGTACCATGTGATTTTTTTTCTTTGTGTGTTCCTCCCCACGGTATAACCCCTGCTTTTACTGTATTTGATGTCAGTGCCCTGCATCTTGTATATATACTCCTCTAATTTGGGGAGGGGAAGGGAAAAAACAAAATGCTTAAATAGGAATACAGGTTGATCCATTGTAACAAAGAGATGTACAAGACACTATGTGGAAAAACGAACTTTACAATTTAGGCAGGGGCGGGGAGCGGGGAGTAGTTTAGTTGTGGTAGGGGAAAAACAAAGGAGGAGGCAACAATGCTTGATAGGAAATGTACTCACTACCTTGCTCATGTAACTGTAACCCCTCTGTACAGTATTTTTACATAAAAATGTATTAAAGAGAGAACTAATATATATTATCTGAATTTAATCCTTATTTATTCATGTAAATAATTTCATTGTAAGTTATGTATATATGGCATATCATTTATTCTAAAATGAGACCAAAAGGAAACATGATGGACCTTTTTAGTTATCAAGTTTGTGGTGGTTTGTTACAGAGTAACAAATAATTAAAACTATAAAATTCTCCCAGAGGCAGCACACTTCTAAATATATTTCAGAAGTGGTGTTTATAACAGTGTCATTTTTAGATTCTATTTAGGGATGCTTATAGTCAACTCTAAAGTTCATGTAGAATATGCCTCTTGAGGGTGGTCCTTACCAAGCCTCGGATTGGCCTTGAGTTAAAGAAAACATGTTACACTTTTTCTTTGTATAGAGAGGTAGTTCTGGGGCAGAAGAAATGCTTTCTCTCTTTCTTATGACCACTTTGGAGACTTGGCAACTGCTAGTCCTGCCACCCACCCAAAAGTAAAGCAGTCACTTTCTTTTTATGAAGATGCTATTGGCAGATATTAATGAAGAAGCACATACCAGGAAGTCTTGCAAACAAGGCTCAAAAACTAGCGACTCTATTGTCAGAATCAGTTCTGTGAGGAACATGGGGATGAGAGACTCGTCTTCTTCCTGCTTTTCTATCCCAGGGGCCGCCTAGAAGGAGCACATGTGCATTGTTATAAAGTTACAAGTACCAAGGTGGAAAAAAAGATATAGCTGGGCAGTGGTGGCTCACGCCTGTAATACTAGCCCCTCAGGAAGTTGAGATCGGAGGATCACAGTTCAAAGCCAGCCTGAGCAGAAAAGTCCCTATAGGACTCTTTAATTACCACTTGAAAAACAGAAGTAGTGCTGTGGCTCAGATGATAGAGTACTAGCCTTGAGCAAAGGCAGGCTCAGGGACAATGCCCAGGCCTTGAGTCCAAGCCCCACAACCAACAAAAAACAAACAAACAAAAACCCCCAAGGATATATAGACTTAAATTTATGTAATTGCTGATTTTATAATCATAGCATGCAGAAGGACTGTCAATGAACAATACCATAGAAAGAAAAAAAAAAGGGCAAATGCAGCCCAGAAAGCCAAAAGACATATTTTCTCATATGAGAAAGTTAGATCTAATTTATAAATATATATGTAAACATATACAGGGTTATAGGCATGTTTACACCAATGTATTAACCAAAGTAGAGAATATGCAAGGGAGAATTCCAATGGTGTAGCTTCTTTGAACAACTAACATACAGTCTAACAAAATGAATACTAGGAAGTTGGTACTTGAGGTGTATGTGTGGTGTGGGTTGAGGTCAGGGGGAAATTAGAAGAATGAAGAAGGAAGTGAATGGGAATGGGTGGGATTGGGGGAGATCTGGAAGTTATGATGAAAGGGGTCACATTGACCATGATGCATTATACTTATAAATTGATATGTTGAATTAAACCCCCTTTGTACAGCTATTTAAAGGCAATAAAATCATAATAATAACAAGGACAACATTATAATGTAAAATGCCTTTTAAAAACACTGTCAACAAAATGGAAAAAGAAACAATTGAGAAAACAGTCATATACAGCAGATAGAAAGTTGATAGTACTTAAATATAAACGATGTTGATTACTTAGTGATAACTAATGTTATCTAGAAATATATTCAAATTAAAATGCCTTTAGATTACCTGTACAGAGCAAATAGCATGATAGAGAGTGAGTGCTCCTCCTTCAACACTGATTAATGGCTTTAATTTTGTTTAGCTATACCTTTTTGTCAGTGACTTCAACTTTCTCTTCAGTAATCCATTTCTCAATGACTTCTGCTGAAGGCGTTCGTTTTAGTTTGTCAGTGAGATAGTTCAGAAGAGAGTTAGCGGAATTAACTGTTAGGACGTGCAGAGTATTCTCAATGAGATAGTCATTCAGACGGATAAAACTTGAAAAAGAAAAGACAAACAGTGTCAGTTTTCTATCTTCACTGCTCATTTTTGACAATGATTCTAAAGCAAGTACTTACAACTCAAAATATAATTTCTCTGATTTTTTATTTATTTTTTTTTGGGGGGGGTCCAGTCGTGGGGCCTGAACTCTGGGCCTGGGCGCTGTCCCTCAGCTCTTCAGCTCAAGGCTAGCACTCTACCACTTGAGCCACAGCGCCACTTCCGGCTTTTTTCTTTTTGCTTATGTGGTGCTGAGGAGTCGAACCCAGGGCCTCAGGCATGCAAGGCAAGTGCTCTACCACTGAGCCACCTTCCCAGCCCCAATTTCTCTGATTTTTTAAATTTAATTATAATCTCATATTTAATAGCCAGGAAAGCTGTTCTAAGACATTCCTCCCTTTAAAATAAACATATTCAAAAATAGAGCACCAATTTAGTTAGGTGTTCTAACTCTTACAGAGGCTATTTGATGCGCAGGGTAGTTATGGTTGAGCCAGTGTGTTTGAAGTTATCACAAAAAGAAACCCTTGAGCTGGCCTTTGGTGGCTCACGTCTGTAATCCTAGCTACTCAGGAGGCTGAGATCTGAGGATCGTGGTTTGAAGCCAGCCTGGGCAACAAAGTCTATGAGACTCTTATTTCCAATAAACTACTCAAAAAAGATGAAAGTGGTGCTGTGGCTCAAGTGGTAGAGTGCTAGCCTTGAGCTGAAGAGCTGAGGGACAGTAGAACACTAGCCTTGAGCAGAGAGGCACAGGGACATTGCCCAAGCCCTGAGTTTAAGTCTGAGGATTGGCAAAACAACAACAAAACCCTAAATGACAAATCTAAATAAAAAACAAGGGTAGAGTAACTATTGTGTTTGAATGGTGCTCCAGGTCTCCAGAGTTTCTAGCATGTCAGAGGCCTGGATGGTGACCTTGGATTGTGCCTCATTGACTTTGTTGCTACACAGACATTTCATGTATACGTGGTTAAGATTTATTAGTAAATTTTATATGTTCGATTAAATTAATAAGCACTGACTAAATATTTATGATGTATAGCTTCATAATTTTTAGAGAATTTTTGGCTATTTTCTTTGTAAGTTTTATTTCTAATCACGAAGTTTTTAGTTATTTATCTATTTTTAATAATGAATTGAAATTATTGATGAATTGAAAATTATTTTATTATTTAAAGGTAAAATGTGTCTATGCAATTAATTAAATTTCAATGAAAAAAAACCCCAATCAAAAATTGACGAATTTAAAAAACCTGAATGATTTATTTATCATAGCAATTTATGCATGTCTATGTATTTTGAATTCTTTTCCTTCTTAGACAATAGCAATAACTTGGTTTTACAAAAATACTTTTGAAATGACATATTGATTAGCGAAAAAGAAAATACTGTAGTCTATTATGTCATTTTATTTACTTTATCTCTATGTCTCTTTGATCTATTTAAATGTTTTCCCTAAGAATGATTTAAACCAGAGATTTTTCCACATTGGAAAGTTTTATTAAAAACCAGAAACCACATGGCACAAATTGCAATTGTGAAGTTTTTAAAAAATCCAAACTTTCAGTCATTTGAAATCAAGATGAATTTGTGTAAGCCAGTGGCAGAATTAATGCAGATATGGGAGAGTCTAGGCCCAGGTGGGGTCCCAGCAGGAAGAATTCTCTCACTGCCTTGCAGCTGTAAAACCTTTCCTAGGGATAAGATGTGGCTGGTTCTTTACTGGCAGATAGGTTAGAGGAGACTCTCCTGGCTTGCTTGAGGTCCTCCAACCCCTGTGCGCCTGACTTCTCCTTGGCATAGTCTGCTCTACTGGGTTCCATGCTTCATTCTAGGTCAGGGCAATACAAAGCCTAAGAGATCAATAAAGACCTCTTGGCCTTGTACTCACACTCCAGTCTCTGCCAAACTGCCTGTTTCAGAAGCAGCTTTATTAGGTGACAGCAGAGTCTAGGCTTCTGGGACACATATTCAGATCACCACATCCCCCAATTCCCAGCAGTACTAGTGAACCCTGTTCTGAAGGCTTTTTTTAAAAATGTGACATCACTTATTTCCTAAGCCTTTAGAAAAATTGTATACATTGGGGCTGGGAAGGTGGCTCAGTGGTAAAGTGCTTGCCTTGCATGCATGAGGCCCTGGGTTCAATTCCTCAGCACTACATGAGCAAAAAGAAAAAAGCCGGAAGTGGCGCTGTGGCTCAAGTGGTAGAGCTCTAGCCTTGAGCTGAAGAGCTGAGGGACAGCGCCCAGGCCCAGAGTTCAGCCCCCCCTCCCAAAAAAATTGTATACATTTAAGTATGTAGAGTAAAATAATTACTCCAGCCATACAACCCAACATATACTTTCTCATCCATGGTTGGTTGCTTGGTTTTGTGGTACTAGGAATTGAACCCAGGGACTTGAGTTTCTTGGGAAAGTTCTCTGCCTTTTGAGCCACACTCTAGCCCTTTTGTTTTTGTCTTTTGCTTCTGAGATGGGGTTTCACTGACTTTGCCCTGGTTGGCCTCAAATTCATGACCCTCCTGCCTCTGCCTCCCCAATGCTGGGACCGCAGGTATATACCTCCACATATGGCCAGGGATTTTTAATGAGATGAGGAGGGATACTGTAATTTTTCTCGAGAGAAAAAATATAACCATTTACCATGTCAGTCTTGTGCAATGATGCCTTTTGCTGGCTTGTTCCGTGTACGTCATTTTTTCAGAGTCTCCGTAAGTGGGAAAGTCAAACGTCAGTTCAGTAACACCGGCTCCATTTGTTTTTAAATACTCTAACAATACAAAGCACAACAAGAATTCTTGCGTCAAGATTCCATTTCTTTCCATATGGATTCAAAGAAAAAGCTAATAAAAAATTCGAAAGCAACAAAATACTTTGATTAATGAAACAAGTCAAACCCAAGGGAGAAAAAACAGTATCCTGGTTATCTGAAAGAATTTCACACCAATGGATTTCACCTCAAGAACAGGCACAGTAAGTTCACTAGCATTCTTGTTAGCAGGAGTTGATCTGCAAACCTTACTAGCTATTTCTCAGGGATACTTTTATCCTACTCTCCATCTGCTTTTGAATCACTCTCATGCCAGCTGGGCTAATTCTAACATCCAGCTAGTCCCTTCATTTGAACAAACCTATTGTCTGTACTAAATTGGACTTTTAAGCAGCAAGGCCTCAAGTTACCATAGAATGTTTAAGATTTGGTGTCCAGTTTAGGAATGCTATGCACAGTAGGAAAAAATTCAGGGAAAATAGGTGGTATTTACTATATTCCTCACCTTCCACAAAATACACCGACTTGATAACATATCAAGGAGAAGTTTGGAACCACTGAAATGGATAGAAGTAGCTGAGTATGGTTGTACATGCCTCTAATTCCAGTGCTTGGAACCCAGATGCAGGAGGATTGTGAGTTTGAAACTAGCCTTGGCTACAGTGTGAGACTTATATAAAAAACAAAAATGAAACAAAAAATGAAAGAGGAAGGAAGGAAGGAGCAGGAAGGAAGGGAAGAGAAAAAAGAGCAAGACAAAGAAAGAGGGAAAGAATTTAAAAGAGAGCTGCTACTTTTTATATATCCAGGGTGTTTTTTGCCTTTCATACCCTCTTGGGGATCAAACACACAGTCATCAGGAATAAATCCTACAGCACGCAAAGCCAATCGACAAGCCTTCCTGACCACATCTTTGGTCTCATTTCTAAATTCTTCAAGGCGCTCTGTCACCTAGACATTGATGAATAGGGATAATTAGCGATATCAAAGTATCCATAAATGAAACAAATATCTTAAGCCTTCTACGACCTTACCTCTCCTAGTCGTAAAATTTGTGCAGCCTTAAATTCCTGCAATGTGTAGGTATGACCTTTTTCAATATAACAAAGTCCCATAAAGCTCAATTGATAGCATAATTCATTTATTTTAAGAAGAGCTGGTCTCAAAAACTAAGTGAAAAATAAGAATTTATCATTAGTAAAAAGTATCTTGCTTTAAAGGTATACAAGCATTTAATAGTTTAATTACCAGGTGTGTATGTTAACATGAACTACAGCTATAAAATGCACACTTCAAGTAGGAACACTTTTCAAACTTAAAAATTAAGTCTTTGAATTATAAGATTAAGTTTTTACTTCAAAAAGCTAAACATGTCTCTCAAGGGTGTGTGTGTGTGTGTGTGTGTGTGTCTTGAATTCAGGGTCTGGATGGTCTCTTAGCACTTTTGCTCAAGTCTGGTGCCCTGCCACTTAAACCACAGTTCCACTTCAGCTTTTTGCTGGTTAATTGGAGATAAGAGTCTCACGGACTTCCTTGCCAGGGCTGGCTTTCAGTAGCAATACTCAGATCTTAGCTTCCTGAGTAGGATTATAGGTGGGAGGCACTCACACATGCTGTCTTTCAGGTGTTTTCAGGATGAAATTGAGGGCAAGTGATAGAAAACTGAGCAATATTTTAAATTTCATTTGATTTATTAATGTTCTTGGTGTTACTTTAAGGACTTGGCAATATCCAACACAATCACAGGAGGAAAGAGCAACTATTCTAAGAAGTTATGATACAGAGCAAAGCAAAACTTAACTTTAAAATTTCAGTGGGGAAACAATTGCTTTAGAAAACTCCTTTGTTTCCTTAAAATAATAAACATAATTTTCCTAATGATGCAGCAATCCCATCTCTAGGGATATGCCCAAGAAAAACGGGAACATATGTTCACACCAAGACTTGTGCATAATTGTTCATAACAACATTATTCATAATTGTCAAAAGTATAAATAACCCAAATATCTGTCAATAGATGGCAAGATAACTAAAACTGGTATAACCAACACAAAGGTACATAATTTGCTAGTAAAGAGAAATGCTATTTAACAACAGAGATTAATCTTTAAAACGTTATATTAAATGATAGTTGTCAAGGACCAAATGTTGTATTATTCCATTTATATGAAATAATAGAATAGGCAAATCTATAGAGACAGAAAGATTAGTGACTGCCTAGAGCTGAGTGGAGGTGACAAACAGGGAGGAAGGGTAAATAGAGAATAACTATTAATGGGGATGAACTTGGTTTTGGAATGATGGATATATTCTGATGGTAGTGATGATTGGTATTCTCTAAATACACTAAAAATCAATGAATTATATACTTTGGGTAAGTGAATTATATAGCATGTCAATTATATAAAGAAATGGTGCTGTGGCTTAAGTGGTAGTGCGCTAGTCTTGAGCTGAAGAGCTGAGGGATAGCGTCCAGGCCCAGAGTTCAAACCCCCTGTCTGACAAAAAAAAATCATAAAAATTTCCAGGACAATTCCATATTTGTTCCTTCAACCTAATGAAGAAGAATCATCAACTCTAGTTAACTAAATGTAAATGTAGGACTTGTAGTACGTCATGTAATAGGTGTTTAAATCATCATAATGGGTCTGTTATTTAGGTCAATCCTTGCTTAGAAAAGACTTTCTAATCTGCTGGAACCAAGTGTAAGAGTAGACATCATGGACAAGATATTGCTGATATGGATAGTGCACAGAAAATGATTGCACAAAAAAGAATAAGATTTGAGGAACAAGTTAAGTAACTTTAAAGACTGATCTAGGAAGAATTATTTTCCATCTATAGTCACAGATTTATGTATAGTGTCTAAAACATGGTGAAAGATGAAAGATGGTAAAACAGTTTTAAAAGATCAATGAATCTGTAACGAAATGAGAGCTCAATGGGTTGAGTTTTGGTGTCAAGATAAAAAAGCATGTTTTTCCACATCTGAGGATGCTTGAGCTGATGGATGACTGAGATAGTGTAATTATATCTTTGTCTTGCACTAATCTGTTAATAAGCGTAAGTGAATATCCTTTTATTGTATGACTGATGTGAAGAAAACAACCAATAAAATACAAACTTGTTGCTTCTGATGCAAAGTAATATCTCAATGTAACAGAAGTAGCTTAAGGCCCTAGAGCGCCCTGTGGGACAACAATAATCACTTCCATTCACTTCCAAGGGACAAGTGGAAAACTTCTAATGAAAGTTGAAATCCAATAGATAAGAGTTAAATGTGATCCAAAAATCCTTGAACAGATTGTTTTCCTATGATCACTCCATCAACTGAATAGGTATGTAAAAAATGTCCTTATTGTCTGAATCCATGGTAAAAGAACATAGGATATATTGAAAAGCACTGGCATGAAAGCAGCCCCAAATTATTTTGAACTAAAATTCTGAGTGTCTAAAAGGTGAGGGAGGTTATAGAGTTGCGGTCCCACCATGCTCAAAAGGATATACAGCTTTCCTGGTCAACAACAAAGGAAGGTGCTTCTAATCAAAAGTGGCACATGCAACCCTCTTACACCTTTTCGTATTGTTCAGCTGTTACTTGAAAGCAGAAATACCACAATACTGCTAGATTTCTAAATGACAGTGAATGATGAAAATTGTGAATTCCTTCAATCATAAAATATTCTCTCAGGAATACCCTATACCGACATCTGTGATAGTCACTCTTTTTCTGTAATTCTTTTAAAGTATGACTAATAAATACATACTGGGTTAATAATAAACAAGTTTTTTTGTAAAGATTTACGACATCCAGCAATTTTCTTAGAGCGGACATTCTTCTTCCACACGTTAAAAGCTTTCCATTTCCGGAAAAGTGCAAATATGGGAATCTTAGTGAGTTCTTTGTGATATTGATATTCCTTTTCCCATCGATCAATGTCGATAAATTCAACGTCGTTGTTGTAAACATGTGTCACTGCCTTTTGGCTAATAGTATAGTAGTCATTTTTATTGATATTGTCAAAATTTACAATTCTATGAACAAATAAAAGTTGGGACAATGAATAAAAGTTAAATACAAAATTAGCAACTCATGTACTTTTGACAACAAATAATATTTAAAATTCAACAGAATTCTAACAAATTACTTCCAGGTTGAATAAATGACTCAGTAAACGAAAAGGGACTGGCTTTTCTTTTCTTTCTTCTCTCTCCCTTCTCCATCTCCTTCTCCTTCTCCCTTTCCTTCTCCCTCTCCTTCTCCCTTTTCCTTGCTTTCACTGATACAGGCCCTCAAAGGCCCCCATGATTGCTCAGCTTGTTCAGATGGCACTTCACAACTTGAGCTGCATCTCCAGCCAGCTTTTTGCTGGTTATTTTGGATATGGAATCTCAAAGAGTTTTCTGACAATGAACCACGATTCTCCGTATGTTAGCAAGGATTACAGATGTGAGCCACAGACACCTGGCTGTGCAGCATTTAAAACATTTTTAAATACATAATTTTATTGTTGCAACTGTTTTGAAACAGCTGGGCTTGGCAAAATCACTGATCATTGCAGTTAGATGAACTTTATAATAAAATAACTCTATTATAGATATTTTGAACTTAATAGTCCTGTATGAGAGGAACCTGGAACTGAGTTTATATTTAGTATAGAAACTTTAATTGTTTCAGATTTGACAGGATCATGAGAGAAGAAAACATGAATTAGATAGGATTAGAAGACCCAAATTAAGTTAAAATATATGTTTCATTTCATTGTGTGAAATGAACAGCTTTGTTCCTGGACTTTTAGAACATCTTTCGGGCCATTGGTAAGATTCCTAAATTGCATACAACAAATTCACGTACAGATGTATCATCCATTTTTAGGGATTGGGATAAAATCTCATATTCTTTAAGCCCGTTAATCAATAAGCTAAGAACAACTGGCACAAATCACTGTTAGTCTATTTTTTTTTGTTTTAACAAAAGTGAAGAATTTTTAGAATCTGGACCATCTAGGACTAGAAGGAAAGCAAACTGAAATTAAGAACTGTCGTGAGCACACAAGAAGTGCTGTGGAGAGCAAGTGAGGGGCTGGTCCAGCGCTACACCAGAAGGTCTTTCACCTGCTTTGCTTTTACCTGATTCCATTGGCTGACACCTTTTGTCTGTGCTCTAATTAAATCAACACTAGAAATGTCTGGGGAAAATTTCATGGTGTTGTGAGGTAGATGGCCACCATTTGAGATGTTTTTTTTTTTTCATTTTTGGACATAACCAGATATTATTCTTGGAGTGCTTCTTTCCAAAACGTGAAACTTTAACTTGCCACTGAAATCATAATTGATTTCAGATGTTTCATTAACATCAGACATCAAACCAAAATGAGAGCAAACAGCTGACCATGGCCTTGGTGCCTGTCTGGAAAACTTACTTTGTGTAGTCTGTTTTCTACTGACAGTGATGGCAGATGGGGTCCATGGTGTTCTTCATGTTGATGTTCAATCCCACTTAGAAATGCTATTTCCGTTTGAGATATTCATTATTAAAACTCAAAGCCTTTCCCTTGCTTCGTTTCTACTCTTCATAGGACAAATGAATATATGTAAGACCTTTTCCAAGATAATATCAACATACGTATCATCTGGGATGCTTGCTAAACCTCTAGATTTCCAGGTTAAACATCAGCCAGGCACTGGTGGTTCATGCCTGTAATCCTAATTACTCAGGAAGCTAAGATCATAGTTTGATGCCAACCCTGGGCAGGAAACTGTGAGACTCTTTTTTAGTTGTCAGTCCTGGGACTTGAACTAAGGGACTTGGCACTATCCCGAGCTTTTTTTGCTCAAGGTTGAAGCGCTACCACTTTGAACCACAATGCCACTTCCAGTTTTTGGTGGTTAATTGGAGATAAGATCTTATAGCCTTTCCTGCTTTGGTTGATTTCAAACCACAATCCTCAGATCTCAGCCTCCTGAGTAGATAGGATTACAGGTGGGAGCCCCTGGTACTGGGCTAGTTTCCTGTAATCTTATTTCCTATAGATTTTGTAGTCTATTGTTTTTTGTTTTGTTATGTTTTGCCCATCCTGGGGCTGGAACTCAGGGCCTGGGCACTGTCCCTGAGCTTCTTTTGCTCAAGGCTAGCACTTCACCACTTGTGCCACAGTGCCACTTCCGCCTTTTTCTGTTTATGTGGTACTAGGGAATTGAACCCAGGGCTTCATGATTACTAGGTAAGCACTCTACCACTACGCCACATGCCCAGTCTCTAGTCTAGTGTTGAGAGGTCACTTCTCCAATCTGCTCCATAGACTTCTATGCTTCACTTGGCCTATTCTGCCTTGCAGCATTCAACAGTTTCCAGAGTTCTCCAGTAACAGGAAATTATATCCTCATGATGTTACTCGCCCAAGCAGCAAGTTTTAGCAGCACTCAGGATTGAAGTTTCAGCTACCTGCTAGATAGTTGTTTTGGATGTTCATTTCGTTCAGGTCTTTCTTTGAGGAAATAATCAGAAAATTTAAGTTTTCTTGATCTCTTTTGAAAATCCAGTGTAAAGTTCTTACTTTGCTGATAAGATTAACTAATCAGAAATCTTTAGCAAGTTAATGAATCAGACTGAAAATCTTAAATAAAATTACATCTAACTATTGTCACATTACTGGAAAAATCCCTGCTGTGATTTCTAATTGTCCAAATGATTTAAATACAGAACCTCTTTCTGTCCATTTGAAATGAAATTTAGATTTGAAGGTTCCTATGAACTTTGCAAAGGATATGTATCTTATTTAAGAGAATTCCATAGAATGAGAGAGTTGCATGTGTTTGTGGTAGTAATTATAAATTGCCGTTTTTCACTTCAGAAATAACTCAAAGTGAATTTACTGAAGTTCTAAAAAAAAAACAAAATATAACAAAACAACCCTCTCCCCCCAAAAAAAATCCCCAAATTCCTCCTGGAATTAATTCTTTGGTTTGCAAAGCAATAATGCATCAGTGTGGTCTGTTATTTCAGAGTATTTCTGTGACCCTCCTCTAGTAGTGGGAAATGCCTTGGTTCATTGTTAAACTAGTCTACTACACTAGTTTCACTGAAGGATGAGTTGTTTCAAAGGACTATTCTGCCTAGGGACTTTGGTTAGCCTCGTCTGGCTTTTGTCATTAAATCCAAATTGTTCTATCACATATTTGTGGTGCTCTCCTGCTCCAAGGTAAATTACTTCACCATTTGCGCCTCATTTATAACAGAGATAATACTTGGATCTATCTTGCAGTAGTGTTGTGAAGGTGAAATAATTTAATATATGTAAATGCTTTTGAGTATTGAGAACATAATGAAGACCATCAAATCATGATGCTTTAGCCATGTGGAGCATGATGGCCTGCTTTGTATCTTCTCACGAAGTAGGTGCATGACCCAGCTGTCTAGCCAACATCCTTCCCCTATATCACATGAGTACCAACAATTACTATCATTCTTGTTCAAGGTTCAAGTGCCAATGAAATAGACCTAACTTTGCTTTAGCCAACACAATTCTTTGTTCTCTACACTGTGATCTCCCTAGATTTCTGATCTTTGAGCAGAGTTACTCATAGAGTTCCTGGACTGGGCAAGATGATCTACAACACGTAGTTATATATTTCCCAGGGTGATATGCCAACATACTTGGACATCTCCCTGAAGCTTATTCTTAAAACAATTGTTAATGCCTAACACATAACACAAAGTTGAGTCTTTAGAATAAATGGCAAATGGAATTGTTTTCTCAGAGGGTCTATAGTAAAAAAAAAACTATTTTAGGTTTAATGAAGTAGGATGAGTCTGACAATGTACGGTTTTTAAGAGACCTTTGTGGATTACTATCAAGTACCATTCCTACAAGACACCCCCCCAAAAAAACCATAACTCAGCTCCTCTAGTAGATGCACTTATTAGTCCAGAAATATAACACATTTCTAGAAGTAAACATAGTTCCTGTTTCCCATTTAAGACTTCATGTGGGGCTGGTCCAAATTTTACATTTTGTAAATCTATTTGCAGTTTTGGAATAAGCACTCCAATTAGCACTCCTTGTTATCTGGGTTACTGAATAACTCTCTTTCAAAAGTCAAAACTATGAAAATATTTTCATACATGAATTAGGATGTGTGCTTTTATGATCAGCAAGTAAACCATTTTTCCATTATTCTCCATTTAAGATCTTGACTTCTCCAAAAACTGATAAGGAACTCTTTTAGACATAGTAAGGTAGTAGTAAGAATAGTAATATCATTTAAGTATTAAATACTAAAACTACTCTCTATATTAAAGGCCATAAAAATCTCAGGATGTGCTATGTCTCCCATTAAAAAAAATGACTATTAGTCTTATCTTTAAAAAACAACAACTCTCAAGCCAGGTGCTGGTGGCTCATGCTTATAATCTTAGCTGCTCAGGAGGCTGAGATCTGAGGATCACAGTTTGAACCCTGCCTGGGCAGGAAAAACTGTGAGACTTTTATCTCCATTAACCACCAGAAAACCAGAAGTGGAGCAGTGGCTCAAAGTGGTAGTGCAGTAGCTTTGAGCAGAAAAGCTCAGGGACAGCACCAGGCCCTGGGTTCAAGCCCTACAACTGACAAAAACAAAAAACAAAACCCATAATTCTTTTGTCTCTAATGTTTCTTCCATTTCACTTCTATTTTCCCTTTGGATTCTAAAACTAGTATGTCTACTAAAGTTAATGTCTATTCAAAATAGTTGGTACAACATTAAATAAATAAATGAGAAGCACAACCATATATTTTGTAAACAGATAAAGGTATATGGGAAAATAAATAAAATTGCTAAGATTAGAACTCATTTATCCTTGAAAGAGAATAAAAATTATTTTTATTGCATTTAATTATGCTCAAGTCTAAACAATCTTTACCATCATCTGTAATTTTTAATATTAAATAAATTGCTTTATAAAAGTGAACTCACTTTAGGTTATATGTGTCATACTCAATGGAAGACCTTGACACTGCAGGGACCACGTAAAGAAATCCTAGATGTTCGTTCTCCTGTAATATTTTAATGATTTGCAAGGGATCACGAATGTTGGCTTTAATAACTTCTTCCCGGTCTTGGAAATGTAACTTTGGGTAAGTTGCAGATGTGGCCCCGAAGAGACCTCTTCTTCCGATCCTCGTACGTGACAGTTTAGGGGGAGGAGAATATATATCTTCAGAGGGCCGATAAAGCTAAACAAAGCCAATGTTTTAAAAATGAGTTTTTTTTTTAATTAAAAAAGGCAGGTGGTGGTGACAGAATATCAACCTCAGGGCAAGCATCTTGAAACTGAGATATATCAACTCAGTGTTAGAGAGTGGACTCCTCCTTAGTGCTCTCTACTCAGATACCCAGCCCCTTCCCACAGAACAATCCCAGAGTCAGCTCCTATTGCCCCCCACCTCCTTTAACTCCATGCTTCTTACATTTCAAAACTACTAGCTCTCTGGAGATTATTCACTTCACTCAAGGAAATTTGACCACTAGTAAAACTGTCAAGATTTGTGTCTAGCAGACACAAGGTGCCTGTAAGTGTAATAATGTAAATATGTAAATGATCACTCTATTGCTGATAGAGGCTGCCATTTCTGCAAGAGATTGAGTACCACAGGTTCTACAGAACAGAAAGTTAGTATTCAAGGAGGTCTTTATTCTCTTGCTGGTTAAATGTATCTTGCTGCATAGTAACTTGTGAGCAGTAGTCTTGGAGCTCAAGATAAAACACACTTCCTCCAGCCAAGAGAGGTGGCAGCAGCAGCCACCGTAGCAGCAGCATGACCACTGTTCTCTGATGTGAAAGAGCAGGCCAAACCTGATGCCCAGAACTAGAGATAAAGCAATTCACCTTGTCTCAAGGTTTCAACAAAGGCTGAAGTCCACTTTCATGTTTTTTTTTTTTTGTCAGTCGTGGGGCTTGAACTCTGGGCTTGGGCGCTGTCCTTCAGCTCTTCAGCTCAAGGCGAGCGCTCTACCACTTGAGCTACAGTGCCACTTCCAGTTTTCTGGTGATTTATTGGCGATAGGAGTCTCACAGTCTTTCCTGCCCGGGCTGGCTTTGAACCATGATCCTCAGATCTCAGCCTCCTGAGTAGCTAGGATTACAGGCGTGAGCCACCAGCGCCCGGCTCACTTTCATGTTTTTATAAGATGAATATGAGTATTTTACCAGAAAATATATTGATTTTCTTTATCACACCTTTTAAAAAGTTTTTACTCCAAGGGTAAGATCTCTTCACTTGTAATTACATAATTCATTTGGATGATATGATTCAATTTAGCCATCACATATATTCAGACTAGGGTGAGGAATAAAGGAAGCACTTACGTATACTTGTAGAACTCCTCTCTGATGGATGCCTAGTCCAATTTGATTAGTATCTTCTTTAATTTTTCAGAAAATTTATCCTTTCCCTTCCCCCTTCTACTCTCCTCCTTCTTCCCTTTCCTCCTCTCCTCTCCTCTCTCCCTCACTCCTTCCCTTCCCCTCCCTTCCTCCCTCCCTTCCTCCCTCCCTTCCTTCTTTTCTTCCTTCCTTCTCCCACTCTCCCTTCATTTCTTTCTTCCTCCCTTTACCAGGAAATCTTCATTGTTACATTTCCATTGTAAACTTTTTTCTGAGAAATCAATACCTGGCAAAAAACGATCCTCTCCTCAGAATATTCTTCTCCTTTTGTATGGAAATGTCCTTTTTTCTCACATTTCACTATAACCACTAACATATCATTGAACTCTTCACTGGTGTGAAAACTAAAACTAGGAAACAGTCCACAACATTCCTTTGCAGCTCAGCTCTCCTTTTCATCCAAGAAGCTCATACAATCTCTCTCTTAAAGCTCATTTTATACAAAATGAATCAATTCATGAGCAATCAAATCTTTTCGGACTCCATATAACACACATAAACACTCTCCCTCTCTCTCCTTCCCTCCCTCTATCTCTCCCCCTCTCCCTCTCTCTTTCTTCCTTTCATAGAGGTGGTATTTATTGAAATTCTACAATTCCAATAATTTATCATCTGACTTCATCTTGCAGGAAGGTCTCAACCAAATCTATGGTAAGTTCTATCCATAGCCTTAAGTCCTAACGACTCCCACCTGGTTTATCTCAGTAATCTTTAACTTACTCCTCTGAGATTAGTGCAATTTAGTTCATCAACATTTTATACTTGAAATGAGCAATAATTGTTAACACCAAACACCATTTTGAGTATTCGTCTATCCTCCTACTTACTTCCACACTCTGAAATCCTCATAAAATCCTTTTGTCCTTAACTCTGCATTTTTAGCACTGTAGCATAATGATCAAAACCAAAATGTTCAGTGAGCTTCCAAGGATCTTCTAATCAAAACCCAGAGAAATCTTGGCTCTATTGCTACCTTTATTGAAACTGTCTGTCTCTCCCACTTCTCTTTCTTTCTTTAACTTATAAAGATGATCATTTAAAGCCACACTCTTCTGATTGCTCCTCTCCTCTCACGGTCTGTTTATATCTTATAAGGTAAATTCCCCCTCTACAATCTGACAAGCTACAAAAGTTGTCTCTTGAGCTCATTTGCTGTATTTTATTTTTCTTAAAATTATTTTAAAATATAAAATAATTCTATAACTTTCTATACATTGTTTCAACTTCTTTTGACATGCAAGAGCTGGTCAGAAGGCATGATACAAATGATAGAAACTTCCTTTATGATTTCTCCTTTACTGTGTGGTGTTCCTTAAATAGGAACAACTGAAATGTACTTCCCAAGCCACCTCTAAAAAATGATTCTAGCCAGGTGCCAGTAGCAGTGCCAGTGGACCTGAAACCCCAGCTACTTAGGAGAATGAAATCTGAGAATCATGGTTCAAAGCCAGCCTGGGCAGGAAAGCCAATGAGAACCTTGTCTCCAATTAACTACCAGAAAAGTTGGAAGTGGCACTGTGGCTCAAGTGGTAATGTGACAGCCTGGAAGAAAAAAGTTCAGGGACAGTGCCTAGGTTCTGAGTTCAAGCCCAGAGAGAGAGAGAGAGAGAGAGAGACAGAGAAAGAGACAGAGACAGAGGTAAAGAGAGAGAGACAGAGAGACAGAGAGACAGAGAGAGACAGAGAGACAGAGACAAAGAGACAGAGGCAGACAGAGACAGAGAGAGGGGGGAAGGAAGAAGAGAGAGATATGGAGGAAGGGAGAGGGGGGAGAGAGAGGGAGGGAGAGGTAAAGAGATTCTGTTACCATTTAAGTTACAATCATATTAACAATGCTATATAAAACTAGAGTTAAATTAAAAGGACTAATTATCTTAACATCATACCTTCTTTTTTCTCACAGCATCTTCAGCCTCTGTAGAAATTGATTTGCTAGAATCTCTTTCTACTGCTGATGGTTTAAGGACTCCATAAGTCATTAACTGATACCGGTTCTGTTCAAATATGTATTCCGGCTGCTTGTGATCTTGGTATTGTTTTAACACTGGCTTTGGGAAATGGAATAAACTTATTAGTATTAGTGTGAACTTGTGTTAATCTTCACTACTACTGGACCATTGGAATTTGATCTCCCTGTACTAATCTCCTATCAAACATACATTTTTTTTTTTTTTTGTCGGCCGTGGGGCTTGAACTCTGGGCCTGGGCACTGTCCCTCAGCTCTTCAGCTCAAGGCAAGCACTCTACCACTTGAGCTACAGCGCCACTTCTGGTTTTCTGGTGGTTTATTGGAGATAGGAGTCTCATGGTCTCTCCTGCCCGGCCTGGCTTTGAACCACGATCCTCATATCTCAGTTTCCTGAGTAGCTAGAATTACAGGCGTGAGCCACCAGCGCCCGGCCAAACATACAATCTTAACAGCAATTACCACTATTGTCCATTCCTGACCTATAAATTAAGTGAGATTTTTCTACTTGAATTCCAATAATTTTAAACTTTATCAATGAATACTTAGAAGTAATGTTATCTGAGAAAACCTCAGAGGCATGAAGCCACAACACTTCCTAATTATCTGTGACAAACCTTCACCATTTGCTATCACTCTATTATGAGAAGAAGTATTCAAATAACAATATCTATACCACAGAAAGCACAGAAGACATTAGGGGCAGAAATCAATAAAATAGAGACAAAAACCTACATAAAAAATTGATGAAACAAAAGTTGATTAGTGAAAAACATAGATAAAATTGACAAGCTATTAGCCAGTCTGGCCAAAAGCAAAAGAGAAATTACCCAAACAAATAAAATTAAGGATTACAATGGGGATATCATAACAATAAAATCATGAAGGAATCCTTTAACAACATTTATTGAACTAAACTGGAAAATCTAGTGGAAATGACCATTTCTAGATAGCATCAACCTAATATACAAAAAAATTAAACCAAGAGAAAATAATCCACCTAAATAGATCAATGCAATTGAGAAGAGTGAAACAAAAATACTCTCCCAACAAAAACTCTCAGACCTGACAGATTAGTAGCTATATTCTACAAGAGCTTTAAAAGAACAATACCATTTCTCAAATTTTCCATGAAATAGAAAGGGAGAGATTACTTACAGATTCTATAAAGCTAGCATTATATTTATTTAAAAACAAGTTAGGGATACAACAATAACAACAAAAACAACAGAGAACCATAGACTGATCTCTGTTATACACAAATTCTCTCTATCTCTCTCTCTCTGTGCCAGTACTGGGGCTTGCACTCAGGGGCTGGCTACTGTCCCTTAGCTTTTTTTATTGAAGGCTAGTGCTCTACTACTTGATTTTTTTGCTCAAGGCTAATGCTCTATCACTAGAGTCACATAATGCTTCAGGATTTTTTTGGTAGTTATTTAGAGATAAGAGTCTCATGGACTTTCCTTCCCAAGCTGGCTTTGAGCCTTGATCCTCAGATCTCAGCCTCCTGCGCAGCTAAAATCACAGGTGTGAACCTCCAGCGCCTGACTAGACTACTCTCTTTGATGAACATAGACACAAAAATTCTCAATAAAATACTTGCTAATCTAATTCAACAACTAGTCAAAAGGGTTGCATACCACAACCAATGAGTTCTATTCCAGCTAGGCAATATCGGCTCAACAGTGTAAATCAATAAACGTAATACAGCACAAACACAATCAAGTACCAGAAGCATATAACCAACCTGATGTAAAAAAGACTGGCAAACTCATTATCTGAATTAGCTAGGAATAGAAACAATTCACCTTAACATAATAAAGGTTGTATTATGACCAACTTATAGTCAACATCATCTTTAATAGTGAAAAAAACTTGAAATCAGCACCTCTAAAATAAGAAACAAACCATGAGTGTCCATTTTCCTGTTCAATATTGTGCCAGAATTCCTAGACAGAGCAATGGGCAAGACAAATAAAAAGGATCCAAATAGGGAAGGGAGAAGTAAAATTATTCCTATTTAAACATGATAAGACCCATGAATCTAAAGGTCCCTATAGACTCCTAGAGCTGATAAACACCTTCAGCAATGTTGTAGCATATAAAATCAACACATGAAAACCAGTAGCTTTTCTGTATATCAACATGAACAAGATGAGAGAGAAATTAGGAGAATAGTTATGTTCACAATAACCTAAAAAACACTTAGGAATAAACTTAATCAAGGAAGTGAAGGATCTCTACAATAAAAACAATCAAATCTTAAAGAAAGAACTTCCAAAAGTTCACAAATTGGCAGAATTAATATGGTGAAAAAGGTCATATTGCTAAAGACAATCTACAAATTCAATATAATACCCATAAAAATTCCAATGGTATTCTTTGCAGAGATAAAAAGACAGTAGTAAATTCATATTAAAGGCCTCAGTAGCAAAAGTAATCCCAAGAAACAAGGAACAATGATGAAGTTATCAGAATATAAAACATCAAATGATATTAGAGAAAGCCATAGTAATTAAAAAAGCATGATACTAACAAAAAGACATGTACAATGGAACAGACTAGAAGATCCAGAAATGAACCTACACACTTCTAGCCATCTAGTTGTCGACAAGAGCCAAAAATGTATGCTGGAAAAAAGATAACTTCTTAAAAAATGGTGCTCAGCAAACCTAATATCCACATATAGAAGACTGAATCTAGACACCCCTATCTCTCACCCTATACAAAAATCAACTCCAAATGGATCGAATATCTTAATGAAAGACCAGAAACTAAAACTGTTACAGGGAAACCTAGGAGGAACTCTAGAAGTACAGACACAGGACTCAAATTACCCAAGAAATAAGAGCATGAATGGCAAAATCAGACTATATCAAATTAAAAAGTTTGTGAATAGCAGAGACAACTCAGAGCACAGGAGAAAAATCTTTTCCAGTTATTCAATGAATAGAGGATTAGCATTCAGAGTGTATACAGTTAAAAATTTAGGGCTGATGGGCTGGGAAGTTGGCTCAGTGATAGAGCGCTTGCCTTGCATGCCTGAGGCCCTGGGTTCAATTCCTCAGCACCACATAAGCAAAAAGAAAAAAGCCGGAAGTGGCGCTGTGGCTCAAGTGGGCTGAGGGACAGCGCCCAGGCCCAGAGTTCACGCCCCACGACCGGACCCAAAAAAAAAAATTTAGGGCTGGGAAGGTGGCTCAGTGGTAGAGTGCTTGCCTTGCATGCATGAGGCCTTGGGTTCGATTCCTCAGCACCACATAAGCAAAAAGAAAAAAGCCAGAAGGGCACTGTGTCTCAAGTGGTAGAGCGCTAGCCTTGAGCTGAAGAGCTGAGGGACAGCACCCAGGCCCAGAGTTCAGGCCCCATGACAGGACCCCCCCAAAAAAAGAGTTAAAAACTTAAACCACAAGAATACATAATCTCATAAATAAACAAATGAATCCAACTAAATGAATTGAATAGTTCTCAGAAGAAATACAAATGGCTAGTAAATACATAAAGAAATATTCAAGATTCTTAGCTACAAAGGAAATGCAAATCAAAACTATATAAGATTCTATCTTACTCCAGTCATGTCAATTACATGCGTGTGCGTGCATACATGCACACACACAAAAGTTGGCAAGGACACTGTATTGGTGAAATACAAACTAATACAACCATTATGGAAATCAGTATAAAAGTTCCTCTAAGAACTAACAATTGACCTACTTTATAACCTTACCCTACCCTAACTTGGATGTAGTTCTGAAGGAAAGAAATACATCTACATATTGTTGCAGCTCATGTATGCATGTATGTATATATATACATAATATATATGCATCTAATATATATATATACACAATAATATACACACAATGTATACATATATGTATACATGTGTATATATAATGTATTCACATACACCATAGGATATTTTTCATTCATAAGTAAAAACAAAATTATATCATTTTCAGGAACACAGATTGATATTTGTCTAACAAGACAAAAATCACATGCTCTTGCTCAGTTTTAGAGTATAGAACTAAAATGATGTTGATGATGAGTATAATAATAATTATATAATAGTAATGGTAGCCAGATGCCAGTGGCTCACACCTGTAATCCTAGCTACTCAGGAAGCTGAGATCTGAGGATCATGGTTCAAAGCCAGCCCAAGCAGGAAAGTCCATGAAACGCTTATCTCCAATTAACCACAAGAAAACTAGAAGTGGTGCTGGGGTTCAAGTGGTAGAGCACTAGCCTTGAACTGAAGAGATGAGGGACAGTGCCCAGGCCCAGAGTTCAAGCCCCATGACTGACAAAACAAACAAACAAAAAAGATAATGGTAATGAGATGCGAATATAAAAGGGGAGTTGTTGCATGGCAGGCTATCAGTGGGAGGGAGAAAAGGAGTTTAAGAGGTGATGAAGACTGAAGGATGTTGTTTGTGTGTGTGTGTGTGTGTGTGTGTGTGTGTGTGTGCATGTGCGTGTATGCGTGTGTGCACAGCATAATGAATCCTACCAAATGTTTATATATGGGAGATGAAGGAAGGAATGGGAATATGGTGGAGGTGGTGAATTTGTTCTAAGTACATACATGGAAATACCACAATGAAATCCTTTCATATTACAATGTATGCCAATTCAAAATAAAAATAATTAAAAATGGCTTTGGAGGAATAAGAATGTGATTTCTCATTAATAGGAGACCACTTAATGACACATTAATGCAACAAAATACAGTGACACTGTTAGAAAAGATCCCTATGAGTATGGTAGTGCACACCTGTAATTCTAGTACCTAGGAGTCTGAGTCAGGAGAACCAGGAGTTGTAAATCAGAATGGGGTACTTAGTAAGTCTCTACCTCAAAAAAGAAAAACAAAAGATACTACATGTATGGATCATGGATCAGAAAAAGTATTTATTGTATAATCTTACTTTAAATTATATATTTCTAGACTCATATGTTAGTATTTTTGAAGAAAAATACATAATAGTCTGAAGAACACACAGCCACTAATACATATCTGAGGTGAAGGGATAAGAACTTTCACTTTTTATTTTGTACATGTTTACTGTTCTTTTACAGGTCTATATAATTATCAAAGGACACAAATGGTTCTTTAAAGTATTTTCAGACATACAAAACATTTTTTGGACACCAATCATATATTTTGAATTTTTAAAAAACCCTGTAACTATACATACTTTTACTGGGGTTCCCAGCATGGAACGTACCCTATGATCTAAAGGAGCCCCATAATTTATATAGTTAAGTATCTGTGTTTCCCACAGGAGAGTTTGTCCACTAAAAATTCAGCTCATCACTGTATTTCCCAACTTAGTATCTGTTAAATAAATGTCTATAGTGTTTACAACTTTACCAACAAATTATATCCATCTCCTAAAGATATAGTGTAACTTTCCTTTGTAGCTAAAAAGTTGCCAAAATGCCTCCCTTCCCTTCTTTTCCCTCTCTTCTTCCACTCTCCCTTCCTTCCTCTCTTCTTCCCTTCCTTCCTCCTTCTCTCTTTCCTTCCTTTCCACCCATCCTTCTCCTTACCAGAGGCTCTAGTTTTACAGGCTGCTGTCGTTTTCTTGTCTTCTCCTGAGCTTTCGTGGTGCGCCTAAATGTCACAGTCTGTTTCTCAGACTCAATTTCTGAGGGCTTTACAGAATTCAGTCTTTCCCTTGCTTTTGAGCCATAAGTTTTTGAAAAGTCAGGATGTGCTACAAGATCTTCCAATTTTTTCAGGTCGATTTCACTATCTGTGGCCTGATAAGCCATTCTTACTCCTGCAAAGGATAAGAAAAGAAAAAAAGAAAAATGAAAAGTGGAGCAAAAGAACTGGGGGAGGATGATATGTAGAAGAGGGAGACTTAACTAGTGAGAGCTCTTTTACTTCCCCCAAAGAAAACTAAGCTTGTCCCAGCGTGATGAAAATTAAGTACTGTGTCTGAGCTTCAAAGATCCCTGGGCTGGGACTGGAATTTTTATTTCTAACAAGCACCTGAGAAATGCTGATACTGCTTCAAGACATATCTTGAAATTGAAGAGAGGCTCGACAGCTTTTCAGAAAATCCTACTAAATTTAAAAAGGAAAAGGAGACTGAAAGTCAGATAGCAACTCCCAGCTTCTGCCATGCAACCCCCAAATAGACTGCCCTGTGCCAGACCACCCCGGAGGGGTTTCTGGTTTGTTTGCTCCTCCTAGTTGCTGCTTCCATTGTGGCAAAGATAGACACTGGACAAAAGCTTGTCCCAACCCACAGTCCCCCTTCTAAGCCTTGTCCACTTTGTGGTGCACAGTGATACTGGAAAAGAAAATGGACTGTCCTCAGAAGTGAAGCTCTCGCTCCTCCGCACAACCACACCCAGAGTTCCCCCTCCTCCAGCTAGAATGAGGGTGCCTGGCTTTCTTAGCCCCCAGCTAGGGCTCCCCCTATCACTGGGATAGTGGCTGACTTGACAAACATGCTGGAGTTTTCTTTCTCCCTCTCTTACTTGAACGGCTTGGTCCTCTTCTCCCAAACAAAAATCCCATAATGGGAGCAGATGGACAGATAACGTACCCCCAAACAAACCTGTCTTCCTTTTGTGTGTCTGTGGGATCAGACAATAACCCATTCCTTTTATCCATCCTCAGTCTACTCACTTCAGTATCTGGATTCTTAATTTCTTTTTAATTTCTCTCTTGTAGTGAAGGGTCAAATTTACAGATTTCTGGAATTTGCCTCCGTTTCTCCATTAGCCTCAGTGCCACACTAAGTAAAAAGCCAAATAACATCACACTCTCTCTCTCTCAAGGTCGCTAGGCTGGCAGCTTTGCAGTTCATCACAGATGTTGCTGAAAGTTGTGGCTCCGTTGAGGTTTATCACCAGCTGTACTGAGTTGCTGTATTAGCCAGAAAGCTTTGCTAACAAAGGTGTGTTCTATTCTGTTCCCAGTTACCTATGAATGCTTAAAATTGGAGATTCTCTTTATGGTGGCATAAATACAGGATGTCTTCTAAAACTATGTGATTTAAGTATTAAAAATTTTCTAAGAGTTATCTCAAAATACAGATTAAAGAAAAAATCAGTAAGGAGATAAGGAAATAAAAAGGAAAAGGTATGTCTTGAGTAGTATAAGACAGCGCTTATAAAACAGTTTAAAGACCTTAGAAACAGAACTGAGGAAACAGAAAATTGGTTGACTTTAAATAAGAAAGGATTTGGGAAGTAAGAATTACCTTAAATGTTTGTTCAGAAGGGAGAAATTAAGACAAACCATAGGAAGTTTAAGTAAGTAGCAGATACTATAAGTAGAAGCTGGTGTATATGTTGAGTTTTATAAGACAGAGCTTATAAAACAGTAAAATTGACATGCAATTGTCTGTGATTAAAAACTATTGTTACTAATATCTCTGTTCCCCAAATATATAAGCTACCTTGGATACAAAGCTGGAAAAAAAGATCAAGCAAGCCTATATCCATGTGTTCCTTCTTGTAAAAGACCTAGTGGCATCTATAATGCTGTCAGTCTTAATTCGTATGCAGTGGAAGTAACTAAATTGTTTAATAAGTTGTTTCAAACTTCCAATGTTAACTACTCATAAGTCTTTTGTAATTGCAGATTTAATCCTTGTAGCATTCAACTCAGACCCACAGAGAAGTTCCTGACCAATTGCATAACAGCTCTCTCTCAGACAGTAACCCAAGAGCCTATCAAAGCCATGTTTTTCTGTTCAAAAGTTTAAGACCTGACTCTGACCCCCTCTCCTCACCCCAACATCAGCAGGAAATAGCCAGACAAAACACAGGCACCCTTTTTCCCTTGTTTCTTATGCTTTTCCAACATCAGGAATGATGGAAAATGACTTCAACTGAAAGCACTCACCTTCCGTTGTACAGCCATAGCTTAGAACCATCTGTGCCAATGAATGACCCTGCTGAATCAACTCCCCCCCCTTTGAACAAAGGCACCAGCAGTCTTGGAAGAGAGCCTGAGCCCAAGGCCACGTCTGATGCTGATGCCCCTAATGAACACAGATGCTGCTGAGACCTCGAAACTCTTCAGTCATTGCATACCCACCCTATCTCCATCTCACTCTGCTTCCATCTGCCCCCCTTCGCTCTTTCTGCCTAATATTCAGAGACCCTAGTTGTAAGTGTGTGTGTGTGTGTGTGTGTACTATTTCTCTTTTAGCCAATAGCTGGAGGAGACTAGGCCGCCTTTCCCAGGCTTCACTCCTAAATAAAGTCTATTGGTCTGTTGAGTTTGCCGTCTGCTCTTTCTTTACTTTTGATACCATCATCACTCAGTTTCCTTAAATTTCCTTACATTGATGATCTGGGAGTCATGATAACCTAGAATTAAAAGGATGCTATGGAGATCAATTTCCCAGATTCGAGTATGCAAAACACTTTCTGAGGCTCTTAATTAAAAAAAAAAAAAGCAGGTAATTTGAGCCAGGAGTAGGTGACTCACACCTGAAATCCTAGCTACTCAGGAGGCTGAGATCTGAGGATCATGGTTCCAAGCCAGCTGGCCAGGAAAGTCCCCCAGACTCTTTTTTTTTTTTTTTTTTGGTCATGGGGCTTGAACTCTGGCCTGAGGGCTGTCCCCCAACTCTTCAGCTCAAGGCTAACGCTCTACCGCTGAGCCACAGTACCACTTCCGGTTTTCTAGTGGTTTATTGGAGATAAGAGTCTCACAGACTTTCCTTCTCCTGGCTGGCTTTGAACTGTGATCCTCAGATCTCAGCCTCCTGAGTAGCTAGGATTACAGGAGTGAACCACCAGCGCCAGGCTTCCACCAGACTCTTATCTCCAATTAACCACTGAAAAGCCGGAAATGAAGCTGAATTCAGATGGTAGCTGGCTAGCCTTGAATCTGAAGTGTCATGGACAGTGCCCAGGACCTGAGTTCAAGCCTCAGGACTGGCATGCACAACACACACACACACACACACACACACACACACACACACACACACTCCACCCTCCCAAACAACCAAGCAACAACAACAATAATAAAAGCAAAAAACAATAGAGGGAGGGAGGGAGGATTTAAGATCAACTCCTAAAACAGAGTTTGTGCTTGTATGTGTAGGATAATCACTGAAAGCGATTGTTAAAGTGCATATTCTGATTCACACATTTTCATACACTAAGATTTTATCAATGTCCTAAAACATTAGAATTATGAGCTTTTTGTAGTGGTCTTGCTGCTTTAAACCCTCTTGTGCTATAACATTATTTTGAAGGTTACTCAGGTATTATGAGAGTGTGTATGGTGGAGAGACAAACCCAGGTTTACTCTAGCTCAGAATTGGTCAACAGAAATTTGGGAACCTCCTTTGTCATTAAAACTTTTCAAGTAAACACAATAAACAAAACAGGCTGAAATTAATTTTGTGTTTTATCTAACATATCCAACCTGTTACATTAACAGATTGTTAGTATAAAAGTCATAACTATGATTTGTTTTTGGTACTACTATACTTTCAAACTCCAGTGTACATTTAGAGCATGTAATGCAGAACCTCATAGTGAATAACTCAGGCTTAGATCTGACCACTGCTGTGAGATCCAGGACGTCCCTTACTGTATCTCCTTACTTTCCACTCCTCTCAATACTGGATAATCACTGAAATGCATTTCCAGGAACTTTCTCTGCCTCGCTGTGCCTTTACTACTATGCATAGAAATTTCTGCTGAATTTCTGGCTCAGAATGAGGAGCTGCATCGCAAAGCCTGGCTTCATCGTACTCACCAGTTCTGACAAGAGCAGCTGCTGCTGAGTGGTCTGCAGAGAAAAACAATGCCTGGTCTCAGAGTACGAAGTCTGCTCAGGTGTGAAAAGTTTCAGCCTAGCAGCCGCCAGGCCCTGAAGGACGCTCACAGCTCGGCTGTGCGACCTGCCGTCGTCAAGGCAACACCCCCGCTGCCCGGAGTTCCGGGTCCAGGAGCGCGTGAAGTGATCGCTCCAATCAGCGTTTCCGTGACGTCTGACGTCACTAGTTGCTGGCGAGCCTAGCGGCCTGTTTCCTCCTTCTGGGCTTGGTATTGGCCTGGCAGACCAAAACCTGATTAATTCGGCTTTTTAGCTGGACTATTGAGTGTCCACGTTGGTCCGAATTTATTACAGGAATCTCCTCAGCAGGCGCAAGCCTTTCTTAATTCTTTGGTTGCAAGAATGGAGAATCACAAGAGAAGAACGTGTGTTGTGTACACCATTGGAGGCCCACTCTTCAAGTCTCACTCTTACATCTCTACATCAATGGCCAATGCTTCTAATGGGGCAAGAAACGTGGACTCTTGTCCTTCAACTCCACTGTGTCCTTTCAATTAATGTCTTTGTCACCTGGAAGGTTACCTAGTGTCATGTAAGCATGAACCCCTATTATAGGGTCTCCATGCCCAGTTTGCTAAAGTCTAGGATTTGTTCTGACATTTAGTTTCCTTTAGTTCAACCCTCAGACCCTCTACTATTGTTGCTAATGGTGTACAAAGGCAACCTGTGGAGTCCAGTTTCTTACTTCAGGTGCACCCCAGGGCAGACAGTAATTCCACCTGCTTTGAGGAACTCTTACACCAGATGACAGATAGAACCTGGTTTTTAACCTCCCTTCCAAAATGATGTAGTTATTCCTGGAACTCACGATGTTCTTTTGCTCCCTCTTTTTAACTTGGGATATTTGGTTTTTGCCTTAAATAGTAGCTTCTAAATAAAGAAGAGAAACAATAATGTCATTTTGTTTCAGGCATATATTAGACATGCTTCTACACACTACTTACCAAATAGTCGAAAGACAGCTTAAGTGGAAATTCCAGATCATTGAATCCACACCTCTCCCACTATTGAATAATAAGGAGCTAAAAACCATTGTCTCTGCTGCATAAACTTTAAAGGGTATAGATTAAAAATTATGACTTTTCATTCGAAGTGAAATATAAAACACAAACATAAATGTGAGCCAGACTTTAAAAAAGAAAATAGAGGGCTGGGAAGGTGGCTCAGTGGTAGAGTGCTTGTCTGGCATGCATGAGGCTCTAGGTTCTATTCCTCAGCACCAGATAAGCAGAAAAAGCTGGAAGTGGCACTAAGGTTCAGATGGTAGAGTGCTAGCCTTGAACTGAAATACTGAGGGACAGCATCCAGGCCCAGAGTTCAGGCCCCATGGCTGATAAAGAAAGAAAGAAAGAAAGAGAGAGAGAGAGAAAGAGAAGGAAAGAGAAAAGAAAGAAAACAAAAGAAGGCACAAACAAGGCCACACTAAAGCAACAAGCATAACCATGTTTACTGCAGCAATGTTAACCATAAGCAAGATATGAAATCAACCCAGATGCCTCTCAGTGGATGAATGGATCAAGAAAATATGGTATATATACACAATGGAATTCTACTCATCTATCAGAAAGAATAATATTGTACCATTCAAAAGGAAATAGAAAAACTTGAAAAAATTAAGTGATATATACCAGATCCAAAGAAACATAGGTTGGGTTTCATGGTTTCCCTCATTTTGTGGTAGCTAGAATGTGCCTATAAATCTACAAGTAAATACACTGAATGATTATATATATATATATATATATATATATATCATATACATATAATACACACACAGGGACATTATAAGTTACATACGTCTCTAGATATTCACACTTTGAGGCCAAAGGAGGATATGCATAGGAGCAGATCACAAAGGCTCAAAGCTATGTGAATATGATCATATAAACTAGTATGTTATGGGGCTGAGATTGTGGTTCAGTGGTAGAATGCTTGCCTACCATGCATGAAGCCCTGGGTTCGATTCCCCAGCACCACATAGAAA
This sequence comes from Dipodomys ordii, assembly GCF_000151885.1. Lineage (NCBI taxonomy): Eukaryota > Metazoa > Chordata > Mammalia > Rodentia > Heteromyidae > Dipodomys > Dipodomys ordii. Next base: position 305,482 of record NW_012267428.1, on the reverse strand, counting down.
GAAAAGACCAGAAGTGTCACTCTGGCTCAAGTGGTAGAGTGCTAGCCTTAAGCTAAAAGCTGAGGGACAGTGCCCAGGCTGAGTTCAAGCCCCTTGATTGGCAAAGGAAATAGCATTTTATGAAATGAACTCCAAGAAAAGGAAACAAGATACTTTTTAAAGTTGCTGTTTTTTTTTTTCCTTTCATCTTGTTTGTTAGTTTGTCTTTGGGAGTGTAAGGGAGGCACAGAAAAGATGGAACAAAGGGTGAACAAATACAGCAAATGCAAATGAACAAATACAGGAGTACTTTCTAGACATTATTTTCCATATAATGTCTATACATCTGGTGGGTGGGGACAAGAGGGAAAAACTGGGAGAGAGTGAGGGAAGGGAAGATATGGTTCAAAAAGAATTGTACTGGGGCTGGGAAGGTGGCTTGTGGTAGAGTGCTTGCCTTGCATGCATGAAGCCCTGGGTTCGATTCCTCAGCACCACATAAGCAAAAAGATAAAAGCCGGAAGTGGCGCTGTGGCTTAAGTGGTAGAGCGCTAGCCTTGAGCTGAAGAGCTGAGGGACAGCGCCCAGGCCCAGAGTTCAGGCCCCACAACCGGACCCCCCCCCAAAAATTGTACTCATTAGTTGATTCATGTAACTGTAACCTCTATATATCACCTCTACAATAACAATAAAATACAAAAGGAAAACAGAAGGAAGGAGGAAGGAGAAAAAAGAAATAAATGTTAGAATAGGAGACAAAAGACAAATAAAATTGGGAATATAAAGAATATAAAAACCATCTAACATGTGAAAAAAATGAACTATATTGGAGAATTGTAGAATACAGTAACCAAAATGAGCAGAAGAGATGGAGGTATGACATGCTACAGCATGGTGAACTTTGACGGTCTTCTACAAAATCAGAGAAGCCAGCCACAAAAGGCCATATAGAGAGAATGATTTCACTTAGACAAAATATCCAGAATAGGTAAATTCATAGATATAGAAAACAGCTTAGTGGTTGCTGAGGGCTAGGGAGACGGAAGGAAAATAAGCTGTAATACCTGGTTGTGGTATGATCTTTGGGAAGCACAGAAATTCTGCACAAGTTGTTTTGTGAACTGATTGGTGATCATGTGATAAGTGAGATTTCAACCCTCTGTCCTCTGGAAGGACCCTTCCAGCACACAGCAAACACAGCCCCAAATTCACATATTTTGGTGGCTATATAAGTGCACACATTGTAAAAATTAAACCTCCATGTATTGTCTATCTTAGAACATGTTCTATCACATGTATATCAATACAAATATTAAGATTCTATTTCTAGAGCTTGGTGCTGGTGGCTCGCATCTGTAATCCTAGCTCCTCAGAGGCTGAGATCCCAGCCCAAGCAGGGAAGTCTGTAAGACTCTTTATCTCCAATTAACCACTGAAAAGCCAGAAGTGGGGCTGTGGCTCAAGTGGTAGAGGACTAGCCTTGAGCAAAAAAGTTCGGGACAGTGTTCATGCCCTGAGTTCAAGCCCAGAATTGGCACACACACACACACACACACACACACACACACACACACACACAAGAGAAAAGAACATTTCTAGTGTTATACTTTAAAACCACAGATAGGACTTTATACATATTTGGATTCTAGGTCCATGATTAGTAGGTCTGCCAGCCTACGTGGCAGACCTACTAAATTAGAATCTCCAGAGTTGGTGTCCAGGAGAAACATATGTGGACATCTCTGGCTAAGACCCATATCGGCAGGTGAAATCATGGAAAGATTGCAAATTGACATCATAAAAAGTTTGCATAACATGGTTGTGTTTTTATAAGCTTTTTCAGATATTTAAGAATAAAGCAATATACTACTTTGACACTGAGGATAATCAATTATTTTTTAAAGTTAACACCAGAAAACATAAGAAAGCATGGATGTGCCAGAAGCCTGGATGTGTTGGGAACATAGGGGGAGGATTTCACCTGGGGTAAAATTGGATTGGTGCCCATTCCATGTCAATGGAAGGAAGATGGCACTGCACTGGTAGATTGTAAGATTTGGGCCAGATTTATTCTGTGTTGTGTTTGAAACCGGCAATATGATCAGCTGTTAAGAAGGATGCAGACGTGATGGCATGAAAGATCAGCGACTTATTCTCAGCCTTGAATTTCAGTTTCCACGAAACTCCTTAAATTGTACTGATGTTTGTATGTGTATATATCTTTCCTTGTAGGTTTGATCAGATTGTTAAAGGAGTCTGTGGTCTTCAACGCCCTCAACTGAGAACTGTTCCTACTTAGCAGTCATGCAGGCTCTAAGTGCTGACATAGGATTTCTCTTTCCTTTCCTTTTTCTTTCCCTTTCTATCATCTTCTCTTTCTTCCTTTTTTTTTCTGGTTCTGGTGGTTGAATTTAGGTACTAGGTGCTGTCCCTGGGCCCTGTCTTCCTCAAAGCTGTTGCTCTACTACTTGAACCACAACTCCATTTCTAGCTTTTTGAGTAGTAAATTGGAGATAAAGTCTTACAGGCTTTTCTGCCCAGGGTTGGCTTCAAGCCATGACTCTCATATCTCAACCTCCTGAGTAGCTAGAATTACAGACACCACTAGAACCTGCCTGACATAGGATTTTGAGGAGCTCTTCTAGTCCATAGGGTTTATGATGCAGTTTTTGGTTAATTTATCGCCATCCTGTGGTCTAATGAATGTACTGCAAAAGAAGTAGACAATCGACATTTCTAAGGAACTTAACCATTTAATGTCTCCCAATTATGAAAATTAATAATTACTACAAAATTCCCTTCAAAATGTTGATCCAGTGTGAATATGTTTGAATGAGTAACTCAGGCCAAGGCTAGATACTTACTCTCCAGAAATTGAAAGTCTTTTGGAAAGAGAAGTTTCTTCTTCCCTATGTGATTCTGATGTGCAGCTAGTCAGCCTGTGATTTATGAGCCAGTGTGTTCCTTTGAGCTCACTAGACAAGTAGAATGTCAGGTTCTGTCCAAGCCTTCTTTATCAGCCTGTACGTATTTCCCAAATGGTACATTGCATGTTGAACTTGAGAAGTTCAACAGTTACAGTGAATATATGGGTATTGAGGATGGATCTGCTGGATATACAAGGTGGGAATGGTATCCAGGAAGTGGGCTTCTCATTTCCAATTAGTCCCTGTCACAAGAAATGTATTACTTGCATGCTACTGTTGGATTGCTAATTATTAAAAATAAGACTGTTTTTGGTAGAGTCAAGACCTACTTGTTTTGGTCAATTCTACAACCTGTTTCCCTTCATCTATTTTAAAGTACTTGAGAGACAGGCACTGGAGGCTCATGCCTTTAAGCCCAAGCTATTTATGAGACTGAGATCTGAGGATCATGGTTCAAAGCCAGCCTGGACAAGAAAGTCCACGAAACTCTTATCTCCAATTAACTACTTTTTTTTTTTAAAAAGCCAGAAATGGAGCTCTGGCTCAAATGTACACACTAGGCCTTGAACACAAAAGTCAGGGAAAGCAAGTGGACAATGGGTTTGTGAGCCTGGACTCGCCCACCTATATCCTGTACAGAGACAGAGTAGAATGGGCTGATATAGATCCAGTGCCACAGAATGATGGTCCCAGTCCAGTGGTACAGATTATCTACAGTGAGAAATTTAGAGATGTTTATGATTATTTCCACGCTGTTCTGCAGCATGATGAAAGAAGTGAACGTGCCTTTAAGCTCACCCAGGATGCAATAGAGTTAAATGCTGCCAATTATACAGTGTGGCATTTTTGGAAAGTTCTCTTAAAATCACTTCAAAAGGATCTGCATGAAGAAATGAACTACATCACTGAAATAATGGAAAAACAGCCCAAAAACTATCAAGTTTGGCACCATACTGAGTATTAGTAGAGTGGCTGAAGGACCCATCTCAGAATTTATTGCTGATATTCTTATCAGGATGCAAAGAATTATCATGCATGGAAGCATCGACAATGGGTCATTCAGGAATTTAGACTTTGGGATAATGAGCTGCAGTATGTAGACCAGCTTCTCAAAGAGGATGTAAGAAATAACTCTGTCTGGAACCAAAGATATTTTGTCATTTCTAATACTACTGGCTACAATGATCTTACTGTATTGGAGAGAGAAGTCCAGTATAATCTGGAAATGATCAAACTTGTGCCACATAATGAAAGTGCATGGAAAGTACTTGAAAGGAATTCTGCAGGATCATGGTCTTTCCAAATACCCTAATCTGTTAAATCAATTCCTGATTTGCAACCAAATCAGCTCCCCATACCTAATTGTCTTTCTTGATATCTATGAAAACATGCTAGAAAACTAATGTGAAAACAAGGAGGACATTCTTAATAAAGCATTAGCGTTATGTGAAGTCCTAGCTAAAGAAAAGGATACTATAAGAAAGGAATATTGGAGATATGTTGGAAGATTTCTTCAAAGCAAACACAGTAGAGAAAGTGACTTACCATCAAATGTACAACAGTAACATGACCCACAACTTGATGGGATGCTTTTATTTATTTAAGGGACTCTACAGCAGGAGTTTAAAACTAGGGTGATCATGCATTGCACAGGTATTGCTTTTTAACAAGAACTAAGTGTAATGTTCCTTAGGTGCTGCTATTCAGATTAGCTCTAGGAAATTTGATTCATTTAAAGCTAAGTAATTGGAGCAGGAAAGGTCTCATAAGGGAACTAGTACTTTTGTAGTCTTACCAACATTTAATCTGAATGTAGATTAGATAGTACAGAATCAACACTTTCCTAAAAGGTATACAAGTAAAGAGTTGTATCAGTAATAGGTACCGGTAAAGTATGTAATGGGTTTGAAGTAACTTAAATTTTGGTTCAGTAAGCAGGGAATATAACTGTTACATTATAGCTGCTATGCCACACTCACAGTATCTTGCTATCACTGTAAACAACTAATGCCAAAAGAATGGTTTTATAATAAAATTACAGAGTGCATCTAAAAAAAAAAGTTAGGGGAAGCATCCAGGCCCTGAGTTCAAGCCCAAAGATGGGCACAAAGATAAAGAAATGAATGAATGAATGAATGAATGATTTGGCTACTTGGGTTACAGAGATCAGAAGATTATGGCTTGAAGCTAGCCTGGACCAAAAAAAATTTTTTTTTAGTCTCCACCGTGACCAATCAATGGCTGGATGTGGTGGTACATACCTGTTATCTAAGTGATGCTGGGAAGCACAAATAGGACCACAATCCAGGCCAGTCTGAGCCCAGGGAAAAAGGAAAACGTTCTCTCAAAAATAACCAACACAAAAAGAGCCAGTTGAGTGGCTCAAGTGGTAGAGTGCTTTCTTATTTAGAGGCTCTGAATAGTTCAAACCCTTCTACTATTACCAGAAGAAACCCATTGCTGTGTGTGTGTGTGTGTGTGTGTGTGTGTGTGTAATAAACCAGATTGTAAATACAGAAAGTAGTCATCCATTCAAGACAAGTTAGTATTCTGAATTTAGTAGATTAATTTTTCTAGGAAACTTTTCATTGCTGTTAGCTCTTGTCTCCATCATGACTGTAAGATTACTGTATTTTTTTTGAAACAATGGAAGTAGGTAAATTAATACCATAATGATTCTAGAAATTTTGCTTTCAAATAGTAATATAGTGACACCCAGTGGACAAGAGTAGGAAGTGCTGAGAATTACATACTACAGGTACTTTTATTTGGATAAAAAGTGTTCAAGATTATTCCTATAGATATTAGGGATAATGTGGTATTTTTTGGGGGGGGGTCCG
>NW_012267428.1:297052-297836 GCF_000151885.1 Dipodomys ordii | reverse complement strand
TTTTTTTTTTTATACCCGGCTACTTTGCCACAGTTTCAAACCAGCTCAAGTAATTTGGGAGTGGAGTCCATGGTGTCCTTTAAATACAAGATCATGTCATCTGCAAAAAGGTAGAGTTTTACTTCAGCTTTCCCTATTTGTATCCCCTGTAGGTTTGCATCTTGTCTTATTGCTCTGGCTAGGCATTCTAATACTAAGTTGAAGAGGAGTGGGGAGAGTGGACATCCTTGTCTCATTCCTGAGTGTAGAGGAAATGGCTTTAGCTTTTCGCCATCAAGTATAATGCTGGCTGTAGGTTTGTCATGCACAGCCTTTATTATATTGAGGAATGTCCCATGGATTCCTGTTGTTTTTTTTTCCAGAGCCTTCATCATAAAGGGGTTTTGGATCTTGTCAAATGCTTTTTTCTGCATCTATTGACATAATCATGTGGTCCTTATCCTTGCTCTTGTTGATGTGATGAATTATATTGTTTTGCATATATTGAACCAGCTTTGCATCACTGAAATGAATCCTTTTGATCATGGTGTATGATTTTTTTTGATGAGTTGTTGAAGCCAATTGGCCAAAAATTTTTTGAGAAATTTTGTGTTGATATTCATCAAAGAAGAAATGAGTCTATAGTTCTCTTTTTTTTTTATGAGTCCCTGCCTGGTTTTGGGATGAAAGTTTTGCTGGCTTCATAAAAAAGAGTGTGGGAGGGCTGGGAAGGTGGCTCAGTGGTAGAGCGCTTGCCTTGCATGCCTGAGGCCCTGGGTTCGATTCCTCAGCACCACATAAGCAA
>NW_012267428.1:286912-297002 GCF_000151885.1 Dipodomys ordii | reverse complement strand
TTTCTTTTTGCTTATGTGGTGCTGAGGAATTGAACCCAGGGCCTCATGCATGCAAGGCAAGAGCTCTACCACTGAGCCACCTTCCCCGCCCCTAATATGGTATTTCGAATATGAAAATTTACATCCATATTTTCTTAAAACCCTCACCGAAAAAGATTTCTTTTATTGCCTTTCCCATTCCTTTAATTCGTATGAGTTGATAATTTAAAATTCACATCCTGGGGCACCACTCTCCTCCTCCCCCCTCCCATCATGCCTCCCATAGGATTGTGGGAAAGTCCCAGGCCCTGAGGTCACATCTGCATCCAGTGTGGCCATGCCTCCCCGCCCCCAGGCCACACCTGGCTGCACCTTCTCACCCCTTCCCTACTTAAACTCAGGTGGGATATCAACTCACCTCTTTTTGGCCATGTGCTGTCTACCAGGCATAGCCAGGCAGCAGTTCAGAAATAAAACTTCTCTTCCTGCCTGAATACCACGAGGTGTTCCTTTCATCGGTTAACTAATTAAACCTACATAGTTACTTTACCTTATACCTATCTGGGTCTTTCTGCCAGTAAGCTGGTTGAAAAGGTTGAAAAATTCTACAGGATTTCAGCAAGAATGGGCTTTAAGACCCCTGACTCACAGTCAGCAACATTTGTTGAGCATCTACAAATGCTTGGGATTTAATGATAAATCTTACCTACATTGTCTATGACTTTAATACCTGAAATAAATTTGAGTTCTGTTTCCTTCATCTAAGGATCAGAGATGACAGCTCTGGAGTGCAGTCTTTGTGTGGCTATGGGCATAAAAAACGTTGTGGTTGTTCAAGCTGCAGTGGAGGGGGAGGGCAAGGTCTGAATTCTTCACAGGGTTCACAGTCCAGCCTGGGTGGTGCCACCTCTAACTGTTGTGTGTCTAGCACATTCGATTATCCAGTTGAGTTTTAATGTACATTTGATCCTTAAAATAGTTCTGGATCATGATGAGGGACAGACATCTCTGCTGCCGTTTGACAGATGAGAACAAGTGGAGAACTTAATGCATAGAAAGAAATTACACCTTTTTTTTTGAAGTGTTAATTCCAGGACCAAAATCCCAGGGTCTTCTGACTCCTTCTGACCACAATTGCCATTTCTGTCTCTAGTAAATGAGTAAGAAAGAAAAATAATAAAAACTGCAGGGAAGCTAAGCTATATGTTTTCAGTTCTCTGGCCCAGCTTGGTTTTGTCTCCTTTGGCATCCTCAACAGGCATCAGAGAACCTTCTTTGTACCCCATTGTAACCCATCACTGAGCACTGGTCTAGACACACAGGCACTACTGGCTATCGGTTGAATGAACAAGTGATTAATGATTGAGGCCAGAGAACATTGCAGAGTTTTATGAAATAGGTTTTTGGGGACATCATTGCTTCTTGTCTGCTCAATGTTTTGTTCTTTGAATTTACAGTGAATACAAACTTCTCCTTCCTTGTCCTGGGACAGGTAAGCAGCCCCTTAGACTTGGAAGACTGCCAGGTCAATAAAAGAAGCAAGACAGTTAGCTATTAACCAGAAGACAGGTGAAATCAGTGACTTATCACATTATAGGCATTACCCACTGGAGGCACTTTCTTGACTTTTTCCTGAGCAGGGTACTACTAAGGCAGATGAAGGCCTAATCACAGAGTACCTGTGTCCTGACTCCCCTTCTCCAGCCAGATCCAGTTGGCAGCAGGATATAGCAATCATCAGACAGTTCAAGGGGGGAAAATTAGCAATAAGCAGTCAGTCTGTGGGCCAACCGATGAGTATGGAGGGAAGAAATCTTAAGAAACTAATAAGTTTACATTTCTTTTTAAAACTTAATTTTGTTTTATTTTTATTATCTTGAACCAGGTATCCAAAAGAGTTGCCATGTAACAATGCAGTTTATGGCTACAATATATTTTGTTCGATGTCACCTCTTTGGACAGTCTCACCCATCCCCCTTCCCACCTCTTCCCTACTCTTCTTAATTTTTGTAGGCTATATGTTGGGTGTGGGGCTAAATTCTACCTCTCTTCTCCTCTTCATTTATTTACCCTTTTCCTCCTGACCCCACCGTTATCTTTTTTGTATATATTTTATTGTAAAAATACTGTACAGAGGGGTTACAGTTACATGAGGAAAGTAATGAGTACATTTCCTATTGAGCATTGTTGCCTCCTCCTTTGTTTTCCCTCTACCACCCCTTCTCTCCCACCTTCACACCCCCCCCACACCAGTTGTAAAGTTCTTTTTCAACATAGTGTCTTGTACATCTCATTGTTACAATAGGTCAACCTGTATCCTTATTTCAGTATTTTGTTATTTCCTTCCCTCTCCCCACCCCCGCCCTGTCCCCAAATTAGAAAAAAGTATATACAAGATGCAGGGCACCGGAATCAAATTCAGTGAAAACGGGGAAATTCAGTGAAAATGGGGGAAGAACATACAAAACAAAGGAAAAAAACATGTACATAGCGTTTGACCTTTTCTGCTTGTCCTAGACATATACTAATTATTGCAAATAAAGGAAACCATGGGACCTGTGTTTCTTTGAGTCTGGCTTACTTCACTTTATATAATTTTTTCCAAGTCTTTCCTTTTCCTAACAAATGAGGCAGTGTCATTCTTTCTGATGGAGGCATAGAATTCCATTGTGTATGTATACCACATTTACCACATTTTCCTGATCCATTCATCTACTGAGGAGCATCTGGGTTGGTTCCATATCTTAGCTGTGGTAAATAATGCATTATTTACCACCCTTATCCTTAAGTGCCCATTTCCTAGTACTTTATTTTGCTGAAATTTGATTTTTCCTTTATAAGGAATTATACTACTATTTGGCACCAATGACAGCAAAGCCCCAATTTTATTTTCTACTGGCAGCCTCTGAAGGATCCTTATATGTTATACATAAAGATGAGTTGTGAAAATGTGAAGTTAAGTTTGAGAAAGATTGAGTAGCATATGGGTAATGTAAGGGATAAACTTCAGGAAATGAGGTAGAAAAGGCAGCTTTAGCTAAAGTAAGATAAGGAATAAGGGCTAGCAGTTAAGATGAAGTATTTCCCATTTTCTCACACAAAGCTGATACAATTATTGAAAAATCATGATTAACTTTTTCCACAAAAAACAAAAACAAAAAACAACCTTAGCATATCAAGCATTTATTGTACAATGACTGATTTTATTTTTGAGATGACACTATGTAATTCAAATTGGCCTTAAATTTATGATCTTTCTGGTTCAGTCTGAGTGCTGAGATCACAGGCTTGCACAACAATGCCCAGTTTTGATTGAAAAATTTTTTTAAAAGAAGATATATCTAATAATTTAAAGTGTTTGTTGCAATTCTGTTTCTGACGGCATGGCAATAAAATTAGGAGGTCGGATTCTGGGCTCATTGTTTGAGCCAGCAAAGCTTTTTGTGTGACTGGAACATTTCCAAGCTCCAAAGGTGAACCAGGATGAGTGGTGAGGACTTGTGATAGTGTGGTGGTATTGGGGGGCAGGTAGGGAGGGTGGAAGATCTCACAGAGGTTTTTTATTCCAAGGGGTAGACCAATATGCTTCAGTCATGGAAGCAAACAGGCCAATGTTCTTTAGCCACGGAGGCAAACAGCTGGGGTGAATACTGAGCTAGGAATTCAATTGGCTTGCCAGGATAGAAATCTTCAACATTGAAGAAAACAAAAATATCCCCTGGGACAGGAAGATGAGTTTACAGCAGCATGTAGCAGAGCCTTGAATAATCTTGTTCTGTCCTGCTATATGTGCCATCTCCTGTCTGTCTTACCTTAGCTATTATTTCAGCAAGATCAAAAAAACACCTTGGTGCTGGAAGCGTAGCTCAATTGGTAGAGCACTAGCCACTAGTTACTGGAGCCCGAGTCCTGATCTTGGACCTGAAAAAAATAGAGAGAGGAAACACCTAGGTCCCAGAGGATGCTACAAATAACTTCTTTCCTGTCCCATCAGGTCTTCTTTTATTCAAGAGAGTCAGCCCTGAATGGAAACTCAAAGACAGGACCTGGTTGCCTTTCCTTGTTTTATTGTTTTTTTCCTTCTATTTTCTACCTTCCCCAGAGCCCTAGCTGCAGTCTATTCCATCTCTATTCTTCGTCTCAGACCAGAGAAACTCATTTCAGGCTTCATCCTGAAAGAGCAATGGTGAAGAGATTAATAAGCTAATTCTTAATTCTTGTGCCCACATACAACCATTATTATCATGACATTGATTAAATAGTCACAGATAAACTCACTTCATTATTATTTAGCAACCCCTAATCTCCATTAGCTATTAGGATAGAGAAAAGGAGGGTAGAGAAACCCTTCTGTGCCATATCCACACAGTCATTTAACTGCTTCTTATACCTTCTTAACCTATTGTGAGAACCAGCAGGGCAGAGGGTTCCGCCCTGTGCTGACATCACCCCGCCCTGCTGTCAAAGGGTCGGGCCACCGGATAAGGAGGGACTGGAGTTCTGGGGGAAGAACAGTGTGGGGAGAGGAGTGCAGGAGGAGAGGGAAGCAGCTAGATGCATCTCTCGGACCGGGAGAGCCCCGAGAGAAGTGCACCTTGCTTGTGTGGCAAGTTTAGAGGCCCTCAAGAGGCGTGTGAGGCCCATGGGCCTGCGAAGAGGCCTGGGGAGAGGCCTGCGGAGAGAGCTGAGAGGCCAGCGGAAAGGCTGGTGGAGAGCTGTGAGGCCTGCAGAGAGGAGAGACCTGTGGAAGGCGGGAAAGGAAGGAAAAAGGGAAAGAAAACCCTCTCCTCTTGGAGGTTGCAGCTGCTCATACTTCTGAGGTAGCTCAGGACAAGTCAGTTGCAGACCAACTAATAAAACTCATTCCTTACCTTTAATCATGCCTTCATGGATTTTCTTGCTCACGGGTTATTTCACTATCTCTTCACTTACGTCAGTTGGCAGGAACTGAATTGATACCTTCTCTTGATTTCTTCAAAGTATCAGAACCAGGAACCGATAATAGAATTATAAAATTTATAGAAAACAATCTTTAAAAAAAAATTGTCAAGGTGATGTACAGAGGGGTTACAGTTACATCTGGAAGGTAATGAGTATATTTCTTGTTGAACATTGTTACTCTCCCCCCTTGTTTTTCTCCCACCTTCCCTCTCCCCAACCCCTGAAGTTGTAAAGTTCATTTCCAACATATTGTCTCATGAGTATCGCTGTTGTGTTGGTTTGCCCGTTGTCCTTTGTCTCACCATTTTGTTGTTCCTCTTCCCTTCCCCAATTCAGATAAACACACACACACACACACACACACACACACACACACACATATGACAGGGTACCAAAATCAAGTACAGTGACAACAGGGGATAAACTACAGGGAGAAAAAAAATAAAAGAACAAAATAACCTCACATAATACATTAAAAAAAAAACAACAACAACGAAGAAAAACCTCATTTCCATATCTTGGAGTTCATTTCAATTAGCATCATTTTATATGGTCACATATGTGCATAGCGATTGAGCTATTGTGATCCTCTTCTAGGACTATCCTAGACATATTACAAATGAGGGAAACCATGAAACCTATGTTTCTTTGGGTCTGGCTTACTTCACTTAATATGAATTTTCCGTCTTTCCATTGCCTTATGAATGGGGCAATGTCATTCTTTCTGATGGATGCATAGAATTCCATTTTGTATATACAGTACATTTCCTTGATCCACTCATCTACTGAGGAGTATCTGGGTTGGTTTCATATCTTAGCGATGGTAAATAATGCTGCAATGAACATTGTTAATACAACAATCTTGGTAATATTATTTAAGCTACTATTTTCAAGTCTAGTGGCACATTTGAATAACTGAATCATTGTAGTTGGGAAAAATAAGGTCTCTTTAGAGATGTCTATGTCTTAATCCTTAGGAACTGTGACTGTACTACGTTCCATAACAGAAGGGACTTTTCTGACATGACTGCAATTAAGGACCTTGAGATTATCCATTGTGATTATCAATGGTCAGAGGGAGATGTGACTGCAGAGGAATGTTGAAAGTGATATAACATTATAGTCTTTAAAGATGGAGAAAACTACCACAGGCCAAGAATATATGCAACCTCTAGAAGCTGGAAGAGGCAACTTCGTCTATAGTTTCTAGTAGAGAAGACAATGCTACCAACGTTTTGATTTTAATCTTGTCAGACTGCTAATCTCCAGAAATCTAAGATAACAAATTTGTGCTTTGACAATCCACTATTTGTGGTCATTTGTTTCCTATGTCCATTCATATTTTGTTAGTCAAATTTCCTTCATAGTGAAATAATCAAATTAAGACAAGGAAAGGTTTATTTTGACTTACAGTTCTAGGGGTTTCAGTCCATGGTGAGTTAGTTCTATTCTTTTGGGCCTGTGTGGAGGCAGCATACAATGATAGGAGCATGGGGCAGAAGAAGCTGCTGTGGTAGCTGGCAAACGAGGGAGAAAGGAAAACGAGAGGCCCAGGTCCCAATAGCCCCTTCAAAGACATATCTTAAAGTTTCTTTTCAGCCCTACTTCCTAAAGGTTCTACCATATCCTAGTAGTACCACAGGGTGGGGACTAAGCCTTCAACACATGGGCTTTGTGTCACAAAGTATAACAACATTAAATGGCTCTAAATGCTGGCTTCACCAATAGTTCATTATCTTTCATCTTAATTGTCCCGAACTTGGTAGTTATAGGTCTTTATTTCCAGAGTTTGGAAGTTATAGTTACTGGCAATTCCATTGAAAGTCCCCCATGGTGTGGAATCGGTACTCATGGACCAAAGAAATCTCTTCTGAGGGTGTCACGCCAAAGGTCTTCAATATATTTAATACAGTTTAGCTGGTAATCTCCACTTCACTTTTGCTAAGGAAGGCTCCAAAGCCATGAGGCAGTGAAAAAAAAGCTCATAATACTTTTTCTCAACACTACACAGAAGGAGTCATATGATATGGAGTTATATATTATTAGATTCTCTCATTTTTTAGAGCGCCACAAAATTCACCTGTATGAAATTGAATGAGATCATTTATTTGATGTCATAAAATCTATATTATTATTATTTTTTAGCTTAACTCTCATAACTTCTCCGATGAGGGAGAAGAGGGAACAAGTGAGTTTAAACGACTTGATAGCTACACGGGCACAATCATCACTTTCACATTTGAGCTGAAATCATTGGATTTACCTTCCTTCTACCAGCCGATCAAATGGAGTCAATTAAAGGCTACTTAGGGAAAATTTGACTGGATTTCCTAAAAATTATGTACATTAAATATTAAATAAGACACTGAAATATGTAGAAAAGATAACAGGAATCTTGGGAGTTAACAGACATTGTAATGGTCACTTTCTTGGTTACTTTATATAATTTTAGAATGCATTCTGGAGAAGTCAATACCCCAGAAATTCCAAGTATAGAAAATTAATTTTTCTTTAGCCAAAAGCCTGACAAAGAAACAGCTTCTTAAGACAGAAATCTTTTAGCATATAACTACTCACCCCAGGCAAACATCAAGGACAAAATCATTAGCTGTTTTTTGTGAGCTACAAAGTGTGTCTTCCTTGCTCTCAAATTCCCTGCAACTGGAGTAGTGGGAAAGGTCTAGTATGGTGTTAAAACTTTCATATTTACTTGGAAAAAATAAATGCTTCCCTCAAAGGTATAAGTGGGGACCACATAAGGGTGCTGGACTTTCATCCTTACCAAGGAGTAATGAGGCACTCTTTCCATTGCCTGCCTGGGTGTCAGAAGCCAGTGGAAAGCAGTGATGGTGATGACTTCCTCTACTTCCTGGACATTTGGGATGTATAATTCATTGTTGCTGTCTATAAAATCTATAATTCTTTCAAAATATGGTTTCTTTTTAAATTTTATTTTATTGTAAAGATGCTGTACAGAAGGTTTACAGTTACATGAGTAAGGTAATGAGTACATTACTTGTTGAGCATTGTTCCCCTCTCCCTTCTCTCCCCCTCCCACCTCCTCACCCCCAACAAAAGTTGTAAAGTTCATTTCCAATATACTGTCCTGTGGGTGTTATTGTTGCAATGGGTCATCCTGTGTCCTTGTTTCACCATTTTGTTATTCCCCTTCCCCTCTCCAGATTAGACAAATGTATATAAAAGATGCAGGGTACCAAAATCAAGTACAGTGACATCAAGGTATATACCATAGAGGAACATAAAAAGGAAACAAAAAAAAGAATCACATACTACATTTAAAACAACAACATCAAAGACAGACTTCTTGTGTCCTTATCTTGGGGTTCATTTTGCTTAACATCATCTTATATGGTCATATATACATAGCTTTGAGCTTTTCAGCTCATTTGATAAGATTATCCCCTCTTTTCTCTCTCTCTCTCTCTCTCTCTCTCTCTATATGTGTGTGTGTGTGTGTGTGTGTGTGTGTTGTGTGTGTGTATACATATACACTAATTATGAAAATAAGGGAAACCATGGGACCTATGTTTCTTTGGGCCTGGCTTACTTCACTTAATATAATTTTTTCCAAGTCTTCCATTTCTTAATAAATGAGGCAGTGTCATTCTTTCTGATGGAGGCATAGAATTCCATTGTATATATACATACATATATATATATATGTATATATATATCACATTTTCTTGATCATTCATCTACTGAGGGGCAGCTGGGTTGGTTCCATATCTTAGCTATGGTAAATAATGTTGTGATAAACAAAGTTGTGCTGGTATAGCTTTAGTATAGCTATTGCTGGGTTATAGGGGAGCTCTATGTGGAGTCTTTTGAGGAACCTCCATACTGCTTTCCAAAGTGGTTGAACAAGTTTACATTCCCACCATCAATGCAGTAGGCTTCCCTTTTGGCAATATCCTCTCCATCATCTGTTATTAGATTTCTTGATTATAGACGTTCTAACTGGAGTGAGGTGGTATCTCAATGTTGTTTTGATTTGCATTTCTTTTATGGCTAGAGAAGTAGAACATTTCTTCATATGTCTATTGGCCATTCTTATTTCCTCTTCAGAGAAGTCTCTCTTTAAGTCATTAGCCCACTTACTAATGGGGCAGTTATTTTTTTGAGGACTTGTTGTTGGGAGATTTATTTTTTTTTGAGTTCTAAGTATATTTTAGATATGAGACCCCTGTTTGTTGTATGGCTAGTGAAGATTTTCTCCCAGTCCATGGATTACTATTGATCTTGCTAGCTATGTCCTTTGCCATGCAGAAGCTCTGCAGTTTCATGCAATTCCATTTATCCAACCTTTCTTTGATTTGTTGTTTCTAGGTCTTTATTCAGAAAATTTTGGCCTGTGCCAGGGAGCCCTAGAGTTTCTCCTATTCCTTCCTGTAATGTTTTCAGGGTGTCTGAGTTGATTCTGGTGCAGGGTTTTATATGGGGATCTAGCTTTTGTTTACTACAGGTTTTTAACCAATTTTGCCAGTACCATTTACTGAAGAGGCTTTCTTCCATTCTACTTTTTTTTTTTTAGCTCCTTTAACAAAGAATAAGTGGCTATAGGTCTGTGGGTTAATTTCTGGGTCCTCAGTTCTATTCCATTGGTCCTCAGATCTGTTCTTATGCCAGTTTCAAGCTGTTTTGATTACTGTGGCTTTGTAGTAGAGTTTGAAGTTTGGTATTGATCCTACATGACTGTTCTTTCTGCTAAGGATTGTTTTTGCTATTCAGAGTCTTTGATTGTTCCATATGAATTTTTGGATTGCTTCTTCTATTTCATTGAAGAATGAGGTTGGAATATTGATAGATATCACATAGAATTTGTAGAGAACCTTTGGAAGTATTGCCATTTTCATGATGTTAATCCTCCCAATCCAGGAGCATGGGAGATTTTTCCATTTGCTTAGTTCTGCTTTAATTTCCTTTTTCAGGTTTTTAAAGTTTTCATCATAGATATCCTTAACTTCTTTAGTTAACCCCTAGGTATTTTTTTTTTTGTGGGACTATTACAAAAGGAGTTGCTTTCCTGATTTCAGCTGCACTCTTCTCATTGTTGGCATACAAAAAAGCCATTGATTTTTGAGGGTTTTTTAAATTTTTATTTTTTGTGAACATACTGTACAGGGGTTACAATTACATGGGCAAGATAATG
>NW_012267428.1:228318-284767 GCF_000151885.1 Dipodomys ordii | reverse complement strand
ATGGAGAAGTATTGGTGTGAGTTCTGCTTTGAAGGCCTTGTAGAATTCAGCTGTAAATCTATCCAGTCCTGGGCTTTTCTTGGGTGGGAGGTCTTTTATTGCTGCTTCTATTTCGATGCTTGATATGGGTCTGTTGTTTTAAATCATCTTGGTTAAGTTTGGGCATGTCAATATTTGCTAGAAATTTGTCCTTATCTTTCAGATTCTCAAACTTATTAGCATAAAGTTTTGAGAACTATTCCCTTATAATGTTATGAATCTTGGCTGTTTCTGTAGTTATATTTCCATTGTCTTCTTTTGAGTTTGTTTATGTGGGTGTGTTCTCTTTTTTCCTGATAAGATTTGCTAAGGGTCTGTCAATTTTATTAATTTTTTCGAAGAACCAACTCTTTGCTTTATTGATTCTTTCTGTGATTTTTGGACTCTAATTCATTTAAATCTGATATAATTTTAATTATTTTTTCCCCATCTACTTGATTGGGGTTTAGTTTGCTGCTATTTTCAAGGAGCTTTAGGTGCCTCATTAAATTGTTGGTTTCAGATCTTTCCAATTTGTTGATGTAGGAACTTAGAGCTATAAACTTGCCTCTGCGTACTGCCTTTGCTGTGTCCTAGAGGAGCTAGTCATTTGTGTGTTCATTTTTGTTGAATATCATGAGCATTTGAATTTCTTTTCTAATCTGTTCCATGACCCACTGGTGCTTCAACAGTGTGTTGTTCAGCCGTAATCATGCTCTTGTTGGTTTTCTATGTGTAGGACAACTTTAAGTGTCTTTTGTAGGGCTGGTTTGGTGGAGACACATTGTTTCACTTTTTCTTTGCTGTGGAAGGTTTATATTTGACCTTCTGTTGTGGAGGGTTTAGCTGTGTATAGTATTCTTGGTTGATAGCTGTCTTTAGAGTGTGGCATACATCATCCCAGGCTCTTCTTGCTTTCATTTTCTACTCTGAAATCTGAAGTTTTTCAGATTGGTTTCCATTTATAGGTGATTAATCTTTTCTCTCTGACAGTTGACAGCTTTAAAGATTCTTTCCTTGGTCTGAATTGATCCTGTGTGGATTATAATGTGACAGTGGGATGTCCTGGTCTGGTCTGGTCTATTTGGGGTTATAAAGGCTTCTTGTAACTGAATGGGCCTTTTTGCATGTTTGGGAAGTTCTCTGCTAGTATCTTGTTAAATACATTTGCTAGACCTTTAACTTCTGTATCTAGGACCTCCTCTACACCCATTAACCTTAAATTAAGCCTTCTGATGGTATCTTCTAAATATTGAACAGATCTATCATATTTATTGGATTTGTCTTGAATACTTGTCTGCTCTTTTTCTATAATGTCTAGGCTGTCTTCAATCCCAGAGATTCAATCTTCTGCATGGTCTAACCTACTGTCAAGACTTTCTACTTTGCTTTTATTTCCTTTCCTTCTAATTGGTCAGATTTGATGGCTTTAAATTCTTTGTTGGAGCTTTGTTTTAGATCTTGTATGGACTTCTTTACCTCCTTAATTTGTTTTTCAGCGTTTGTTCTCAAATCCCTTAGTTGATTGGTTATAGTTTCACTGGACTCCCTTTCCTTCTTTTGGGCTTCATTCAGCATTCCCTTTGTGACCTCAATGGATTCCTCTAGCTTTCTGTTTGTGAATTCTATGAATGCCTCTATTAATCTTTGCTTATTCTCATCCCACTCACCTGATTCCTATATTAATCTTTGATTAGCTTCCTCATGCTCATGAAATTCCTGTAGTAATCTTTGGTTAGCCTCATCATGCTCACGTGTTTCACTATCACACTCACACAGAAACCTCTGCAGGCTTTCAATCTTTTCATTCAGCATGTTTACCAGTAGTTTTTGTAGAGCATTTTGGGAACTCTCCTCTGGATTATTCATTAACTGCTCTGTTGCCTGATTATCATGAGTGAGAGTTGAAATACCTGGACTTGCTTTTTTCTTGTGTTTCTCCAGCTTGGGTATGAAAGCAAAACCAATTCTGTGCTAGAATACTACTGTAAGATAAGCATCAACCAGAAACCTGTAGTTTCACTGGTTGTTTAATGCAGTCAAAATGAGTACAGATACTCATACATATACAATCTAGTTCAACAACAAACTACTGTGGATCAATGGTTAAAGAAAGTCAAAGAAGGAGTCAGCAGACCACAAATTAATTGGTTTAGGGAGAATTGTGGGGAGAAAATAAGATTAGAGGAATGTGGGGAGGGAAAAGGAGAGAGGGAATTTAACCAAGACCTAAATTCAGAGAGGAAAAAGATAGAAGGAAAGGAGGAGAGAGACAAAGA
Source organism: Dipodomys ordii (assembly GCF_000151885.1). Taxonomy (NCBI): domain Eukaryota; kingdom Metazoa; phylum Chordata; class Mammalia; order Rodentia; family Heteromyidae; genus Dipodomys; species Dipodomys ordii. Next base: position 282,470 of record NW_012267428.1, on the reverse strand, counting down.
AAAAAGGAAAAATAAAAAACATAAAAAATTTAAAAATGAAACACTTAAAAATTTTATAAGGAGTTAAGTCTGAGAGTTTGTGAATTGAGTATGCACGCAATGAAGTATAAAGGCCAATAATCGAAGATGGGTATATATCTGGGGATGAACAGAAGCACAATTAAGTCATGCAAAATAAAACCCAAAAAGACCAAAAGGGCAGAGTAAAAAGAATTTTTAAAAAACCCACACATATACTTAAAATAAAAATGAAGAAAAAAAAAGAAAACATTTTTTAAAAAATTTAAAAATTAGGTAGAAAAAAGTTTCTCAGTTTTTTTAGGGGGGTATCTTGTGCCTCCCCTGTGTCCATAAGCAGTCTCATGGTGGAGTCTCTGGTTTGCTTGTGGTGTTCAGTTTTCCTGTGGCTTGATTGGTTTCTTAAATCAGTTTGTTTGAGCAGACAGAAAGCTCTGCCTTACCAGGGACTTTATGTCTCTCCTCCCAGGTAGTTCAGTGGGAGGGAGATCTGCTTTGAATATCACAAAAGACTGAGATGGCTGTTTCCTCTAGTTTGGAGTTGCTCTGATGGAGCTAGGTTGTAGATACGGCTGAGGCTTGTCAGCAATCAGTAGCTTTTCCCTGAGGGGCTAGCTCCTGAGACACTCAGAATCCAGTCTGGAGCCATTCCCAGGATTTATGTTTACTGAATTTCAATTGTTTCTTTTACCCCTCCTGCCACTGGGTCTGCTGCCTAGGCTGCAGTGGGGAGGGGCAGCCTCTGGCTCTGTTTACCCAGTAAAGAAAGTCATCCTCTTCCTGGAAAGGGTAACTTTCCCCTGGGTGTAGCTGAGCCCCTCATGTCAGGTTGCTTTGACCTGTTGAATGGCTCCTATTGTCTTCTTCCAAGGCTTGAGTTATGTGCTAGCTTCTCTGGCTGGGTCTTTGTCACTATAAAGATGGAGTTCTTCTCCATCTTGGTGGGGAAGGCGAGGGGCTATCTTCCCTCCACTGCTCCATGAGAAGGAGCAAGGATGTCTTGGGGGTACTCACACCTTTCCCTTGGTTTGTGGGCTGTCCACGGTCTGTGACTGTCCGTCACAGCAGGATGAAGATTTCTGCTCCTTGTCAGTTCTTGCTGGAGGTGCATACAATCCTCTCTAACACTGCCTCTATCTCCTTTGTCCTGGGCTCTCTCTGTTGACATGGCAGCCTCAGGAGCAGCCACCACAGCCATGGACACAGGCAAGGCTCAAATCTGTCTCCTTGACCAAACTGCCTGGATATTTCTTCTCTGGCCAAACTCTCTGTACTATGTTGGGACACTTGGTGTGACTCTCTAGCTTTGGACTTTTCACTGGAACACTAAAACTGGTTTCTATGCAAAATCTGTTTAGCCCTCAGCTTCTCCTCTGCCATCTTCTTCTGGACCTGGGCTCCCTGAGGCTGTCCCGGACAGACTAGGTCATGGGAGGGCCAGGAGCTGGGGTAGCTTTCACTCGCACTCACATCCACAGCCACGATGGGACAGATGCACACTGACTTTCATGTGTGACCTGGAAACTTAATCCCACCAAGCCAAGCCAATGTCAGCTGTGCCCACCTCCTCTCCTTTTTTATTTTTAAGAATGACCCTAGGAGTTGATATCTTGATCTATTATTTATATACAGTAAAAGCCATACAGGAGAAATCCCATCCCAAGCTAAATCAATGAAAATGTGTGTGTAGTGGAGTTGCTTCCCTTGTCTTCAGCAAAAGAAGTCTCCAGCTATGACATAGCATAGGTAGTAGCTGGTTACACAGTTTGGCTATTATAATTAGTGATGCTATAAACATGGCTGTGCAGTTATCCATTGTATACTGACTTGTATTCCTTCAGATACATGGCCAGGAGTGGTGGATCTTTTTTTTTTTTTAAGACCTACCTACTGATTTCTATGGTGGCTAGACTAATATACATTTCTACCAACAGTAGGAACTGCATGCTTACCAGTGTTTATTGTTCCTTTGATGGTAATCATTTTATCTGGGGTGAGATGTAGTTTTGATTTACATTTTCTTTATGACCTAGGGTGTTACAGATTGTGTATTTATTAGGCATTTTTACTTCTTTTGAAAACTGCTCAATTCATCTGCACACTTATTTGAATCATCATTCCTTTTAGTATTTAATTTTTGAGTTATTTATATCTTATAGATATTAAGCCCTTTTCAGGTACTTAGGCACTACTGAGGCTACTTCTTCATTCTGATAATTGTTTCTTTTGATGTGTGGAAGGCTTTTAATTTGATACAATACCACACACCAATTCTTGTTCTTATTCTCTAAGGTATTTCGATTTCATTCAGAAAGTCATTACCTATAACTACTACTGCTAGAAAACAGTAGTAATTTTCCAGTAGTAGTTTCAAAGTTTCTGATCATTGATCTATTTTAAATTGATTTTTGTACAGGATAAGGATCTAGAGTTCTTCTATATGTTGATACCCAGTTTTGCCACCACTATTTACTGAAGAACCTCTTTGATTCTTATTGTTGAGAGTCTATCTTTTCTTGAATGTATGTTTTTTCACATCTTTATAGAAGATTAGAAAAATCTAGCTATGTGGCTTGTCACCTATTCTATCTATCTATATATCAATCATTTTCATGGCATTGAGGCTTGAACTCTGGCCTATTACTTGCTAGGCAGGTGCTCTACTACTGGTCATTCTTCCTGCCCTTTTATTGCTCTAGTTATTTTGAATTGGTCTTGCTTTTGCCCAGGTGCACATTTTTTTGATCTTCCTATATTATACTTCCTGTGATAGCTGGAATAAGCATTGCCAAGGTTATCTTTTCCATTGAGATGGAATCTTGGCATCTTTTTAATGCAAACTGGCCTAGAACCCTGGTCTTCCCAATCTCAGCCCATCCTGTCACTGGAATAACAGGAATGACATTGCTCCCTGCTATTTGGTGAGAAAATATCTCACAAAGTTTATGCCCTAGCTGGCCTCAATCTGAAATCCTAATTTCAGCCTTTTGATCAGGTAGAATTATAGACATAAGACATCAGCACCTAACTTAAGTCTTCTACTCTATTATAATGGTCTCTTGTGTCTGTTTTATGCCAGTATGATGATGTTTGTTTGTGAAATCTTTCCTGAGTTCTCATTTTCATGACTTTCTTCTTTTTGTGCCTGAGGTATTTCTTTAAGTACCTTCTGCAATGCTGGTTTTATTGGTAATGAAGTGCTTTAGCTTATACTTGTTTTTCCATAAATTTTAATTTGCTGTATATAGTTGACAGTTGTATTTTTTTTTGGTTGTGGGGCTTGAACTCTGGGCCTGCGTGCTGTCCCTCAGCTTTTCAGCTCAAGGCTAGTGCTCTACCATTTGAACCACAGTACCATTTCCAGTTTTCTGAGTGGTTATTGGAGATAAGAGTCTCAGGGACTTTCCTGCCTGGGCTGGCTTTGAACCATGATCCTTAGATCTCAGCCCCCTGAGTAGCTAGGATTACAGGCATGAGCCACTGGTGCCCCGCTGACAGTTGTATTCTTTTAGAGTTTGGGATAGAGCATTTATTGCTTTCCTAGTTTGGAAGGCATTTTCTGAGAGGTCAAAAGTACTTCTGAAAAAAAAGTACTTCTGATGTATTGGCCTTTGCAGCTTTGATGGTATTTTGTTGTTGTAGCTTTCAACATACTTCCTTTGTATTCTAATATTGGTATCCTATGTATAATTTTGCATGATGAAATTCTTTTCTGGTCAAAACTATTTTTGGTTCTAAATTCTTCCTATAGTTGGATGTTCATATCTTTCTCAAGATTTAGGAAATTTCCTTCATAATATCACTGAATAGATTTTCTCTGCCTTTAGTTTTTTTCTCAGCTCTTTGTATTCTTGTTAGGTTGGCATATTGATGTCCAAGAGCTCTTTAAACTGTGGTCATGCATGTTTCCTTATTTATTTATTTTTTGTCTACTGCTCTTTCAGTGTAATATTTACTTGTTATTAACTTTAGTCTCCCACATTATTTCTTGTTTCTGATCTCTTCTGTTGGTGGTTTTTTAATGTGATTAGTTTTACTGATTGAATTTTTCCTTTCCATTGTTTCCTCAGAATCTCAATTTCCTTGCTGAATTTTTCATTCACATTGCTGGCTTTCTTGTTTAGGTCTTAGGGTAGGTTCCTTACTTTACCATTTCTCTTCATCTACACAAGTTAGACCAGAAAGGGTTTTCTAGTTTGAGGATTTAGCTCAGTGACAAAATGCCTTCCTAGAAAGTAGGAATGTAGTCTTAATTTGTCATAAATTTGCCATCTTTCAGCCACATTCATTTCACATGATTATTTCATTCAATTTACATAACAACCCAGATATACATATAATTGTTATTCCTATTGTGCAAGTGAAGAAAGTGAGCATTTAGAAATCCAGGTGAGGTATAAAAGTGGGAAATGCCTTCTAGACCAATCTGCAGAATAAGAGAGGCATATTTTTTTATATTTTTCTGATGGATAGAAATAGATTGCATCCCTACTAGACAAAAATTAGTAAATTATAGAGCATCTCGATGTCTGAGCCCTCTATCAAAAGACAAAATTATCAACTACCCTTTCTAGTTATAGAAATAGTGCATTCAACCTTGAAAAAACTTGGAAGACACTGAAAAGGATATATTAGAAAGTAGAAATTATCTGTAAAATTTATTATAAACATATTACTTTGTATTATATCAATCAGTTTTCTGTTACTGTAATAAATTGTAAGTTGAAATAATCAACTTATAAAGGAAACAGGTTTTAGTCTATTATTTATTGTTTTTGTTGTTTTCAGCCTGTGACAGCATGTCATGTCATGTCAGTAGCTTTGGAAGAAAGCAAAAGAAAGAGAAGGGATGGGGGTAATGTTTTCTTCAAAAGTGTATGTTTTCCCCCCATGGTACTGGAGATTGAACTCAGGGCTTTTAACTTGCCTAGAGGCAAGAACTTTTCTACTTGAGCCATGTCCCCAGTCTTTTTGCTTTTGAAAATTCATTTTCATATAAAGTCGCATGATTTTGTCTTGTCTAGCCTTGGGCTGTTTCTTCTACCTCTGCCTCCTACATAGCTGGAATTATGGGTATATAACACAATGACTGGCACTTTGTGTGTGTGTATCTAGGGCTTGAGTTTACCTGACTTGTTTTGGAGTCTCACTTTTGTCATTCTCTCTCTTTCTTTCCATAGGTCTATCTCTTAAAGGTTCAGATAGCATCAAGCTGAAGGCTTTAACACATGGAATTTTAGTGACCATTCTAGATCCAAATGGTAACATGTATTAACTATGAAACCAAACCAAACAGATTTATCATATGAAATAACTCTTTGGTGAGGTTATCTGACAATGTTCCAAAAATGACAGTGAAAGGGTATGCTTTCTTTTGAGTCTAAGAAGACGCATCAATTTCTGTTAAGTAATAAACATTTGGCAAAGCCCAACACTCTCAATACCACAATGAGAAAAGCAGCTTTCATAATCTAAGCCATAAAAATACTGAACAAGATGAGTGATGTAGCCTGAGCCAGAACCTCCACAACTTGGTATCCTTTAGAGATGTTTTCTGTGGCATCTTTTGTTCTTTAGGAACAGGAGTCCTTCTTTTCCATCCTGGAGTTCTTTCTCAGCTTCCCAAGAATGCTCTCATCTCCTTTCTAAAGCTTATTTTTCTTTTTAATACTGCCTCATTGAACTCTTTTACATCCCTCCCCATTTGTTTCCCCTTTCTTGAGGCTACAGAGTAAGTCACAATATCTTCATCTATATTCTAAGGACTCAAGAATTCATGCTGTCTTCTGGTATCTTCCTAGAATTTTGAACATGAATCATTGATTTGTATGGAGATACTATCAATCTTTGTTAAAATGGAAACATAGTTTTGGAGGGAATAAATTTAAATTTAGACCAAAAATTTAAACTAAACCAAAATCCTTGGTATATTTAATCCCTATGAACCAGGATTTCTCTGAGAAATAGGGCACAAGTTTACAGAAGTTCTTAGAGGTAGTATGATGGCTGCCCCAGTGGTGGGCACTATGACATTAACTTTTTTTTTTTTGTCGGTTGTGGGGCTTGAACTCTGGGCCTGGGCACTGTCCCTAAGCTCTTCAGCTCAAGGCAAGTGCTCTACTACTTGAGCCACAGCACCACTTCCAGTTTTTGGAGTGCTTTATTGGAGATAAGTTTCCTGCCCGGGGCTGGCTTTGCACCACGATCCTTAGATCTCAGCCTCCTGAGTAGCTAGGATTACAGACATGAGCCACTGACACCTGGCCTAACATTAACTATTGAGAGAAAAGGATTCATCTTCAGAGGAAAGAGAAGTCATTGAATGGTAAAAGAAAGCATATTCAAGACAAATTTCTTCTTTATGTTTTATTGAGGAAGGACTTTTCATCAGACTTCCTTCTGGAAGGAATATCTGCTATGTTCTTTTATGTGCACCCAGGTGCTCTTTCCTACTGGAAGAATGACTGGGAGATAGTCTTCAGCTGTCTGCTCACTTTTAGGCATTTCTAGAACATAGATCATGTCTCTTCCTGGTAACATTCACATTTGTTAATGGTCCATATGCAGGTGTAGGAGCCCAGTCATCTTGGCCCAACTCTGGACAATTTTAAATGCTTCGTTCAAGACCATCATTGTACCTGTGACAGCTAGATCAATCCTGGCCTATCTTTCTCTATTTCCTACCCTTCAACATACTTGGCCTCCAGGGTTCTCTTGCTTAAGATATTTAGTTTACTTCCCAGGGGAGGGCAAGCAAAGCTGGATCAAGCTCAAATATGAGGATGAGAAATTATATTTGGAATCTATTTCTTCTAGAGGAGAAGTCAAGGCTCTTTATTATTACTTTAAGGTCCAACACAGTCAAAACCTCTCACTCAGATATGTCTTTCAATAAACTACTATTGGCATTGAAGAGGTCACCATAAGCTTCAGAAAGTTCCTTATCATTTTTAAAGAAAGACAATCAAGGTAGGGGTCTTTGTCAAGCAGAGGGAAAGAGTTTGTCTCTCTCAAATCAGCCAGTGTATTATCTGGTGAGTTTTTAGAATCTCGCTGTAATTTATTCTGTCTCTCTTTGAGGTTGTGCTTCAGATGAAAATAATCTTCAATATTTCTGACTCATCTTTTTTTCATTTTCCAAATGCTGAAGTTTTGTATGGGTTTAGGTCATATCATCTTTGATAATAAGGGAACAAGCTCCCTGGTCTATCAATTTTTTAATGAAGTGATTAGTAATATACAAGTAGGGCCTAAGGGTTCAGGCCAGTTCATCAGCCTCCCTTGGCTACAGTAGGTTTCTCAAGTGTGCTTGTATCACTCATTTGCAGAAAGATCTAGAGATGATTCTTTTTGTTCAACTTCTTGGTGGCAGAATACTTGGATGAATACTTACAAAACTTAGCACACACAGACATAATAGCAGAAACATACTTTGTAATATTAATAAGTGCTTTCCTTTTCCATACTGACTTCTGTTCTTTGAATTTTCTTTCTTTTTTGGGGGGGGGTCCGTTTGTGGGGCCTGAACTCTGGGCTTGGGCACTGTCCCTCAGCTCTTCAGCTCAAGGCTAGCACTCTGCCACTTGAGCCACAGCGCCACTTCCGGCTTTTTTCTTTTTGCTGAGGAATCGAACCCAGGGTCTCATGCATGCAAGGCAAGCGCTCTACCACTGAGCCACCTTCCCAGCCCCGCTTTGAATTTTCTTATCATTAACATTTGCACCTCTGTGCCTGCAGGCTCCTGCCCCACCCCAAGTCTATTGGCATTCTCATTCTATTGATCCAGGAAAGGAATGTGTAATTCAGAAAGTGGTGCACAAGAAATAATAAACTTGGACAAAACTGTGAGTTATTGTCTCTAAAAACAGATAAAGGTGCTTAGGCTAGGGCCTAGACAGCCAATAGAGCATAGGGGAAGATGAAGGGAGTTAAGTAGTCAAGAGAACCACTAAGACTGGTTTGGGGTGTTCATGATGTGGCTAAATGATATATCTGGGCAAGCAGGGATGATTGTATGGCTCAGGGAGGCTGAAAGTTTCTAAGATGCCTGAGAAGAGCCTAGAGGTAGTGAGGTAGAGCCAGACCAAAAGGGGCTTTACAAGCCTGAGCAAGGGATGGTACAGTGATGCTCTGACCTTCAAGGGAAGGTCAGATGAAAAGGTACATCTATCAGGCAATGCTAATAATCCAGAAGACCAAATGTTCTTTCAAAAATATACACTTAATCCTGACATTACTCCAGAGATTCTGATAAAACTCTAGTCAGAGTAAAGTGGTCTTGTTTGGGTGTGGTAATTCCAGCTACTACTGGGAGACACAGGCCAGTCCTGGGCAAAAATGTAAGAACCTATTCAAAATATAACTAACACAAAAAAGAGCTAGGGACATGTTCAAGTGGTTGAGCATCTACCTAGCAAGTGTGAATTTCTGAGTTCAAATCCTAGTACTGCCAAAAAAAAAAGAAAGAAAAGAAAGAGAAAAAAGGAGGAAAATGAGAAAACAGACTTCAAACAGAATTTTAGCTGATAGTGAAATAAACATAAAGAGCCAAAAATCCTGGGAAAAAAATCTCACAAGGCTATTGTCCTTTCTAGTATTTGGTCTTTTTTTGGTTTATCTGATGTAATAAAAAAAAAGTCAACTTTATACCAATTTAAAGCTCCTCTTCTTTTCCCTGTAACTATATACCCTGAGGCTAGAAAATGTCAAGGTCTGCTTTTTTATTCTTCCTGTCACTCCTCTACTCGACCCCTTCTTCTTGTCTTCTCTAAGAGGGTGTTATTTCAATAAAATCTCTGAGATGATGATATTTACTCTATTCTGTTGCTCTATACTTTCTGGAATGCTGGATCTTTGTGGACACTTCTTGGATTTTTCATAAGCTCTTCTTCTACTTCCTTGTAAAAAGAATTTGACACAATATCTGATGTGAGTCATGCATTCTTTGGTAAATTTCTTGTAAGTACATATATTTATGACAGGATTCCTTGCCCTAGATGATCTTCTTAGGGAGAAGCCTAGCTTTTTAAATTTTTCCTGGATTTCCCTTCACTTCCAGGAATATTATATGTCCTCTACCTGTCAATGAAAGCTGGTCTAGCCAGCCTCTTGCCTTCAGAATTTGTAAGGAAAGGGGATACACATAACTTTCTACCTCTAGATCTGCTTTCTAAATTCAATTTTCCCCAAGCATTCTGAGGCAGGCTCATGAGCAGCTTTGTAGGGGTTTAGTCTGGAATTTAGTGCCAGTCTTCTTTTGGCAAGGAACTCTCTCCCATCAAGTAGGCCGGATAAAGAACGAAGGAAAACATTAAGCTGAAGATGCAGAACAACAGTCTTCTCATCAATGATCTCTGGTGGGTAGGCTGTCATTGTTAAAACCTAAGGACAAGTTTGGCCATTTCTTATTAAACTCTGGAAAGAGGGAGCTCTTAAACTGATTTCCTTAGAAAGTGGACGTTGTTATCACCTGTTGGCCACAGTTTTAGTTTTAGGCACACCTCTGAGTTAAATGTACTATTATATATTTGGCTATTTATATCAGTGTAAACCTTTAAAACTTCATCCTGCTGGGTACCAGTAGCTCACACCTATAATCCCAGCTACTCAGGAGACAGATCTAGGAATGGAGATTCAAGGACAGCCTAGGCAGGAAAGTCCATAGATTCTTACCTCTAGTTCACCACTAAAAAGCCAAAAGTGGAGCTTTGGCTCAAGTAGTAGAGTACTAGCCTTCAGCAAAAAAGTTCAGGGACAGCACCTAGGCCCAGTACCTGCACAAACAAAACTAAGAAACAAACAAACATATCTTGCTATGTGAAAAAAAATCTATCTTAAATAGTACCATTTATCCAGTGTTTACAATGTACCAAGAGTTTTTTAAATGCACTAAATGCATAAATAGCTTACACTAAACTGAGATAGGGAACCTGAAACCCAGTAGATGAGTCAGAATTTGAACCCAAACCTGACTGATTTCAAAACTCAGTCTAAATACAAAGAGTAGTATAGTTCTGTATAGTGCAATTGTACCTCATGAGCTATAGAATTGAGGTGCGATACAATTATAAGGGAGGGAAGAATTGATGCTCATCACACGTTCAATAATGTACATACTACTATTTCTTTTACATACTAATTCAGTTCAACACATAATGAGCTCTCTCTTGCATTCTCTCTCTCTCTTTCATGACAAACACTGTGGTAGATGCTAGGAATACATTACAGAAACCAAGCTAAAATCATTGTCTTTATGGAAATTCAAATTCATTATATTCTTAGTGTAATTATTATTATTTTTTGCATTATGTATTTGTATTATGTGACATGAAATGTGCTATCATTACCAAATGAAGGCTTAGGAAGAATTTTACTACTTAAAATATGTCTTCATACCAAACATATTTGGAAATCTCTGATATTTAATTCTATTGAAAGGATAGGGTCTACTAAATGAGGGAGGAGTTTGTTTACAGTTATATCCAGCATGCGGCTAATAAATCTAGGTCATAGAGGAAATATTGAGCAATCTCCGTGGGAAATGGATCTCATTTACCCACCACATTGCTTGATACGAATTATAATGACTGTCTTAGTAAATCAGGATTATAATTTTGTTGATGATAATAAGAAATCTCTAGAACAAAGTATTTGACAAGGAAGCAGATGATCTCTTCTTCTCTTCTTTACCCCCTGACGTTTGGACTTTGAAGTCCTTTTTAAAGCCCTTACAGAAGAAGTGAACCCAAACAAAGTTCAAAAGTCACATTTGACCTCGGTTTTAAGTTCTTAAGACCTGTAGGGAAGAGGTACCTATACACTTAAGTACTAGTCAAGGCCGACTTCCTTTGTTTAACCAAAAGAAGTGTTAGTAAGGGAGCGTTAGGTCCTCCTTCCCTTGCTGGGCCACTGCTGGGAGCTTAAGCAAAAGCTACCTGGTCTTCAGGACGATGGTCATGAGAAGTATTATTCCCTATGCCAGATAAAGAAAATGCAGGGGGAGAACACTGGCCGAGGACACGGCAGTGCTGTTCACCTCGCTTTGTTATACTCCCTCCGATTGCACACCCTAGCCTCCCCCCCCCCCCCCCCCCCGGACTTGACCCGCTACCCTCTCACTTCCTTTTCCTCGAGCTTCCACTGAAGCGGTCAAGTTGGATCATAAACTACATTTCCCACAATGCCACGCTCCGACCAGCCTTCCACAGGGGTTCCCTGAAGCTGCTCTCATCATTAAGACGAACAAAACCCCCATTTCTGAGAAGAACCGAGTTATTCTCTGCTCGTCAGATTGGTTTATTCTTTTTCTTCTCCACCTGCGACCCTACGGTGTTCGGTGACGAGGCTCTGCGGAGGCCAATTCGTTCAGGCGACTGCTGTGGCCACCCTCTCCTCGCGCCCCGGCCTCGCTCAGGCCCCCGGGGGGGGGCTTACGAGTGTCATTGGGGGAATGACCGCAGCCTTTGCGGTTGCAGCTGCCACCGCGACCATGGTCTCCGGCAGCAGCGGCTTGGTCGCTGCCCGCCTCCTGTGCCGCACTTTTCTGTGTGAGTCGGCCGGGGAGTCTGTCTTCATGGTCTCCGCGGGTTCCGGGGCCTGCAAGGCCCAAAGTCCTGGTCCAGGCCGCGGCCGGGGCGGAGCCTCGCCGGGGGCGGGGGGTCCGCGGGACCCTGACCCCAGTGGGACCCCTCCAAGGACGGAGAGGGTTGGGCTGGATTCGCGGGCCGCTGGTGGGTGGCATCGCGGGGTGCCTGAGCTGGGACTGGGGTGCCGGGGGCCCCCCAGACCTGACTGCAGTGGGATGGGGTTGGCAGCTAGACGGGCCCTTCTGTGGAGCCAGGGGTGGAGAGGCCTGGGCTGAACGCAGCGTGGGAGAGGAGCAGGGGTCTCCTTGAACAGAGAGGGTCCGTCCGTCTGTTCGGATTGTAGGGCCACCCGCCAAGGCAGTTTGTCCATCTCGGGTTAGTGTGGCTCTGTAGACTCCTACCGGGAAACCTAGGTTTGCTTGGCTGGGACTTTAACCAGATTATTCGTACTATCTCCACGAGGACCTCATTTTACTAGTTTTTGAGCAATGCTGACTCTTGGAAACATCCTTGCTGTGTTCGAAGTCTCTGTCTTTGTTCGGTAACTTATAGAGAAAACTTTGGAATTAGTCACGTCAGGGTTTGAAAGCTTGGTAGTTCTTTTACCCTAGTCTTGATTTCTCAACTAAAGTTTCAAATCACACGCGAAATAACACTGTTTTAATGAATCTGGGGTAACATCACATGGAAGGTGCACCTATATTTGGCCTTCCACCCGCAGTGAAAATGACTGTTAATTAAAATTGTGACACATGATTGGTGGGTAAGATTTAAAAGATGTTAAGTGAAAACATATGCATCTTTGAAATGATGTACAGGATGAACTGTGCCCATTGTACAGAATATACTAATTGGTTTATTTCTCATATAGCAGAGGCATTCAAGTAAGGTTCATTCCCCCTTCTTTGTTTCCACTTTGCTTCAAGCTCTGCTTGTATTAAATATTGGATGAGACAGTTCTTTTCTTGAGAAGGCTACTTTCTAAAAGTGTGTAGTGACCAGAGTGCACTGAAAAGCTACATTTAGTTACCAAAACCATTTGAAGACAAAGGTCTGGCCAGTGATTTTGCCAATAGGAAAGGGTTGTGTTTATTTGGATTTTTTTTTTTATAATTTAAAGGACGAGTGAGGTTGTTTTAGGTGAAGGAGGGGTGGATGAGAAAGGAGGATTAATCAGTTATTAATCTCATCAGTAGAGTATGAGCACCAGGAATGAGGTAGTACTGAGTATGAGCCTTCCTTCATCTGAATAGGATGTGGGTTAAGATACAGATGAGCAGCTAAGCTGAGGTTGGGAAGCACAGGGAAGGGTTGCCCACCTGTGCACTTTCCTCTTTCCTGTGGTCTCGCTGGACCAAGATTCTCAAAGATTCTAGCTGCCTATAACTCTACTGTCTTAATAGACTCTGGAGAAGAAAAGAAGATTTTGAAAGGTGCAGTTCCTTAACTTACTCTCAGCAAAACTTAACATCTTTTCCCAAAGGATTCAAATTTTTTTATGGACCCCTTAAGGGGCTGGTGGCCTTAAAGAGGCTACCTGATTAGTTTTCAAGTATCTAAGTGATGTGATTAACATGTTAATAAGAATCTGAGAGGGCTAAGAGTCAAACCAGAACATTTCCCATATTAGAACTGGGTTTCAGATGGTAATATTTAATGTGTAAAAAGGCTGTTAAGTTTGCAAAACCTTTAACTCCTCCTTTGCATGCCACATTTCTAACTCCACTTTCCCTCCTAGGAAAACAGCCACATCACCTTGCAAACTTTAAAAAGTGTTGCAATATTGATTTGAGTTAAAAAAAAGTAAACACTAATAGATGCCTTCCAGAGCCTTTCCAGACCTTCCAGAGGCTGATTTAGAATGTTTAGAAACTCATGCACTGCCTTCCACCTCCAGACCCCCAGTTTCTCATCTCACGAAAGTAGAACAGACCAATTGAAATAAGAAGGAAAAATAAAATGGATAATGAAAAATATTTCTCCCATGAGAATATTTAAGAATTTTGTAAGGATTTTTGAGGTTGAAATAGTGAAGTTTTAAAAAGAAACCTAAAGCAATCAGTGGAAGGTCTTTTGAAACATAAATCAGAAGTTTGTAATAAATCCAGTTTGTTAGAGTAAAAGGGAATAACAGCAAATAATTTTGAACCTAGGAATTATGGTACTTAATGCCAGAAAGTGCATCTTTTGGTCCAATTGATCCTACACCTGGAACCCAGGTCTTCTGACAGTATGCTTTCCATTAATGTGTACTTACTTCATGACAGCTTGTACTTCTTTTTTTAAAAATATATAATATATATTTGTGCTTCTTTTTTGAGGTTTGGCTTTTTGTTTTTGTTTGGCAGTCTCAGTGGTTTGTTGAGAAGATGACCACCTTTCTTAAAGGTGCCACTTGCCTTTTTCATTGCCTGTTTATTGAAGTAAGAAAACATTTGGAAAAGATCACAGTGATTTTTCTGATTCTAGGAGCTATTGTTTGCATCACAAATTGATTCTAGAATTTATTGCCATTTTGTTTCACAAATACAAAGTAGAATGGATTCAAATATACCAAAGTGATTTGATTTTAAACTTCAAACTTGTTTTTTAAAAAATAAAAATATTCATACTAATTTATCTTAAATATAAGAAAGTAATTACATTTCAGCAAAGGAAGTCATTTTACTGTCTTAGACTATTTACTACTTTTCTTTTTCCTTTTTGTCAGTTGTGGGGCTTGAACTCTGGGCCTGGGTGCTGTCCCTGAGCTCTTTTACTCAAGGCTAATGCTCTACCTTTTCAAGCCACAGCACCACTTACCGTTTTCTGATGGTTAATTGGAATCTCATGGATTTTTCGGCCCAGCCTGCTTTGAACTACAGTTCTCAGATCTCAGCCTTCTGAGCAGCTTGGATTACAGACATGAGCCACTAGCACCTGGCTAGGCTACTTTTTTTTTTAAAATAAGTTTTTTATTGTGAAAATACCGTACAGAAGGATTACAATTAATTGAGCAAGCATTGTTGCCTTCTCCTTTGTTTTACCCCTACTATCTCTGCTTTCCCACCTCCACGACTACACTCCCTCCCCACCCCTTGCCAAAGACTACTTTTTAAAGTATATTTTTCCTTTTCTTTCCCCTCCCTCCCTTCCTCTCCTCCCTTCCTCCCTTCTTCCTTTCCTCCCTCCCTCCCTCCCTCCCTCCCTCCCTCCCTTCCTTCTTTTGAATTCAAGCAAATGTTCTACGCCTTCAGTGCTTTTTTGTTCTTATTTTTCAGATAAGCTCTCATACTTTTTTCCTGGAAAATGATCTTTGAATCTATACTTCCTATGTAGCTGGGGTTATTGGCATGTACTATATTGCTTGGCATAACATTTCTAAAATTAGAATGTCTTATAATTGATATATTTTAGAAAATATTTTTCTTTCTTACTAGTACTTACTAGTATTTCTTAAGAACCATTGGTGATTTAGATTTGTTGAACTATGTTACTTAGAACCAACTAAATCAATATTAAGTGATTATATATGTCAATATTAAGTGTACATAGAACTTTGCTTTTGAGTAGCAGGTTGTTTGGGATTTTTTTTTTTTTTTTTGGCAGTCATGGGGCTTGAACTCTGGGCCTGGGCATTGTCCCTGAGCTCTTCAGCTCAAGGAGAGTGATCTACAACTTGAGCCACAGTGCCACTTCCAGTTTTTGGTGGTTAATTGTAAGAGTCTCATGGACTTTTCCTGCCTGGGCTGGCTTTGATCCTCAGATCTCAGCTTCCTGAGTAGCTAGGATTACAGGTGTGAGCCACTGGAGTCTGGCATTTAGGATTTTTAATAACTCTTCTAGGTAGGCTATTGTATTGTATTTGTGAGGTCCTATATATGGGGACCACAATAGCCTTTGTATTACATACACATCATACATATGGTTAATGCTGTGATTTGGATATATTTGAGTGTCTCTCAAGAGTTCATGTCCTGCTGGGCACTGGTGGCGTGCATCTAAGACTCTAGCTACTTAGGAGGCTGAAATCTTGAGGATTTTAGTTGGAAGTTAGCAGGGGGGCAGGGGGGAAGAGGGAGGATGTTAGACAAAGCTCTAATCTCTAATTGATGAGTAAAAAAACTGGGAATTGCTGGCATAGCTCAAGTTGTAGAGTGCCAGCCCTAGACAGAAAAGCCAAGCAAGAGCACAAGGCTGTGAGTTCAGGCTCTAGTACTGGCACAAAATAAAAAATTCATATCTTGGATACTTGATCTCAGTGCTGGTAATATTAAAAATATGGTCAGATTTTAAAAATATATAATTTTATTATTAGTAAGATGTTGTACAGAGGAATTACCATTGTATACGTCAGGTAATGAGTATATTTGTTTTTGGACATCACCCGTTCTTTTACTTTCCCCCAGTAAAAGTGATGGAATTTTTAAGAGTGGGAGGCATTAGGTAGGGGTATAATCCTTAGAAGAAATTAATGTTGATCTTTAGGAGTGAGTTCTTATTAGAGTGGATTGCTATAAAGCAAGGCCACCCATGCACTTGGTCCTTATTTCCCTTCCTGCCTCTCTGCCAGGCCACAGTGCAGCCAAAGGGGCTCTTATCAGAAGTTAAACAGATGAGACTGTCCAATCTGAGGCTTTCAGCTCCTCAAACTATGGACCAAATAAAGCTTTACTTGTACTGGGGATGTTACTCAAGTGGTAGAGCCCTTATGTAGCAAATGTGAAGCCCTGAGTTCAATCCCCTGTATCTCCAAAACAGAAGAAAAGAAAAAACAACCCATGGGCTGGGAACGTGGCTCAGTGGTAGAGCACTTGCCTTGCATGCATGAGGCTCTGGGTTCGATTCCTCAGCACCACATAAGCAAAAAGAAAAAAGCTGGAAGTGGCACTGTGGCTCAAGTGGTAGAGCGCTAGCCTTGAGCTGAAGAGCTGAGGGACAGTGCCCAGGCAACCCATTTTTATTCCTAATTAGATAGCCATAGGTATTCGATGCTAACAACAAAAATTGACTAATATAGTTAATAAGTATAAACTTGTTAAATTCATTAGTTGATGTATAATTGTACTCCTTTTCCCTGTAATACTGAGGGGGCCTCCCACTTGCTTTGCTTGATTGCTCAGCTGGCTCTCTACTACTTAAGTCATGTCTCCAGCCCAGCTTTGCTGGTTATTTTGTAAATGGGATTTTCTGTTCAGGCTGGCTTTGAACCACAGCTCCTCCAGATCTTATCCTCTTGAGTAGCTAGGATTGCATGTATGATCCATGATTGTCTAGCTAGTTTGTACGTTGTTAGTTTTGTGTTTCTCTGTTTCATGTGTAGTTCTCTTACAGAGAGCTTCATGTGTATAGGGTCTAAGTCTATCCAGTTTAGACTTCAGGAATCCCTATGACCTAGTAGATAGCCTGCTACCATGAGCATCTCAAAGCAGTTTGGTCTGTTCATTCTACATCAATAATGATAGCTGTTAGTAATATATCACTTATGCCTTAGGTATTTTTTACGTGCTTTATAATGAGGCCTTTACACATGTCTCACATTGAAAATTTATCAGTGTATTTGTTCATGAGGACATATATAGCTTTTTGATTGGACTTGATTTTAAAATATGAATTATATGGTTTCTCTTTTTAGCAAAAGATTTCCCTTTGTGCGCAAGTAGGATTTGGGAGATGTACCAGGCACTTCGATAACTAATCTACAGTCATCATCTCATATTAACACCACAGTCTCCTTGTGGGCAGCTGTTTATTCCATTTACAGATGGGAAAACTAAGGCTAAGGGAGATCAAAAGACATGCAGTACGTCACATGACAGAGCAAACAGCCCAGGCCTGTTTGATTTCTGAGACACCATTCTCATTTGCTCCTGGGATACAGTACCAAGTTAGGCTGGCCAGTTTCTGAGAACTTGAAAAGAAATGATAACAGCACATCCTCTGGAGGTGGCCTAGGTTGTAGCAGCTATAGTCCTCACCATCAGGGTATTCATGGTGGCCCATTCAGGCCTTCTTGCTTGTTCAGTCTTAATTTAGAATGCTCACTTTCTCATTACTGGTGAGTTCAACTTCTCATTATGTGTTGATTTGCCATTTGTCATTAGTTGTGTGTCTAGGGATGGGCCATAGAGAAGGTAGGTTGGTGACTTACTAGGGGAGGTCCAGAAGGTAGCCTATAATTTTAGTTTTTTTCCTATTGATTTTTGAAATAGGCAGTTGGTTTTTGTAACTTCCAAATTTCTCATTTTCCATCAAGTAGGTTGTTAAAAATAGGTATTTTTTCCCGCAAGGTTTCCTTCTGTCATCTATTTTCCTAGACACTTTATTTTCCCTATTTCTTATTGATATGAGTTATACCAAAATGAGTCAACTAAGTAATTTTGGACTATATTTAAATCACTGTGAGGAGTTAGTTGCAGGTAGATCTTACTCTTATCCCTGACAATGTAGGTCTCTTTGCTCACCTGTTTACAGGTACTAGGCTTTAAAAAGTTTGGTCAACTGGGAAACGCCTTTGGCAATTTTGTATATATTATTAGTAGAGATTATACTAAATTTTCAGTGCCCTGGGCTTAATTTGAGCCATTCAGTTTTGAACCCATTTCCTTTCTGAAGACTGAAAATCATAACTTCAGCTTTCTTTTTTAGTGTAGAAAAAGCTGCAAGTTAGGAGTCTCAATAGAGAAAATATTGGAGGAGAGAGCAGAGATCTTTTTGTATTTCTAATTAATTTTGTGGTCTGTGTGTCTCATTTAAATTTGCCATTATCACAGTATAGCTCTTGTACTAGAGGATATTTTTTGTTGTCAAGTTGAATTCATGGTTAAAAGTTTGGAAAATTATGTGTCATATTTTCTTTCCTCATAGTGCAACAGAATGGAATTCGGCATTGTTCCTATACAACTTCCCGGAAATATCTCCATGTTGATAAAAATACAAAGGTTATTTGTCAGGGTTTCACTGGTAAGCAGGTATGTATATTTAGATTTTTGTTTAAACGTAGACTATATATATATACACACACATACATAGTGCTTAATCAGAGCTAAGAGTCTCATGGACTTTCCTGTATGGGCTAGATTTGAACTGTGAGATCTCAGATCTCAGTCTCTTGAGTGTGAACTACTGGCACCTGGCTTATTTTCTACTCTTAATATCACTAAGGTAGTAATACATTATTGATACAGGAAAATATGCTGTACAGTAGTGGTACTGCCTCTCAAGAAGAGGTTAGATGGTGCTAGAGTTAGTCTGTGAAATGAAAATTGTCTTTAAACTTACCTTGAAAATGCATAGGAGTGTACTGTGTTTGAGATCCATGCTCAGTCTTTTTTTTTTTTTGTGTTGGTTGTGGGGCCTGAACTCTGGGCCTGGCCGCTGTCCCTCAGCTCTTCAGCTCAAGGCTAGCACTCTACCACTTGAGCCACAGGGCAATTCTGGCTTTTTTTTTTCTGCTTATGTGGTGCTGAGGAATAGAACCCGGGGCCTCATGCATGGTGAGGCAAACACTCTACCACTGAGCCAAGTTCCCAGTCCCATGTTCAGTCTTTTAGCAAGCACAACACTAGTGGCTTTCCTTGAATGTTGGGACAGATCACTGTTTCTTTGAGCAATAGATGAAAGATATTATTTACATCTAAATCTCATACAAAAGAATACTCATTGTTAACTATTGAATCCACATCCAGTATGCACAGAACCAGAGAGGCTCATGGGAATTGAAATGGGTAGAGGAACCAGCATTGGGAACTTCTCTTTCCCATCTCATACTCCCTGGGACAAATAGACAGATCAAAAGACAGACTTGCCTTATTTTAATTGGAACTCATTCACTTCAGATTTTGCATCAGTATAAATATATCTATGCAGTAAAATGAAACATAATCCTTCCCTTTTCTTTTTTCTGATTATTATACTCATTAAGAATTCCTTTTGTTGGCAGTATTCTTGCAGATGAAAAATATGTGCACCTTGGTTCTCTTTCTGAGACATAAACATAAAATTTCAGCATTTTTTCCTTAATTCAAAAAATGCTGTAAGATTGTGGTACTCAATAAAGAGGAGATTCTAGAGAGTAGAGCAGGGCCTTTTTTTTCTTTGTTTTTCGAATTTATGTCTGAGATCTGTGTGTCTCATTTAAAAACAAATTTAATTTATATGATGTGTATTGTACAGCATTTGTACTATGGACTTCTATATAGGCAGAGTTGTGTTTCAGCAAAACCTAATTTACACTATCAGATGATAGGACAGATTACTGACCATTTTTTACAAACCCTTGATCTTAATGGTGCTACCTAATTTGGCAGGCATTTTATAATATTTCTACATGAAGATATTTTGGCATGTACACATTCTAATAAAAGTAGATGCTCCTCTAATATTGAAAGTATTCTACCACCTCCTTTCCAATTTAAATTATATTCAACTCATTAATATATATTAATATTCTTAGCATATGATCAAATTCTTGATTAACACAATTTTTAAAAGTTGTAAGATATGGTTCTCAGTGAACAGAAGGAGGTCTTTGTGTCTCATTTGAAAACAACTATTTTTTATTTATGTAATGTGTGTCTTACATGTGTGCTATGGAATTGTATATAGGCAGGGTTTTGTTTTCAACAAGTTTTCTATTTGCTAAGCTTCATATGGTCCTATAAAATTTTATGACTTTTTCATAAGAATCATTGTCCCTTAGTGTATGTACTATTTGGAATCATTGGGTGAAATATTTGCTTAAATACTTCAATTAAAGGGTGATTTCAAAGTTAGTGGTCTTTTAGTTACTGCAACTAAATTGTTTTGCACTCACTTTTTTTGTTTTACTTTTTAAGTAATTGAGAGCCTTAAATGCCTCAGTTAGATTTGACTAAAATTCCCTTATTATAAGTTAAGGTGTGAAATTTAGAACTTAACCTCTTCAAGACACTGCTGCTTATATCTTTTTTTTCCATAATGCATACATTTTTCTACATTATGAATGAAGAATGTTTGTATTTTTGAGTAGATGATTCCAGCAATTTCCAATTAGTTATTTCTTTTCGTAGCTTTTGTAAGCTATTAAAATTATTCTTAACTATGTGCTGGCTGATAATTAGAAAAATAACAGAAATAAATGCTACTCCTGTTTAGCTCCACATTGGGATTAAAAATGTGGTTCATTTGAATTTACTTGACAGTGTAGTCTATAGTAATGCTTGTCAAAGTCTGGAATGAAATATTGGTTTGGGTATTTGCTTTTAATTTCTCGTGTAATGCTGATTAGTACTTTTGTAAAGGACAGCAAAAGTTACAGCAGTACTACATTACTGTTTACAAATATTTTTTCTTTTTTAAATTAGATTTTTCAGATCTTCTATTCCTTCCCTTCCTCCTTTTTTCCCCTCCCTCTTTCCTTTTATTTTATCTTTGCAGACCAACAAGTCTTTGAAAAGCATCATTTTAAGAGAACAGACCTGTAGTTCTTTCTAACTTTGTTTCTTAAACTAGTCACTTAGCATGCTTAGGGCCAAGTTCCCTAAATAATTGTCTTAGCATTTTTAGGTCATTGTAGATTGTATAACTTTTTTAACAAGTGCTTTTTATTCCTTAGGGCACTTTTCATAGCCAGCAGGCGTTGGAATATGGTACCAAACTCGTTGGAGGAACCACTCCAGGGAAGGGAGGCAAGATGCATCTGGGCTTGCCAGTCTTTAATACTGTGAAGGAGGTAATTAATGGCACCTGGATTTGACCATCAGAGAAGGAGGGGAAGAGCAAGCATTCTTTGGGTACAGATCTTAATTATATCCCTTTTGGGAGGGTCATTTAGGTTTTGAATACAGTAACCTAGAGAAATTTGAATTGTGGTAAGAACTACTGTGCCATTTTTATTGGCAGATAGGACTCATCTATTAAGGGAAGAAGCACTATGGCCTGGCATCTAGCTGGCTTACCTTCCACCCAGAATGGCGACTACTATGCCAGAAGTACAGTTGCCAGTACCTACACCTCACACGTACTTTGAGTATGGATGAGGGTAGGTGCTATGCTAGGTGCTTCATGCACAGGCTTGAGCACAGCTCTAAGGGCCAGATGTTCTTATCAGCCTTGTTTTCTAGCCAAGGACAATACTATATGCAGGTGATGAGTGGTGCAATTTTATGCAAGCTAAATTACAGAGTCAACTTGACCAGTCCCTGGATCTACTTTCTTCAAATTGCTGATTTCTTAGAATATAATCACAAAATGAGTGCTGCTGTTCTTGAAATCATCAGCATTTAAAAACCAAATTTTGGGTCTTTAATTTATAAAACTAATATGTACTGATTGTAAAATTCAGATGCTGTAAGGTAAGTAAAGTAAAATTCCGTGTCTTAGGTTTGCCTCTATATTTGTAAAGCTAATTTAAGCTCAGTGTATATTTTTTTCCTTCTCTAGGATTTACATAAAATAACATTTTTAGCTGGACACTGGTGGCTTGGCCTGTAATCCTGGCTACTTGGGAGGCTGAGATTTGAGAATTGTGTTTCAAAGACAGACTGGGCAGAAAAGTCCATAAAACTCTTATCTCCAATTAACCACCCAAACAAAAAAGTGGAGTTGTGGCTCAAGTGGTAGAGTGCTAGCCTTCAGTAAAAAAACTCAGGAACAGCTCTCAGACCCTGAGTTCAAGCTCCAGGACTGACACCCTTCCCAAACCCCCCCCCCCAAAAAAAAAAAAAAAACAACCAAAAAACAAAAACCACACACACACACAATTTAAAGAACCAATAGTGCAGCTTTTCAGGTTATTTAATAAAAATAGGGAATAAGCTCCGTACTCATGGTCACTATATTGAGAAATCCTGTATTTAGCTCTCCCATCTTAAGCATATTTTAAAGATAGATTTTATTTTAAATTAAACAAAACACTTTTATTGTTACTGTGAAGGTGATGTATAGAAGGGTTACAGTTAGATAAGACAGGTAATGAGTGCATTTCTTTTTGGACACCCCTTCCTTCACTCTCGCCCAGTTTTTCCCTCCCACCCCACTCACAAATTGCATAGTTCATTTTCATCATAGTGTCTAGTGAATGCCATTCTCAATTTCTTAAGCATACTTTAAAGGTATATTTAATTAGTTTTTAAACTTTTATTTTTTAAAGATATATATTAAAGTATTAATATTTTTAACGAATAAACTTACAGACCTAATCTGTTTTGAACTATACCATAATTGAGGTTAATTTGTATTCTTAATCCTAAAAGGCAGGAAAAAAAGCTAAATGTCCTTCAAGTTTAGTTTTTTATTTTAAACTTAAAGTATGCTATATGCAATTGTGATCCAAAAAGGAAAAAAAAAAGGTTACCGATCATAGGTTTTATATTTTTCCATTATTTTTAAAAGTTTTTTCCCACTATTTGAACTCTATTATACATCCCTTTATGATCTGAAAATATAGATTTTTTTTTGTAGAATCCCTCTAGGTAGACTTTTGTCATAAGTGGTTGACTTTTCTTTTTATAAGTGATTCATTTATTATTTATAGTGGTACAGATAGCTATGGCATTTGAATATTTTGTAAGTTCTTTGATATGTTCTGTTTCTTTCTTACTTATTCAGTTCTTACACAAGAACTTTTTGGATGAGTAGGAATGATCCCTTTCATTCAGTATGACTTCTCAGCACATAGTGCTTGTCACGGTATAGCTTCTGGCAGTGTTTGTAGCCTTACGAGGTGAAAACTACAAGATATATTTTTCAATAAAATGTTGCATGCCCAGGACCAACCTCAATTTGTTTCTTTTGTTCGTACTTTCCTATCATCATTGTGAACAGTTTTTGAAAAATTATTTCTGACCTCAACATCATTTGTGGATCATCTGTCTGTATCCTTTTCCTTTGCTCATCTGTCATTGTCAAGATGGCATTATAGTAGAGGTAGTCCTCAGCATCTGAGAATGTGGGCTGTAAATTCAGATTTTCAAAGATAGTCTTTTATTTTTGTCCCTTTTTCTTGTACCTGTATATTCTGAGCTCAGTATTTATATCAACTGTAAAATTCCATGGCACAGCCTTCTAGAATATTTTCATATCTTAATCTATGGGGAGGGAATGTGCTGTAATGGAAATGAGTGAACATTTTGGAATCATGTATACTGAAGTCCCAGCTGGGTGACCTTGTGCAATTATTTAGTGTGTCTTGACATCTTGATTTGTAAAATGGGGATATTTAGATTTAGGACTGTGGTGAAGCCTTAACTGAGTCTTGTATTAGAAATGTAGTGGAGAGAGTTGTCAATCTCTCAGAATGTGGAAATCATTCAGGGAAGATTTTCAGGGTGTTACAGAATGGATGTTACTGCTCTTGGAAGGTCAGAGATCACAGTACTCTATCCATTATCTTAGAAGAGACATGACCACGCAGAGAAATGGGTAGAAAGATGTATTTATGTTGATAGACGTAGCGCATGTGTAAAGGCCAAGTGTTTAGACCAAGCTCAGGTTCACAGAGAGAGCAGTGGTTAAGTTGATGCTCTCCAACTGCTTTGTGTTGTAAAGGTGAGAGCATTAAAACATTCTTATTTTAAGGTCACTCAGGCATGTGCCTCTTTTCTTGATTTGTTCATTTCTAATGAATATGCATTCAAAGTAAGAAAAATCAGATAAGAAAACTCCATTTTGTCAGATGTGATGAAGCAGATCTGAAATCCCAGCACTGAGGAGACTGAGGCAGGTGGGCCCTGCTGGTTATTACACTGTGAATTCATGAATATCCTGGATGAACAAAGATACTGTCTTGAAATAAAGAGAAGAGGAAAGATGAGCAAAGTCTCTTGGTGCTATTTGCGAAATGGTATATATTTTTAAGAAGATGTTTGAGAGCTAAGCTATAAGCACTTGAAGGCTCATTAGGTCTTGTAGGAGGTACAGAGGCAGTGCTTCAGGGTTACTAATGTGCTGTTATTTGAGGAAATGAGATGTCACAGAACTTTTCAACTTATAGTGCAATCAACTGATGTAGAGAACTGGCTGGTGACTGGTGAGCTAGACAGTGGGAAGAATGAAGACCTCTTATGTCTCCTGTGATGTCCCTTTCCCCTACACATTACTGAAATCATGGTATTGAATTTATTTTACAATGTTTATGACTTAACCAAACAAAGTGCTTTATGGTTAATTTTTCAGGCCAAAGAGCAGACAGGTGCCACAGCGTCTGTCATTTATGTCCCTCCTCCTTTTGCTGCTGCCGCCATTGATGAAGCTATTGAGGCAGAAATGCCATTGGTGGTGTGCATTACTGAAGGTATCCCACAGCAGGACATGGTGCGGGTCAAGTACAAACTGACACGCCAGGGAAAGACGAGGCTGATTGGCCCAAACTGCCCTGGAGTCATCAATGTGAGTTCACAAAGTAAAAAGATGCCAGATTTAGCCTTTTGCAAAGTGCAGTAGCTCTGAGTCTGTCCCAATATGTTTGTGTATGTGACTTAGGAGTTTATCATTTTTCTTTCAGCCTGGAGAATGCAAAATTGGCATCATGCCTGGCCATATTCATAAGAAAGGAAGAATTGGTGAGCAAGTTTGTTACTTTCTTCCAGATTTAAAAATTCTCCCAAACTTCAGATTCACAAAGAGAATTTATGACTATGCAAATCAAATTTATTTTAATTTTAGTAGAATTTACCAGGAAAGTTTTAGAGGGAATCAGTTCTATATCTCAAATATAATGGGTATATTTGAGAAGCAATTGCAATGCTAGAGAACCAATGAAGACTGGGTTTGGGGGAGGCCAGGAAGGGCCTGCATAAAGACATGTTTCTTGCTCAGCATTCATGATTGCCTGTAACAGTCATTTTATTATGTTATTGCTGAGTAGTAGTCTATTCTACAGCTTTATTACAGTTCCTTTTTTCATTTTCTCATATTGGGTTATTTCTTAAAAACAAGGTTTAGATGAACATCTATGTATAGACTTTGTAATGGGCACATTTTTATTTCTCTTGGACAAAATACCAGGAATGGAATTGCTAGTATATGAATATGGTCAACATTTTTTTTTTTTTTTTTTTGGCAGTACTGGGATCTGAACTTGGGGCCTTGTGTTTGTTAAGCAGACTCTGGTATCACTCGAGCTACTGCACCAGTCCTATTTTTTTTCTCCTTTTGTTATCTTTAAATTGTTGTTCAGAAGGGTTTCAGTTTAATGTTTTCACTTATGTGTATGATACATCTGGGTCAGCTTCACCACGCCCATTTGTCCCATCCTTATCCATCTCCTCAATTTCCAAGTTCCATTTTGAAGTGTTGTACATTGAGTATTATGGCTATTTGCCCACTGTTCCTCTTTGTATTCATCCATCCCCTTCCTTTTAGTCTCCCCCCAGTCCTCCCCTCCAATGAAGACCCTAGTTCTTTTTGGCTTTAGTTTTAGCTTAGTTTAGTTTTGTTATTGGGATTTGAACTCAGGGCTTCATACTCTCACGTGGCCTTTTTGCTCAGGGCCTGAGAAAGAAAGGCCTCCAGTTCCAACTCTGTGTGTGTGTGTGTGATTGTGTGTGTGTGTGTGTGTGTGTGTATGCATGCATATGCTTGCGCATGTGCTCTAGTCCTGGGGCTTGAATTCAGGACCTGGGTGCTGTCCCTCAACTTTTGGGCTCAGGGTTAGTACTTTCCCACTTGAGCCACAGGTCCACCTCCAGCTTTTTTTGGTGGTTAATAGGAAATAAGGGTTTCATGGACAGTCCTTCTCTGGCTTGGCTGGCTTTAAACCAGAATCCTGAGTAGCTAGGATTACACAGTTCCACCATTTTGCTGGTTAATGGGACAAAAGAATCTTTTGGATATGTCTGTCTAGGCTGGCTCCAAACAGCAATCTTCAAAGATCAGCCCCTTGAGTAGCTAGGATTATGAGTGTGAGCCACTGGTGCCCAAGTGCTTTAGTTATTATTAGAATTATTTAATAGCTTCTTGCATTTTTGCACAGGGCTAGAGTTTGTTATCCATCCACCTAGGTCTTCTACATTGCTGAGATAACAGATCTGTACCATCATGCCTGGCTTGTTGGTTAAATAAGGTCTGGCTAACTTTTTTGCTCAGTTTGGCTTTAAAATCTCAATCATTTCTACCTCTGGTTAGTTGGGATTTCAGGCATACACCACCACACCCAGCTATTAAACTTTTTAAAGAAATGCCTAATAGTTATTTGAAGTGACTGTCACTTTGCATCTTCACCATCAATGTATGAGAGTTCCAGCTCCACACCTCTACAAACACTTAGTTTTTAAACTTTTAAAATTTCATCATTTTATTAGGAGTTAAGTAGTACCTCATTTCATTTTAATTTGAGTGTCTTTGATGGTTAATGATGTAGAGCACTTTATCATGTGTTTGTAGATCATATACTTTCTTTTGTGAAGTATTACTTCCATATTTTGCTTTTATTATTATTTGTGTGTATGTGTTTAGGCTTAGGGTTAAGATTAGAGTTGAGGTAGGGATAGGGTGAGTATAGAGTTACAGCTAGTGGTAAATTAGTGTTGACTAAGTCATTTCATATTTCAGAGTACATAATCTTGTGGGAAGATGTCAATGACCTTTGCTGTGTGAATGATGTTAGGAGAGGGGGATGGATAGGTTTAAGGGGTAGGATTGGTGATAGGGTTAGGGAGGGGGTAGGGTTGGGGTTTAAGTGTTGGGATAAGACTTGGTGTAAGGTTAGGTTTAAGGTTAGGGAAAGACTTAGGATTAAGGGTAGCATAAAGTTTAGGGTTAGAGTTAGGATTAGAGGTAGGATAGGGTTAAAAGTAGGGATATCAGGTAGGGTTAGGATTAGAGGTATTACTGTGGTTAGAGTTAAGTGTGGTGTTATGGATAGGGAGGAAGCAGAGGTTGGGTTAGAGTTAGGTTTTTCTGTAGGGCTCTGGGCAGAGTTAGGGTTAGTGATAGGGTTAGGTGCTTTATTTTTCAAGTGTTTTTATTTAATATGTTTTATTTAATCTACCTGCTGAAATAATTTATTTGTACTTCTTAACCATGTCAAATTAGGATTATGTATTTTTGTTTATGGGAGTAGTACCAGTGTTTTTAATTCAGTACTTGGTGTTTGCTAGGCAAGCACTCTATCACTTGAGTCATTCCTCTATCTATTTTTGCTTTCATTATTTTCCAGATAAGGTTGTGTGTTTTTTCCTTAGACCATAATTCTCCTGTCTCTACCTCCCACGTAGTGTAATTACAGGTGTGTATTGTACCTGGCTTGCTTGAGGCAGGGTCTTGATAACTTTTTGTCCAGGCTAGCCTCAAACTACAATCTTGGAGTAGCTTGGATTATAGGCATGTACTACCATGTATGGTCTCCCAATATGTATCCTTTGTTCAAATGTATTGCATAGATTGCGACATGGGATAGATTACCTTTCCAGAAGCTCCTCTCAGTCATGGTGAACTATAAGACAAGATATCTAGCTGCCATTCCACCTGTTTCTCCTTTCCCTTTTCATGCCTTTTCCAGATGTGAAAATCAGATATTTACCACAGAGTCGTGATATAAAAGGAATTAGGTAGAATATTTGACGAATCCAGCAGGACATTGACTTTTCTTCTTTCCCACTCTTCTTTCAGTGATTTTAAAGACTGTTTGTTGTTTGGCAGTTCTTGGAAATGTAACTATGAAGAAGGTAGATAGCATTGCTGAGTAATTCTGTAGTTGATGGCTTGTGATTGAGTACTAAAGTCAGTCCACTTTAAGCAGGATTGTATCTACCAAATTCGTATTGATATTGTCCCCTCCATAAAGAAGAGGGAATATAGAGTTTTCCTGCATTTCTTGTATATTCATAAAATAACCTTAATTACTTTTTTCTTTACCTATCTTAAACTCTTGCTTTAGTTAAAAATGTTTACCTTGTATGTACTCATTATGGCAAATTTTTATAATTTAGTTTACCATCATCTGTCATATGAACACAACTTAATACTTTGAATTCTCTTTTTAAGGCATTGTGTCCAGATCGGGTACCTTGACTTACGAAGCTGTACACCAAACAACACAAGTTGGATTGGGACAATCTTTATGTATTGGTGAGGGATTTTTTTCTAAAACTCTTTAATTGGAGTATAATATCTTTATTGAAGGAGTATAATAGTTATTACATTGATTTAGTTATTTGTAAAAGGTTTTGATACCATTTTATTAAAAAATTGTGTGGTCTTGAATTTATTATGTTTATGTGTGAAGTCCTATATTTTTTCTAGATTCATGGTCGAAGATTTGATTTTTAGGTTGAGACCAAACATTAAGGGATGTGTGGCTGGACAGCCTTTGTGCCTGAAAACGTTGCTTGTTTTGCTTGCTATGAAGAACTTCCTTATATTAGGTCTTTTGTTATTCCCGACATTATGTTAATGTGTTACATAATTACTGAATTCTTTGCCATTAACTTTCTTTTTTTAATTTTATATAAGTATAACAAAGTTAAAGTAGGAAAAAAAGAAAAATGGGAAACATTTCTTGTTCCCTTTGTGGGAAATGAGAGTTAAAGACTCTCATTGTCTCATTTTTAAGGCAACACTTTTAGGTACTTCTGAACTGACAACTTGTTTTGTTTTGAGCACAAAATCAAGGGTGAGGAAAGCTAAGTTCCCTAGGAATTCTCTTGCTTCTATACCATGTTGCTTTTTACTTTAAGAAGTAAATCTTCCAAGTTGAGTTTGGAGCTGGGCTCTTGCCTGTAATCCTAGCCATTTAGGAATCTGAAATCTGGAGAATCACAAGTTGAAGCCAGTCTGGGCAGAAAAAGTCCGTATAGCCTTCTGGCTCCAAAGTAACCAGTAAAAAGCCAGGCTGGAAGTGGTTCAAGTGGCAGAATGCCAGTTGAGTAAGAGTGAAGCTTTAAGTTCAAATGCCAGTACTGGCAAAATGAATGAATGCATGAATGAGTGAATAAAAAATAAAGTTTCCTACAACTTGTTACAGTTCGAAATAATTTTTCTTCTTCCCCCTCCAAAAAAGTTAGACACATTTCTAAATTAGGTACATTTATAAAATAGAAGTATTTTACAAGTATTTCTTTAAATCCTAAAATTATAGAATTTCTTTTTCCTTTTTGGTGGTACTGAGGTATGAATTTAGGAGTCAGCATTTGTCAGGTTGGCAGTTTGCCACTTGAACCAGGCTTTCAGCCCTTTTTGCTCTGGTTATTCTTGAGATGAGATTTTGTTTTTTGCATTGACTAGCTTGCATTATAATCCTCTGTTTATACTTCCTGTATATATTGTATGATAGGCACATGCTACTCTGTCCAGCTTTTCCAGTTTAGTTGGGGTCTCACAAACTTTTTTGCCCAGGCTAGCTTAAAACCTTAATCTTCCTAGTCTCAGCTTCTCATGTAGTTGGGATGACAGTGATGCACTACTGCTCCCAGCTGTTCCTTGACAAGGGATCTTGAGAACTGGTCAGGTCTCAAGCCAAGATCCTTTCCCAAATAGCCATTCGTACCTGGAAAAAAAATAACATTTTTAACAACAAAAGTTTATAGAATATAGCCTTGGAATGTTTTGAAAATACTGAAAACCCATAAATTTTGTGCCAGAAACATTAATTGAGCCTGTTTACTTGTGCAGCATAATTTAGGCATACATAGGACAGTTTAGTGGGATGGACAAAGGAAGAAGCAGATTTGCTGATTCCATTTTCCCCTGCTTCAGTTTTTGATTTGTAGATGGAGAATAGTAATGCCCACTTACCAAGAGGTTAGGCAGGTTTAATATGTATTGAATAGAGCACAGACTTTGATCCTTGGTTGGCACTGTTTCTCTTCTTCAACTTCATTTTCTGCGGATGCATTGAAAAGTAAGAGATCAGACTTGCCTTCAAATTTGAAATTAAAAATAAAGAAAATTTCAGCCAGTCTGTAGGGAACGTTCTTTAGTATTATGTCAGCCCTGTCCCTTTGTGCAGATTCCTTATCACTATATCTGAAGCAAGAGGGCCAGGATACCTGCTCCCCTGTCACTTACTGACACATATCTTCTATTATTTGTTTTTGGCAATAATGAAGTTTGCACTCATAGTAATGAGTGCTGGCTGTATACCACTTAAGCCATACAGGCAGCACTTTTGCTTTAGTTATTTTTCAGGTAGTGTATAATGTGTTTTTGCACTTGGCCAGCCTTAGACCTAGGCTGCTTGTGTAGCAGCTGGTATTACAGGTTTGCATAATCACATCCAGCTTGTTAGTTGAAATGGAGGGGAGGGGGTGCTCCTGGGCTTCCTCTGTTTGCCTCCTGAATAGCTGAGATTCCTGGAGTGTGTCACCATGCCTAGATTTGTATCTTAAAATTTGTAAATGGTTTCTTTTTAACATGCTTTATGAGGTTGTTTCTTTTTACAAAGAAATTTGCTAAATGTCGAATTGTTTTCTTTAGGGTACTATTAACTTACAATACAAACATTTTCTTAAAGTGGTCATTTCTAAAGAGTTAATCAGGAATAAGTTTATGGGAGGAAGAAGCTTGTGCAAAGGAGCTATAAGAAAAAGAGGATTGTTTTTATCCAGTCAGGAACCAACTACCATTTACATTCATACTGTGATAAGGAGAAAAGTAGATTATTTTATATAGTGACAAATGTATGGTAACATTTTGAAATGTTAAATACAGGAGTGATATGTTAAAAAGCTTAGGAAGAAAGGGCAGACCACATAGAAAAACATTTAGAAAAATATCTTCTGACCTAAATTCCATGATTCATCTTTGAATTTTCAACATACGTTGTTGTTCTTCCACTTTCTCAGGCATTGGAGGTGATCCTTTTAATGGAACAGATTTTATCGACTGCCTTGAGGTCTTTCTGAATGACCCAGACACACACGGCATCATACTGATTGGTGAAATTGGTGGGGCTGCAGAAGAAAGTGCTGCAGAGTATCTGAAGAAGAATAACTCAGTAAGTGTGCCTTTGGGAAAGTAACTCCTTGCTCTTGATTAATACCAGATGCCTAGAACTGATTTCTAATTTTTGAATTGGGCCTTCTGTACTGAACAGTTAAAGACTTTTTCTGAGTTGGTTATCCTCTCCTGTTCTCAGAGCCTGTTGTCTGTTTCTCTAC
Source organism: Dipodomys ordii (assembly GCF_000151885.1). Taxonomy (NCBI): domain Eukaryota; kingdom Metazoa; phylum Chordata; class Mammalia; order Rodentia; family Heteromyidae; genus Dipodomys; species Dipodomys ordii. The sequence goes on along the minus strand of NW_012267428.1, from coordinate 250,810 downwards.
TCTGAACCCTGCACCTGGGGCATTACCTCACAGTGGTAGTGAATGAAGGATCCATTTATCAGATACTCTTGGGACTCCTGAAGCCCTACTTGAGCAGTGGCTGTGCATTTACACCTGTGGCTGATGTTATTTCCAGGTTGTCTGGCATAGTGTTCTTTGTCTTTCCCAAGGCTGGCTTTCTAAACATCCTAGCCTTTATACCCTTTTCTGGCCATTCAGTCTTCATACATTAGCAGGTTGAAAAGCTATACTCCACATGTTTTGTGGGAGCGCTTTCTTGCTGCCTCTGCCTTACAGTTAGATGTGGGAACGAGTGTAATGTTGTGCCCTAATAGCAGAAGGGAGTAAGCTTTCCTGGGGTGAAGTGGGAGGTGGAGGGGAGAGGAAGTAAAGTAATGCCTGAAGCAGCTTGCAGCCTACCTGCCTGAAACAGTTTGTAGCCATCCAGCCTTATTCAGTGACTGCTGTGGCCACTATTGTGTGCAAGCATTTGGGAAAAGCATGCAGATGACTTCCCAGATTCCCTCTGGTATCAACAAGGGAGTTAAAAAAAAAAGTCTTTAGAAGGCCAGGAAAGCCGTGGATGTACTTTTTCTTCATGCTTGTGAAAAGGAATTGGGAAGCCAATAAATGAAATGCCACAGCCACACAATAAATACTGGAAGTCAGAAGGGTAGTCATAATCACCTTCAGGCTGGTGTGCACAAGCAGTGCTCAATTACTTATGCTTTAAGGAACTTTCAAGAGCTGTTGTAACTATACTTGATTTTGTCCTGTGGTGATGGATTGAACCTAAGCCTAGACTTGTTTGTAGGATGTTTCTGGTTTCTTTCCTTACCTGTCATTAATTTTCTAGCCCTCAGCTGTCTCTTCTTCTGCCACTTAGAAGCTCAATAACCTTGAGAACTTCTGAACTTGGCTGCCTCATTTTCCTCATTGCAAAGTAGGGATACATTAGGGATACATGCCTCCTGGGCGGCGGGTAGTGGGTAGTGGTAAGAGTTGTGAAGCTTCAGTGACACAGTAACATATAACAAGGTGGTGATGCCAGGCACACAGTAAATCTTCTGTTTTAACTCTTTGTGCTGCCAAATTTCCCTACTCTCCCAACATTGTTTTTTCTGAAGTCTCCAGTTTGTACCTCTACTTTTTCTCCTAGTTTCCTTCTTCCTTTTATTTTTTATTTACTGTTTCATTTTATTTTCATTAATTTGTGGTACTGGGGTTTAAACTCAGGGGCTCATGCTTGTAAGCAAGCATTCCACTTAAGCCACATACCTTCTTTTCCTTTAGTGCTTTTTGGTTTATTTTTTGGATAAAGTCTCAGAATTTTTGCCCAGAGCTGGCCTTGGCTTGAGATCCTCTTTATAAGGGGGTTTTGCATCTGTGTCACTGTCCAGTTTGTTTGTTGACACAGGGTTTCACTCCTTTTTTTTTTTTTTTAATTGGTGTTGAACTGCAGTTCTTCTGTCTCTGCCCTAAGTATCTGGTCTTATATGATATGGACCTCTTCACCATGCCATCACGGCCTTTGTTCATGTGTTTATTCCTTAAGTGTGAATTATTATCTTGTGTAATCAACATCATACTTTATAGTTTCCATGGCAGGAACCACAGAAACTTCTATTTCTCATCTTGCTTCCACTCACTAAATTGTCTCCATGAGACTTCAGTGGTTGTCTGGACCCAGAGCCTCATCTGTAATTACTCCCTCTGCTTTGGTTTCAGTTCTCATCTCACCCCACTCTCGCCATCTCAGTAGTGTCCTTCTACTCTCTTTCTCTTTAAGGCCATAGACCCATCTTTCTTTCTGAGCCTGTGTTACTGGTTTTTGTCCTTTGAAGACAGACAGTATTTCCCATTATGTTTTGAGTTAAAGGCCATATTGAGCAGGGTATTCCAGTCCCTCACATACTACCTTAACCATCTTCTCAGATCCACGTCTTATTGATTTGCCAGTGTGCATTCTCACTTGCCTGTGTTTGTACCTTCTGCAGATGTAGTCATGTCTAACTTGCAGTCTGGACTATAAATATTCTTGGTGCCCAGACCAGTCTCCTGGCACAGTAGACACCAATTAATGCCCAACAAATGGAAGAATTTAGTGGATTTGTTAGGAAATTAGAGGAGAATATTACTAGGTTCTCTTGAATTCAAAAAAGTTATAAAGCTTAAATTTTAGATTAAAAACAGGTTTATTTTGAATTACAAAGATTTAGGAAGAAAAAAAAAGATTTAGGTAATACAACACTAAAGCATTAAGGTGAATATTAAGATGTACTTAGGTCCAACTCTAAATCCCTTGAATATTAGAGAATGGTGGGAATACTAAACATGTATAATTCCTATTCATCATTAATTTTTAGGGTCTGTAGCTTAGTGCTAGATCACTTGACCTAGTATGGGCAGTGTCCTGGGTTTGATCCCTAACACCACAAAAATAAATAAATTAGTCTATTTACTCTTAATTAATGAACAATGACTCTTGTTGCTTGTTTTTTGAAATTAACATTAATTAGCTATACAAGGGGATTTAATTGTGATAGTCCCTTGAATTTATACAGTGTGTTCCAGTCAGTCTCCATCACTTACTAATACAATTTCAACAGATTTCAACTGTATATTGCCAGCAATCTATTTTGACCATATTTATTCTCTTTTACCTTTAGCCAAAACTTCTCTTGTTTCTCTTTCCCTTCTTCAACCCTTGGCTGATCAACAGTAAGGTGTTATCAAGGGTTTTTCTAACATATTCTGTGAATTAACTCATTTTTGGTGCTAATCTTGGGGCTTGAACTCAGGGCCTGGGTGCTGTCCCTGAGCATTTTGCTCAAGGCTAGCACTCAACCACTTAAGCCACAAGTCCACTTCTGGCTTTTTGATGGTTAAAGAAAAGAGTGTCACGGACTTCCTTGCCTGGGCTGGCTGTGAACTGTGATCCTCAGATCTCAGCCTCCTGAGTAACTATAATTATAGACATGAGCTGCTAGTGCCTATCTCCTCTGAATTCTTAACCTCTGATCTTGTGTTACAGAAACCCTTAACATAATACCTGGCACAGAACAATCTCATCAGATGTTATCTGTAGATACTATTGTCATTATAAGAGCACATTAATTATTTGTAAAAATTGTGTTGCTTAATCTTTATCTCCAGCCTTTGAGTAAAATGTGTTTGTCCTTCTTTGAAAGTGAGGCTTGGGAAGGTCAGGGGCTTGTCAGACAGATTCCAGTACAGTGCTGACTTCATCACACTGTGGAAAGATGAGCAGTCAGACCACAGGAGAAAGACAGAGTCAGCAGTCCTGGGCTTGGGCTCAGGTCACCCTGATGCTGTCCTAACTGGTCTTTTAGTTCTCAGACTTTCACCTTTCTCACCATACCATGTCTTTTTGCAGATTTAACTTTCCCCAAGGTGTTTTTCTACACCTTGAAAATCTGTAGTGACAGAAGTGGCAATGTGGCTCAAAGTGGTAGAGTACTACATTTGGGCAAAAAAGGTCAAAAGTAGTGCCCAAGCCCTGATTTCAAGACCCCAAACCAACAACAACAACAAAAAATCTCTAGTGATCTTTCTTTGGCAGTGGGCAGAATATAAATTTATTTGACATTCTAAGCATATCATTATCTTTTCCTTCACAACTTTGGAGGCATTGTAGGAAAGGGATAAAGTAGAAATTAATATCACTCAAATATGAGATTCTCATTTTTTTCAGAGAGCACGAGTGAGAGGACAGTTGTCTAGCTTATATGGCTATAGTTGTATAGCCTTGCATAGCTAATTTATGCTAGTTCCAAAAAAGAAACAACTAATGCAAGATCAGCTGTCCACTAAGAATAAATGACTTGATGGAGTCCTTTTCTTTCTATACCACAGGCACTGTAGTAAGTTTTGGACAAAGAGAAACTGGTGAGCACTAATCCCTGTGTTCAGGGAGCTCATTGTTTCCTGGGAGAACACACTGGAATAGGCTTACATCCAGTTTAATGTATATATGAGTAGAAACATGGCAGAGGCAGAGTAGGGCCACTGGAGAAGTTATCAGGTCTGAGGACATGTATAGAGAGCATGAGGAAGACAACAGGAAGGTTTATAGAGGATGTGATATGTGATCAGTGCCTTGGGTTTGACCCCTAACAAGATGTAAGCAGGTCTTTGGAGTTAAGAAATAACTTTCTAGATATCCAGGTGGAATGGAGAATATTGTGAGCAAAAGCACAGAGGTAGAGAAGTCTGGGTTCCCAGAAGATAAAGAAGAGGGATGAGCAGTGGGAGCCAAGCCTAGAGCAAGCCATGCTAGACCATGCAGTACCTCCCAGGAGTCAGGGTAGCAGCGTGGTACCAGTTTTCCTTCACTGCTGGCTACTTGAGATAAAACAAAGTCAGTTTCACTTAAGGATGTTCCTAATGAAGCAATAAAATTGGTCAGTTTTATTAAATCTTGGCCTTTGAGTCAGCATTTTGTGGTAAGCTTGGGAGTAAACCATTGTACTGGAGCTGTGACTGGAAGCGACTGCTTCCACAGAACACCAGTGTACTTGGGAGAATGAGTGGCAGACACACTTGTGTATTTGGAATACCTCTTTTCAAAAATGATCAAAGTGAGTTTTCATACCAGAAAAACACAACTGATAGTACTTGTTGCTAATGATAAATTTCAGCTTTCAAGAGAATATTAAAATTTTGCAAAATTTCTGTCTGCCACCATAAACTTAACTTCTATGCATTTAAGCTTTTCTAATGAGATTTGTGTGATACTGATAAATAGGTGATACATTTGTATTGAATGATCAACTGTGTCGCATTTAGAAGATGTTTGGAACACAACATAAACTGGTATTTTCAAACTTACCAATGAATGTTGCAAATTCTTGGTAGAGCCACTCAAAGTGTAAAAGGATTAATGGATTTTAAAATGAAAAAGGACAAATTCATTGTTAGGCTTCAGATTCCTACATTGCCTTTAACCTTTGAGAAATTACTATGTGAAGAGGTTTGCTTAGTATCAAAGAAGAATGTTAACAGTTAAATATAAGGCAGTTAAAATGCTTCTCCCTTTCCAACTAATGTCTGTATGAGGCTGGATTTTCTTCATATATTTCATCTAAAACATAGCAACATTTTAAATATAAAAACATCATGTATTAAGATAAACAGAATTGGAAAAAATTAGCTATAAAATGCCACTTCCCTCACTATAATTTTTTTTTTTTCAGTTGTGGGGCTTGAACGCTGAGCCTGGGCACTTGTCCCTCAGCTCTTCAGTTCAAGGCTAGCGCTCTACCATTTGAACCACAGTGCCACTTCCAGTCTTCTCATGGTTTATTGGAGATAACAGTCTCACAGACTTTCCTGCCCAGGCTGGCTTTGAACTGCAATCCTCAGATCTCAGCCTTCTGAGTAGCTAGGATTACAGGCATGAGCCACTGGTGCCCAGCACACTACAATGTTTTAAAAATGCCATTTAGAAATTTACTTTTTAAGTGAAATAATGAAGATTTATAGAATTTCTTAGTGTTAATTTCTAGTACAGTGAAAACCTTTGGTTATAATCTACATAGCATAGATAACTCACAAGACCTCAAATGCCCAAGTATGCTAGTGAATGGCGATTGATTTGGGCAGGGGAAAGCCATCTCATCCACAGTTTTTTTTTTAACATGCTTTGGTAAGTTCAAAAATACCAGTTCATTGAGTTACGAACATCTTGCTAATGCGGACACAGTAGATCGTTAAATGTCAGCATATCACCTGTTTATCAGTGTCACACAAATCTTACTAGAAGAGCGTAGGTGCAGAGAAGTTGTTAAACTTACAGTGTCGAATGTAAGTTTTCTAAAATTTCAATATTTACCTGAAAGCTCAAATTTATCATTACCAACAAGTACAATCAATTATTTTTCTTAGTAAGCTCATTTTGATTTTGGGTTTGACTGGCTTCTTTTTTAGATAGTTTAAAATATCACTTTCTCTCCAGGGCCCAAATGCCAAGCCTGTAGTGTCCTTCATTGCTGGTTTAACTGCTCCTCCTGGCAGAAGAATGGGCCATGCGGGGGCAATCATTGCTGGAGGAAAAGGTGGAGCTAAGGCAAAGATCTCTGCCCTTCAGCAAGCGGGAGTTGTAGTCAGCATGTCTCCTGCACAGCTGGGAACCACCATCTACAAGGTAAGCAAGACAAGTGAGACCCTTTTGAGGTAGCCACAGTGGAGACCTGGAAACCAGGCCTTTGCTTCTGGGCTTGAGTTCATTTTATGCATTCTCTGTACATAGCATAGTAAATCTTAGAGCACTTCATTAATGTTCTAATGCCCTCAATGAAAGACTTTCTAAATAAAAGCTTTCTAATTTAAACATAGAGTTGCTCTGTAAGTACACCAGCAATACATCAATATTACTTAAAGCCTCCTTTACAGCTTCTAGGTTTAGGAGGAGAAAACACTTTGGAGGACTTAAGTTCCATGATCTCCATTTTGGGATATGGAGGGCTTGTGTATAGAGTTCTTGGCATGACTCAAGAAGTTTCTATTTCTAGGTGGAGGTGTTGGAGACTCAGTACAACAAACAAAAGTATGTGAAGAGGTAGTTGGAGTAGAGAGAGGTATAAATAAGGACAGGGAGTCAGCCTTGGGTTTTTCTGGCCCAGGCTGTGTTGTGATACTATGGTTGCTTTCAGTTTGCTTTCTTACAATATTGTAGTTTAAGATAGTCTAAATGATCCATTGTCTTTTACAATCTCTTCAGTAATTATTAGCCTGTCTATGTCTTCCTCCTTTTAATCTTAATTGGTTAGTCATGTATTGAAAATATGCACAAATTAATTTTCTCAGAGGGGAATTCAGAATCCTGATTTTTGTGTGGTCTTTTTTTGCAATGAACACCTTGCCTTAGTGAATTTTTGCATATTCTGTGTTTTGTAATGTGCCACTCTGGACTGTAGTGTTCAAAAAAAGTCTAGGGGGTTAGTAAAGGGTGTGAGGAAGAATTTCATTTGAAAGGAGGGGAAAAGGGGAAAGCAGCTGCTTACATTCAGATGGCAATGTGTGTTACCACTTTGCCCCAGTAAGTGGCAGCAAGCTTCTACGCATTTTGTCTGTTCTGATTCTGACAGTCTGGAGAAATAGAACTTCCAGTATTGTTTCCTTCAACGAGACTTTGTTTAAGGTATTCATTTGTTGCAAAACGCTGAGTTTATGTTTAGTTTTATCTTCTGAGAACATAGGCAGACTGTTTCTACTGCCTTATTGAAAGACCTGTCATGTGCCATGGTATCATGGACCTGGACACAGGGAGGCTCACCAATTCCTGATACTAATATTCCAGTGAAAACATCAGTATTACATCTTCCCTCTGGGCTTCTGGGTTTAGGAAACAATGTTGAAGCTTTATATCTAGATTTGAGCTGACAGAGAAATTTGAAAGCTGTTATTTTGTGTTCAAGTACCCTCATCCTGCTACATTTTATTCTATAATTTGGATTAAAAGATTCTAAAGATAATTATTTTGACTGTGACTATAATTTTGGATCTCTCATCACTTTATCCCATCTTCTCCCTCACTTCTGTTTCTGTAGGAATTTGAAAAGAGGAAGATGATCTGAAAGAACAACAAAAAAAGTTCCTTAAAACTGTGGAATAAATGATAGACTTGTATACCAGAAGCAGTTTGTTTCTGTTGTCTACTGATTGTCAGCCCCTGTGCCCAACACTGATCTTTCAGTACAACGAGAAGCCAAACGATCTAGAAATTGAGCTATTTTCATCTATTGTCTAACAGAGATGGTCAATAAATTTATTATTTGATTTGAATGTGTTTTGGAGGCTTATTATTATTGCCATGTGTCAGATGATAAGGAATGTAGAGAAATGGAGGGATTGTGTATATTTGTGTGTGTGTGCTTTCTGTGGAGAACATCGAAATAAACTTTTGCCAGAATGAGGCTGTCAGAAGTGAGTATAACATTTGCCTTTGATAAGACTGTGAGTCTCGGGGCTGGGAAGGTGGCTCAGCGGTAGAGCTCCTGCCTTGTATGCCTGAGGCATACACATAAGCACCACATAAGCAAAAAGAAAAAAAAAGCCAGAAGTGGTGCTGTGGCTCAAGTGGTAGAGCGCTAGCCTTGAGCTGAAGAGCTGAGAGACAGCATCCAGGCCAGAGATCAGGCCCCATGACCGAACCTCCCTCCCCCCCCCAAAAGACTGTGAGTCTCTTTAAATCATAGTTACCTCGTGTGTGTGTGTATGTGTGGGGGGAGAGGGGCGTAGTTCAGAGAGTTAGAAGTATATACAGTCCTTGGCATGTAGTAAGCAATTGTTTTTATTGGCTGTTTTCCCATCCTCTCCACCATCCCCATCATCATGATGATTACAAATAGCTCAATTGTGTTTCAGTGTCTGCCTGACTGGGAAGCTTTTGCCTCATTGAGAAATGGAGGGTCTTCACTGGTGCTATGATTTCCTGAGGCTCTGTAGGCTGTCCCCTCCTTCATCTCCTTCCCCTTCCACAGCCTATATTCTAGCTTAAACTTTCAGGTATTTACTGCAAGAAAATAGGACTACTGTTAGCCATCCTGCTTTGTGTTTAAAAGAGAGCTTGCTGAGGAGAAACAGTTCCAATGGTTAGTTGTCACTACATTAAGACAGGCCATAGTGCCTGTCCAAAGGAACTTATTCTGCAGAGGGAGACAAAATATCCTCAAATTGTGTAAGTACTCTGAAGAAAACAGACATGTGCAAATAATCCTAGGGAGAAGCTCTTGAAGAAAGTCTGGCAGGGGATTCTTTGTAGCTGGGGTGAGGATTTGAGGGCTGCGAAGGCATCAACCATGCAAAAGGAAGGATGGGTACCTAGGTGACAGGAATAGGTTTTGCAAAGGTAGGGAGGGGAGTGCTCAATTTGAGGAGAGGGGCAGACATCATGTCACTGGGAGGAGTAAATGGTATGGGGAATGTTTTTTATGAGGAAACATTCTGAGGGCCGGTGTGATTGTCTGGGCTACTTGGTAGGGGCACAAGGAACAGGTGTCAGGATTTGGAGTCTGGTTGGGCTTAGGGACTCAGCAATCAGCTTTGAGTTCTGTGGATTCTGTAGCTGTTTCTTGAAAACAGGGATAATGATGCTTATCCAACATCCTGTGTTGAATATATGCATGGCTGGCTGTGATGGGGCTTGGCATATACCATAAGCCCTGAAACTTGTCAACTGCTGTGATATTACTGGCCAGTGGGGGAAGACACTTCATCTCTTTCTTTTTATTAAAAAATTTTTTTATTGTAAAGATAAAATACAGAGGGGCTATAGTTACATGAGTAAGGTAATGAGTACATTTCCTATTGAGCATTGTTACCCCTCCTTTGTTTTTCCTCTACCATCCTTCCCCCCTCTCCCCCGACCCCCAGCCAAAGTTGTAAAGTTCATTTTCAACATAGTATTTGTACATCTCATTGTTAACAATGGGTCACCCTGTATCCTTGTTTCAGCATTTCATTATTTTTTTAATTAAAATTTTTTATTTTTATTTTTTTTCCCCACTTCATCTCTTTCTAACTAGCGTCTCCAACTCAAGGTCCAACTCAAGCCATTGTGCTTTTGTCTAACTCATTGGGGCTTTGCAATTGGGACACAGTTCAAATGAGAGACACTGCTACCACAAAATACCACAAACTCGGTGGCTTAGAAAACAAACATTTGTTTTTCATAGTTTTAGAGGCTGGAAAGTTCAAGATCAAGGTAATGTAGGGTTGGCCCCAACCTTGGTTTACAAATGCCATCTTGTATTTGCTCATGGTTACCTCTTACAATGCCACTAATCCCTTTAGTAAGGGCTCTCCCTTTTGACAATTACCTCCTAGAGGTCCCACCTCCAAATACAGTAACGTTGGCTTTCAACCTGAACTTAAGAGACATAAGCATTTCACTCTAGCATGAGCTTAAAGGAAGAAATATTTCAGAATTTACTTCTACATCAAGTTTTTCTAAACCTGGTTTAGCAATCAGCCTTGTTCCTTGAGCATTCTCTCAAAACAACATCTCTTTCTTCACCCCTGCTCCAAAGATCTCAAGTGCCCCTTTTTAACTTCTTTATTTTTATTTTTTTATTGTGAAAATACTGTACAGAGGGGTTACAATTACATGGGCAAGATAATGAGTACATTTCTTATCAAGCACTGTAGCCTCCTCCTTTGTTTCCCCTTCCCATCCCTTCCCATCCTCCCCCTGCCCCCCCACCCAATCCTCTCCCCTCTCTCCCCCCCCCAAAGTTGTAAAGTTCGTTTTTGACATAGGACTTGTACTTCTCATTGTTGCAACAGGTCCACCTGTATCCCTATTTAAACGACTTGTTTTTCCCCTTCCCCTCCACAAATTATACCCACATCAAATACAGTGAAAGCAGGGGTTATACTGTGGGGGAGGGACATACAAAGCAACAAAGAAATAATCTTATAAATGCGTTAGAAACAATCGCATGAAAGAAAAAAACATTTGAATACATATCTTAGGTTCATTTCCCTAACATTACCTTATCTGACCTTTTCTGCTTGACTCAGACATATACTAGATATTGCAAATAAGGGAAACCATGGGACCTTTGTTTCTTTGGGCATGGCTTCACTTAACATAATTTTTTCCAAGCCTTTCCATTTCCTAACAAATGGGGCAATGTCATTCTTTCTGATGGAGGCATAGAATTCCATTGTGTATATATACCACATTTTCTTGATCCATTCGTCTACTGAGGGCATCTGGGTTGGTTCCATATCTTAGCTATAGTAAATAATGCTGCAATAAACATAATTGTGCTGGCCCTTTTTAACTTCTTATCCCTCCCATTTCCCCATCTTTCACATTCATTCTTCTTTTTCCATGTACTGTGGCTACAATCTCCCAAGATCTTTGACAGCTCCACTTTTCCCAATTATCTGTTACCTCATTTGCCTCCCGTGACCACCATCACCTCTGAACTGCTCAAATACCAGGCAGAACATTTTATTCTAGTTTTACTATGTCCATTGCACTTACTGGCCCAGTACATTTTTAAAACTACAAAAACATTCAAATAGATGAGATAGTATAGTATACTCCTGTGTACCTATGACCCACCTTTGAAAAGTACCAACATGTCTCCATTATTGTAAAATCTGTACCTACAGTCCACCACCATTAGTGATTTATTAGTGTTGGTTCCTTGAGGTACAATTTACATTCGTTGAAATGCAGAATTCTCATTTGATTAATGGATTTGATCAATGAATTTGATAAAAAGATGAACCCACATCCTTTTTTTTGGGGGGGGGGTCTGGTCGTGGGGCCTGAACTCTGGGCCTGGGCGCTGTCCCTCAGCTCTTCAGCTCAAGGCTAGTGCTCTACCACTTGAGCCACAGTGCCACTTCTGGCTTTTTTCTTTTTTTGCTTATGTGGTGCTGAGGAATCGAACTCAGGGCCTCAGGCATGTAAGGCAAGCGCTCTACCACTGAGCCACCTTCCCAGCCCCCATACCCTTTTTATAATATAGAATATTTCCATTATCCCAGAAAGGTTTTTCCTATTCTACCCAATTGTTCCCTCCCATAGATAATCTATATTCTTACTCAGTTTAGTTTCATTTAACTTTATTATGAAAGGAATCAGATGTTGCCTTTTTTTGTGTGGCTTCTTTGCCAATACTGTAGTTGCCAACATTTAGTGATTTTGGTCTTTAGAATTTTAGCCATTTAGTAGAGTTGTGAGTGGGACTACATCCTGTTTGACTTGGTATTTCCACAGGAAGTAAGCTCAGGGCATTTTTGGAGTAATATTTATGTTTTCAGGGTAGTGCCTGGTATCATTTTGCATTATACCCTGTACTAAAGAGTATGGTGCCAGGGAATTGATTTTTGATGTTTTCTTGGAGGTGGTGAGAGATAAAAGGGCATTTGCATTGGGCTGTTTCAAGGCAGTAAGCTTACTTGTCAAGTGTCCCATGAGACAAATGAAGGTAGGACTGTTCGAGGGAGTCAAGGTGGTGGGAAGGTAGCTGCAGAGCAGCATCCTGGGGGCTCAAGAGGGACGGGCCTGGGGCTGAGTGGCCAGGCTTAGGAGGCTGGACCAATGAAATGGCTTTGGAGAATTTGAGATTCATGCTCTTAGCATCTTGGAGTCCTGGTGGTGCTGGCAGTTTTAAAGCCTTTGACTGCAGGCTGTTCTCAGTGGCTTTGCAAAATAAACCTCCTGAGGTTCGGCAAAGAATATTTCTCTCAGAGTGCAGAGGCAGATTGGGACTTGTACCTGAGGCCTGTTGTTGGAAGACACTGGCCAAGGACATAGTTCTGTACACATGGTTTCCATGGTTTTTGTCCCTTGTATCCTGGATTACACAGAGGGGCTGTCACAGAGCAGATCTGGAAAGCTTTCATGTTTCAGCTAAGGTTCAAGGAGGTGAGGGCTAAAATCCACACGTAGTTTGGCAGCAAAATTGAAATTTAAGGTCACCTCTCCGGGCTCTCAGGCCTGTGCCTTGCTTGGCAAGGGGCATGGACAGCAGGGTTCCTGAGCCAGTCACAGTGAAGTAGTTCAGAGGTGAAGGGGAGGAGCTTAGGACAATTAGAATTCTCAGGGAGCTTGTGGGCCACAGAAAGTGGCTGTGAGCTATGCATGTTGGAACTGTACCTATTGTAGAAGTGGAACAGATTTTCTCTGAGAGGATGCATAGTCAGTGTGTTGTCTGGTCAGGAGATGAAGGCTTGGCAGAAGCCAGGACCTTGCTTTTGCTTTTATGACTCAGAACTCAACTTTCTCACGGGTGAGCTGACCACAGACCATTGAAAGGCCACTGGAAAAGGAACTGAAGTTGCATCTCAGTTGTACTGACTCCCACATTCCAAAGCTCTACAATACTGGGTGTCTCTGATGTCAGCTCTGTCTGATTTGGACCGAGATTTGAAGTTGCTCATGATCAAAAGCCTGGTTAGGTATGCTGAAAACCAAGGGGAAATTGAACTGACAATGTGAAGGTCAGAACTCATAGCTTTTATTCAAATAAGGGTGTTCTAGCTGTAATAAGTTTTTAGTTCATTAGTATTCTCGTATAGCAAGGAAGGCATCTTCTTAGAAGCTCAACTAATGATGTCTCAATATTTGAGAACTTTAATTTGACACCAGGGGTTGAGAGAATTCTATAATGCAATCACATCGGTGCTGTGGAAATTCCAGGCAGCAGGGGACATTTAAACAATGATCCAGGGTTGTGTGGCCCCCTTCAGCAAATCACCTTCAGGTGACAGATTTCCAGAGATTAGTTGAGGGTGATAAGGTGCTGAATTTGGGTAAATGTCCCTCCTGAGAGAGTCATCTTCAAGCAGCATCCCAAACTGCTGCTATCATTGGCCATGCCATGAAATTAACCACATGCATTTACTTTGACTGCTCCACCTACTTAAAATATAACTTCTTGGAAGTCTGTTGCTTCTGTACTTCAACCTGAATACTTACTTCTTCTTTTCCATTCATTCTTCATAAACCTCTGTTCAAGTGCTATTTGAGAAAATGCTTGATGTTTGATCTTCTATGGCCCAAACTGTGTTCCTCTTGGTGTTCAACCAGTCCTGTCATTTATCTTTCCTGTATCCACCCTTATCCAAGCAGATCATTCAGTCCTGAAGGGCTCAGCTTGCATTTTGTATCTCTATGTGTCTCCTGGAGTCATGGCCTATACCTGCTTGATGCTCTATAAATATGAAAGGAAATTGGTACATTTTAGACCCAACTCTACATGACTCAAAGGAATTGTTTTATGCACAAAGTTCAGAAATAAAAAGTCAAACCCCAGCAAAATCATTTTGCATTCTTCATTTTGATGATGTCTCTAAAGTATGTTTTTCTAGATTCTTTATGACCCTAATATAAGCAAATTTCCTTATTTTATCTGTAAAGATATAGGGTCCCTGGTCACCTAGAGTCATATACCAAAACATTTTGTCATTATCTCTAAAAGATCATACAGAATATTTTATTAAAGACATTTGTCTTGTACCAGATATTTATATTCCATAAAATTAATTCATACTGGAAGGAATCACCAGGAATTCTGGGTGTATTGAATGTAATTCAGTCAGCAAGGACAATGGTGATTAAAACTACTCTGGTAAAAATACAATATGCTATTCCAATCTAGAAACTTGGAGGTCACTGAACAGCTAAGATATTGCTATACTCCAGGGAAAAAGAAAGGGAGCAAAACAGCACATTTTAATTGATCCAAATTATGTGTCCAGAGTACATAACCTTACAAACTCTATCAGTCCATCCTCAATACAGAGACAACCTTGGACAGTCTGTTGAACTTTGAACCTGAACTCACATTAGTCTACATGCTACTTTTGCCTAGTAACTAATGACAATTACTGAGACTGTGTACCCTTCAAAAGTTTTTTTTTTGTTTTAGAAAACGAAGACTGACCTTACCTTTCACCTCTTGTCTGAGTCATTACTCAGAATTAGCTTCTGGGAATTCAGCCTTCATTGCCATAACCACATTCTGTTCTCAGTCTTCTCTGCTAGAAAAGGCCAACATCAGGTTTGGAAACATCCACCTGAAAATTTCTTGCTCCTTCCTTTTTCCCTCAGTAGGCTCCATCCCCACCTACAAAAAATCAAGCCAAGTACTAGTTGATAAGCATACCTAAAACATCTTAACTACACTGGAATAAACTCAGTGTGAAGACTTGACGCCTGGCACATACTGTATACATTGATTATGTATGTATGTATGTATGTATGTATGTATGTATGTATGCATGCATGCATGTATGTATGTATGTATGTATGTATCTATCTATCTATCTGTCTATCTATCTATCTATCTATCTATCTATCTATCTATCTATCTATCTATCTATCTATCTATCTATCTATCTATCTATCTTCTACCAAAGTTGCATCAAAGCAGCAGAATACTAATGATCATGCTCCCTCATTTTCTTTACAAGGATGTCTATCTGAGAAATTCTTTTGAGATAACCCTGCTTTTATAGGATCATACTTTGGGGTATAATAATCAGAACATTGGCCTTACCATCAGAGGAGTCCTAAAGCCTTCTCTTACTAAAAGTCATGATGCAGAGATATAAAATGCTCAATGTATAAGACCAGTATACATATCTGTCTAGCAGCTGTGTCCCAAGAGAGTACCTGGTATAGAATGGATGTCATGCCCTCAGATCATGCCATACCTACCAAGTGTTCTGTAATGTTCAATTTGTTAGCTTAGTCTAACAAATATATGTATATGTTAAATGATCAAATGAATCCTGACTCCTTACACTATTGCTTTCTTTTGGACACTGGTCTGAGTTGGCCTGTGTTTAGAAGATGTAAACTTTAACTAGGCAGCTTCATAGAAGCAATTGCTGTGGGCATATAGGCAAAAGGAAAAACAAGATTGGAATAGAGGAATCTAGGCCAATGTATCACAAAGTCAACCAGCTTAAGCCTCAAAGTCATTTGTTTGCCCTTGACTTTCTGAAGTTCTTCCAAAGTGCCCTGGAAATTTCATACTGTCCATCTTGTATTCTTTTCCTTACAACTCTCAGGCCCCTGAAAACTTGAACCACCCGTTTTGATTTCCATGAGACTTGTGATTGACATGTATTTCAAGCCTCAGTTCAAAGACCTCATCTGTGTACTTCCTAGGTTCCTTTAGCTCTCCCCTCTCTTTCTCCTTATCTCATCTTACTCATAGCAGCCCACTTCCTTTCCTTCAGTTTCTATAACACCAACCTCTTTCCTACCTCCAAGATACCTTACGTGTTATTCTAACCACCCCTGAAAACATATGCACTATTAGCCTGAGGAGCTCCTTCTTAGCTGTTCTTTAGGTTTAGCTTTATTTGAACCTCTCTCTGCCCCTGTTAATTCTTTTTCAGAGTAGTTGCCTACTCCTTTCTATCCTAGAAGTTATCATACACATTTTCTTTTCTTTTTTTTCTCCTCCCTCCTTCTCTCCCTCCTTCCTTCCTTCCTTCCTTCCTTCCTTCTTCCTTCCTTCCTTCCTTCCTTCCTTCCTTCCTTCCTTCCTTCCTTCCTTCCTTCCTCTTTGTTATCTTTTCTTTAAAATATGCTTTTATTATTTTAAAGTAATTGCACAAAGCATTTGCCATTCAGTAAAGCAGTTTGTGAATACAATGCATCTCGATCAATGTCATTCCTTTCAACATCCTCTCCCATCCCTCCCAACCCACCTCTTCCCTAACTTGCCTTCTTTCTGTAAGACATGCATTGAATTTTATGGTGACATTCTTCTCCTTTCCTCTCTTCACTCATTTAGACCCTCCCCTTGATCTTACTCCACACCTTTCACAAACATGCTTCCTGGTGTTTATTTTGTTGAACTGTTCACATTTTCTGTTTAAAAATTTATCTCACCTAAAGAGTGTTAGGCTCTATTTTATCACCTACCTTTTCCATTGTAGATTTAATACCTGGAATAGTGTGGGGACATTGAACTTAATTTTAAAAATTATCCTTAAGTAGTTGTACAATGTACCTCAAGACATTGACAATTTAATGAATTAATGAACAGGTGCTTCTAAGACACAATGAAAATCATGTTGTGTGATGACTTTATTTTCACTATATGGTTTTTTATGGTATTTATGTTATTGTATATTCATGCAATATATGCAATGAAATTCTGTGATTTTTTTTGCCTACTTTCTACTCTGAGGGCCTGTGTTGATATACAAGTTCTTTTTTTCCTACCATAATGAAATACTCAAGGCTGAGAAAGCTTATACTTCTGGAGGTTTCAAAGCCTGATTACTATATCAACTTAGTACCTTGAAGACCTCATGACATCACAAAGGTGAAAACATGCATAAGAAAAAGATCACAGTCATTAAGGGATTCAGGAATCAGGCTTACTCAGAGAATTAATTAAAGGTCCTATGAAAATGACCTTAATCCCTCTTAGGGTAGTATCCTCCATAATATTCCATCTCATAAAAGTCCTACCATCTTGACATTGTTTTTTTTTTTGGTCCGGTCGTGGGGCCTCAACTCTGGTCCTGGGCGCTGTCCCTCAGCTCTTCAGCTCAAGGCTAGCGCTTTACCACTTGAGCCACAGCGCCACTTCTGGCTTTTTTCTTTTTTCTTATGTGGTGCTGGGGAATCGAACCCAGGGCCTCATGCATGCAAGGCAAGCACTCTACCATTGAGCCACCTTTCCAGCCCCTATCTTGACATTGTTATATTGAGGACCAAGTATCTAACACATGAACACCCAGTGTGGAGATTGACCACACAAAAACCATTGCAATTGGTATGAGTGGTTTGTTTTCTGCTTGAGTAGCTGATCTGGGAAAAGAATCTCTGAGCCCATTATGTTCCTAGTTTCTGCTTGCTTGTCCTTGTTGGAGGAGAAGGCAAATTTGTGTTTGTATTCCTTTTGATGAAAGATCTGAAGAGTGTCTGGAACATTGGAATGGGGATCCTCAACTCAGACCAAAAAAGGAGACTGTCTGAGGAAGCTTTATCAGAGCAGCAATGCCTGGACCATTCGCAGGAACAGTTCCATCAGAGCTGAGATGTTTCCAGTACTCCTAGGTGATTGTAAGGTGCAGGCAGGGCTGAACAGCACCTCCCCGGAGGCATGCACTAGGCTGCAACATTTTTCTGGAGAAGAGTTTGAGGAATCTCTTCTATGATCAACTCCAGTAGAAACATTTTTCTTTTACTCTAGGATCCATATTTTGCCCTTCACAGAAGTGGAAGAAATAACCCTATAAAGTAAGTCTCTGTGGCCTGGAAAACTTCTGAAAGGAAACAGATATGAGAACCAGAGTTTCTCATTTGAGTCCCTGTACTCCTGCTCTTGTCAGCTGGCTAGGTAGGATTTATGAGGGCTGCAACTGGTGAAGCCAAAGTGATTTGAAACTTGATTATTTGGAGTGTCAGGATTGTTGAGAGGGAAACATCGTAACAGTCCCATTTTTATAGCTTTAGACCTTTAGGTCTAGGGTTAGAATCCTACATTCATTCAATTTGCAATCAGAAGGCCTTGGTTTTCTTCAAAATGTGTATGATTCTGCATAAGCCACTCAACAACCTAAGCCTCAACATTGTCATTTGTCTAATGAGAATAATGGTACTGTTTTGTAAGGATTAAATGGGAACGGGGAGAGAATGAGGGAACAGAAGACACTATACAAACGGAAATGTACTCATTACCTGACTCATAATTACAATCCCTCTGTACTCACGTTTATAATAACAATAAAGTAAATTAATCAAAAAACAAAATAAATGGAAACTTTCTGTAAAATACTTCTTCCGAGTACCAGGTATAAAGGAAATACTCAACAAATAGTTCCTGTTGCAATGCTAAAATTACGTGTAAGTTCTCTGAGCACTCTACATGGCTAGATTGTAGGGATAATCATTTTATTAGTGTTTCCATCCCCAGCACCTCCTGTGGGTCCTAATGAGATCATGGAGGCAGATGGAAGGTTTCTGGGTACAGAGGATGGGAGAGGATGTATGGAATTAAAACTTCTAAGGGCAGCTTCTATAAAGCACAGTCTTGTGCTTATTGTAGACCAGTAGATTTTACCCTTTATTGTCCATCAAGCATTGCTTCTTGGCCTTTTGGTTAAGATTGAGTGTAGCATGTGGCAACCATTTGGAGACTTTGTTACAATAGCTGTCTGGGCCCCCTGGTAGAGTTTCTGATTCAGTATGACTCAGTTTCTGATTCAGATGATCCCATTTCTTAGTGTTCAAATCTTTGTGTGCTCCTCTTTCCTTGAATGTGGACTGTGTCTTAAGTGGCAAATGTGGTTGAGAGATACTTTTAAGAAAAGACTAAAGGGATGACACTGCTAAAAAGAAAATGTACTCCATATCTGACTTATGTAGCTGTAACCCTTCTGTAATCACCTGTACAATAATTTTTTTAAAGAAAAGTCTGCCACTCTATTTAAAGGAAGCCAGCTGCCTGTCCTGAGCTGCTCTACAGAGAGGTGCCCTCATCAAGAAGCTGATAGCCCTGGCCTAAAGCCAGCTTGGATATGTCTGTCAGTGGCTATGTCAATGACCCTGGAAGCACATTTTCCCCAGACTGGACTTTGAGATAAGCTTGAGATAATTTGAGATCATTTTAGTTCTATCCCATCCCTTAGATTACTCACCCACAGGGATTAAGATATAAAAAAAAATAGAAGCCACTAAATTCTGAAAGTAATTTTTAAAAATTAATTTATTTCTTATTTTTATTGTAAAAGTGATATATAGAGGGGTTATAGTTACATAAGTCAGGTAATAAGTACATTTCTTCTTGAATAGTATTGCCTCTTCCCTTATTTTTCTGCCAGATTTTCCCTCCCATTCCCCCCCAAAAGTTGTATAGCCTGTTTTCAACATAGTGTATAGTGAGTATCACTGCTGCAGTTGTTCCCCTTTTCTTTGTCCCTCCATTTCTTTTTTCTTTCTTTCTTTTTTTTTTTTGGGTCCAGTCGTAGGGTCTGAACTCTGGGCCTGGGCGCTGTCCCTCAGCTCTTCAGTTCAAGGCTAGCGCTCTACCACTTGAGCCACAGCGCCACTTCCGGCTTTTCTTTTTGCTTATGTGGTGCTGAAGAATCGAACCCAGGGCCTCGAGCATGCAAGGCAAGCGCTCTACCGTGGAGCCACCTTCCCAGCCCCTGTCCCTCCATTTCTGTGCTTCTTTACCCTCCCCAAGCAGATAAACTTACATACAAGACAAAAGACACAGAAATAAAAAAACAACAGTGACAAAGGAGGCCCCCCCCAAAAACAAACCTAAAAAGCAAAACAACACAAAACCTCTTGTTTCCATTTCTTGGAGTTCATTTCGATAAACATCATTTTAAATAGTCATATGCCCACTGAAACTGATTTTTTACATGGCAATAGATAACTAATACACTAGTGCTGGTTTGCATTGTTGTGGGTTTTTTTTGGTTGTTGTTGGTTGTGAGGCCTGGTTGCTGTCCCTCAGCTCTTCAGCTCAAGGTGAGTGCTCTACCACTTGAGCCACAGCGGCACTTCTGGTTTTCTGGTGTTTTTTTTTAAATTGGAGATAAGAGTCTCATGGACTTTCCTGCCTGGGCTGGCTTTGAACCAGGATCCTCAGACCTCAGCCTCCTGAGTAGCTAGGATTACAGCAGTGTTCTGGTTTGCATTTTTAACAAGCCTCTAGGTGATACTGGTGCTGCTTCTTTGGGAATCACATTTGGAAAACTATTTTCCTAGTATTATTCTGTCTTTGGGGATAGCTGAAGCATTAGTGAAATGTATTTCTTAGATGAAAGAATAGGTGAAAAGTAACCCATTCTCATTGCCTTTTGCAACTTCTACCAGTAACTTCTAGCAGCTCAAGAGTGACATCCTTGGACCAACCTTTCCTGGTTATTAACATCAAGCCCAGAGGCATTTACTGAATACTTGATATGTGGATGGCCCATGACTTTATTTCAGTAGAAGTGTTAACTTTAAATATCTTTTCCCCTGTTGGGAGCCAAATGAGGCAGAGGCTATTATTCTCATTTAGAGATAAGAAAATGGAGACATTGGAGATAATGGAGATTGTTAATTGCATGAAAAGCCAGCAGAGCCAGACAGGATTTGAACTCATTTCTCCTGATTCTGTAAAACCAACATTTTTCTAATTTCACTCTTCACTTGGTATTTATCTTTTGATGTTTACATTCAGTGATTATCTACTTATTATCTCTAATGTCCTAGTAAGAGGAATCAAATGTTTTTAGGGAACAGGAAAGTTAAAGTGTTATAAAATTGTATGAAGTGTTAGGAAGGCTGCCTTTTGATTTGCAGTTTGAAGGGTGTATGTATGTCTTGGTCACTTGAACACTAAAACTAAAATGAGTTTTTCAGTCTCTCTTGGGTTCGTTGGGCTGTCTCTTTATCTCTATTCAATTATCCTTCTTCTTCTGTTAATTATGGAATTGAGACCAGTTTAAGAGTGGCTCCTTGGACTAGCCTTTCCTGATTTTGTTCTTGACTCACTATGATATTGACCTTAGCTATTGTTCAATAATAACTTCAGTTCAAGAACTTAAATTAATTAGTCTTTTTTATTGTAAAAATGTTGTACAGAGGGGTTACAGTTACATGAGTAGGGTAGTGAGTACATTTCATAGTGAGCATTGTTACCTCCTCCTTTATTTTCTCTCTACCATCACTTCCCTCCCCCCAACACCTCTCCTCCCTTCCCCTGACATTGTAAAGTTCACTTTCAATATAGTGTCCTATACATCTCGTTGTCACAATGGGTCAGCCTGCATCCTCATTTAAGCATTGTGCACTATCCCTTCCCCTCCCAAATTATAAAATATATATACAAGGTGCAGAGCACCAGAACCAAATCCAATGAAAACAGGGGTTATACCAAGGGGGAAGAACATACAAAAGAAACAAAAGAATCACATAGTATATTGTAAGTACATCAAAAACACTAGCAAGAAAGAAAAAAAAACCCAAAACCTCTTGTGCCCTGTCTTGGGGGGTACATTTTGCTTAACATTATCTCATATGGTCGTATGTACATACTTTTGACCTACTCTGCTTGTCCTAGACATGTACCAGTCACTACAAACAAGGGAAACCATGTGATCTATGTTTCTTTGGGCCTGGCTTACTTCACTTAATATGATTTTTTCCAAGTCTTTCCATTTCCTAAGAAAAGAAGTAATGTCATTTTTTCTGATGGAGGCATAGAATTCCATTGTATATACATACACCACATTTTCTTGATCTATTCATCTACTGAGTGGCATCTGGGTTGGTTCCGATTCCATATCTTAACTATGGTAAATAATGTTGCGATAAACATGGTTGTGCTGGTAGCTTTGGTATGACCTTGTTTGTGATTCTTTGGGTAAATGCCCAAAAGTGGGATTGCTGGGTCATGAGGGAGCTTTATGTGTAAAACACTTTTGAGGAACCTCCATACTGCTTTCCAAAGTGGTTGAACAAGTTTACACTCCCACCAACAATGCCATAGGGTTCCCTTTTGGCCACATCCCCTCCAGCATCTGTTGCTATTAGATTTCTTGATTATAGCCATTCTAACTGGGGTGAGGTGGAATCTCAATGTTGTCTTGATTTGCATTTCTTTTATGGCTAGAGAAGTTGAGCATTTCTTCATGTGTCTATTGGCCATTCTTATTTCCTCTTCAGAGAAGTCTCTCTTTAAGTCTTTAGCTCATTTGTTAATCAGGCAGATGTTTCTTTGAGGATGTGTTGTTGGAGGATTTAGTTTTTTGAGTTCCAAGTGTATTTTAAATATGATACCCTTGTCCGTTGTGTGGCTAGTAAAGATCTCCCAGTCCATGGGCTTTCTGTTGATCTTGCTAGCTATGTCCTTTGCATTGCAGTAACTCTGCAGTTTCATGCAATCCCATTGGTCCAACCTTTCTTTGATTTTGTGCTTCTGGGCCTCTATTAAGAGAATTTTGGGAGGCGACAAGATGGCGGAGGAGAAGC
>NW_012267428.1:176106-221658 GCF_000151885.1 Dipodomys ordii | reverse complement strand
AAAAAAAAAAAGAAAATTTTGCCCTGTGCCAATATGCCCTAGAGTTTCTCTTATTCCTTCCTGTAAGGTTTTCTTGGAGTCTGCTTTTATTTTGAGGTCTTTGATCCATTTGGAGTTGATTCTGATGCAGGGTGATATATATGGATCTAGTTTTAGTTTTCTACAACCAATTTTGCCAGCACCATTTACTGAAAAGGCTGCCTTTCTTCCATTCTGTTCTTTAGCTCCCTTGTCAAAGATTAGGTGGCTATAGGTCTGTGGGTTCATTTCTGGGTCTTCAGTCCTATTCCATTGGTCCTTAGGTCTGTTCTTATGTCAGTACCAAGCAGTTTTGATTACTATGGCTTTGTAGTAGAGTTTGAAGTTTGGAATTGATATTCCTCCAGCACTGTTCTTTCTATTAAGGATTGTTTTTCTTATTCAGGGTCTTTTATTGTTCCACATGAAGTTTTGGATTGCTTCTTCTATTTCATTGAAGAATGAGGTTGGAATGCTGATAGGTATCGCATTGAATTTGTAGATAGTCTTTGGCAGTATTGCCATTTTCATGATGTTAATCCTTCCAATCCAGGAGCACAGGAGGTTTTTCCGCATGCTTAGTTCTCCTTTAATTTCCTTTTTCAGGTTTTTAAAGTTTTTGTCATACAGGTCCTTTACCTCTTTTGTTAAGTTAACTTCTAAGTATTTTATTTTTAGTGGGGTTATTACAAAAGGGTTTACTTACCTAATTTCTGCTGTGCTGTTCTCATTATTGGCATATATATGATTTCTGAGGGTTGTCCCCTGCTATTTTGCCAGTGTTTCTGATCAGCTCAAGTACCTTGGGTGTGGAGTCCATGGGGTTCTTTAAATACAAGATGATGTCATCTGCAAAGAGGGAGAGTTTTACTTCATCCTTCCTTATTTGGATCCCCTTTATGTCTTAATCTTGTTTTATTGCTGTAGGTAGGCATTCTAATACTAGGTTGAAGAGGAGTGGGGAGAGTGGACATCCTTGTCTTGTTCATAAATTTAGAGGAAATGGCTTTAACTTTTCACCATTAAGTATAATGCTGGCTGTAGGTTTATCATATATAGCCTTTATTATATTGAGGAATGTTCCATAGATTCCTAGTTTTTCCAGTGCCTTAATCATAAAGGGGTTTTGGATCTTGTCAAATGCTTTTTCTGCATCTATTGAGATAACCGTGTTGTTCTTATCCTTGTTCTTGTTGATGTGATGAATTATGTTGTTTTGTGCATATTAAACCAGCTTTGCATCCCTGAAATGAATCCTGTTTGATCGTGATATATGATTGTTTTGATGAGTTATTAAAGTCGATTGGCTAAGATTTTGTTGAGAAGTTTTGCGTTGATATTCATCAAAGAAATGAGTCTATAGTTCTCTTTCTTTGGTGATTCCCTTTCTGGTTTTGGGATGAGGGTTATGCTGGCTTCATAAAAAAAGTGTGGTAGTGAACTTTTGCTTTCAATTTTATTAAGGAGATGGAGGAGTATTGGTATGAGTTCTGCCTGGAAGTCCTTGTAGAATTCAGCTGTAAATCTATCCGGTCCTGGACTTTTCTTGGGTGGGAGGCCTTTTATTGCTGCTTCTATTTCGATGCTTGATATGGGTCTGTTAAGTTGTTTTAAATCACCGTGGTTTAGTTTGGGCGTGTCAATATTTGCTAGAAATTTGTCTGTATGTTTCAGATTCTCAAATATATTAGCATAAAGTTTTGAGAAGTATCTCCTTATTATATTCTGAATCTTGGCTGTTTCTGTAGTGATGTTTCCATTTTCATCTCTGAGTTTGCTTATCTGTGTGTGTTCTCTTTTTTTTCTGATAAGATTTGCTAAGGCTCTGTCAATTTTATTACTTTTTTCAAAGAACCAACTCTTTGTTTTGTCAATTCTTTCTGTAGTTTTTTGGACTCTAATTCATTTAATTTGGATTTAATTTTAATTATTTGTTTCTCTTTACTGGATTGGGGTTTAGCTTGTCCTTTTTCAAGGAGATTTAGGTGCTCATTAAATTGTTGGTTTCAGATCTTTCCAATTTGTTGATGTAAGAACTCAGAGCTATAAACTTACTTCTGAGTACTGCCTTTGCTGTGTCCCAGAGGAGCTGGTAATTTGTGTGATCATTTTTGTTGAATATCATGAACATTTGAATTTCCTTTCTAATCTCTTCCATGACCCACTAGTGGTACAACAGTGTGCTGTTCAGCCTCCATGTGTTTCAGGATTTTCTTTGGTGGCTTTTGGAATTGAATTCTAATTTTATTCCCCTGTGGTCTGATAGAATGCAGGATATAACTTTGATGTTTCTGAACATGGACAGATTTGATTTGTGGCCTAGAATGTGGTCTATTTTGGAGAATGTTCCATGTACTGCTGAGAAGAAGGTGTAATCTGATGCTGTTGGGTGAAATATTCAGTAGATGTCTTTTAAGTCTAGTTGACCTATGCAGATTTTAAGATCTGAGGTTTCTCTCTTGAGTTTTTGTTGATCTATCTAGTGGGGATAGTAGTGTACTAAAGTCCCCCACAATGAATGTCTTTGGATCTATGTGATATTTGAGGGAAAGTAGTGTTTCTTGGATAAATTTCGATGCTCCGTTATTTGGTGAGAAGATGTTTAGAATCTTAATATCCTCCTGAAGGTGAGATCCCTTAATTAGTATGTAGTGACCTTCTTTATCCGTTGTCATTGGTTTTAATTTGAAGTCTATTTTATCTGATATTAGGAATGCAACTCCTGCCTGTTTATGGGGGTCATATGCTTGATATATTTTATTTTAGCCCTTCACTTTCAGAATATGTTTATTTTTGTGGGCAAGATGTGTCTCTTGAAGACAGCAGGTAGAAGGATTTTGCTTTTTGATTCAACTGGACAATCTATGTCATTTAATTGGAGAGTTAAGACCATTAATGTTAAGGATTAGGACTGAGAGGTGTCTGTCTGTCCCTACGTTTTTATCCATATTTTGTATGTGTGGGGGAACTGTGCCTTGGCTGTTATTGTTGTGATTACATATTTCTCAGTGGACTGCTTCATTGCCTATATTCTGTTCTTGTTGGTTTTCTATATGTAGAACATCTTTGAGGATTTTTTGGAGAGCTGGTTTGGTAGAGATATATTGCTTCAGATTTTCCTTGCTGTGGAAGGTTTTTATTTGTCCTTTTGCTATGAATGAGAGCTTAGCTGGGTAGATTACTTTTGGTTGGTAGTTATTTGACTTTAGGGCATGGCATAACTCTTTCCAGGCCATTCTTGCTTTTATGGTGTCTGCTGAGGAGTCTGAGGTGATTCTGATTGGGTTACATTTATATGTGATTGTTCTCTTCTCCCTGACAGCTTTAAGAATTCTTTCTTTAGTGGCTATTGAGCTGGTATGGATTATAATGTGGCAGTGGGATGACCTGTTCTGTTCTAGTCTATTTGTGTTTCTAAAAGCTTCTTGTATCTGGATAGGCCTGTCCTTTTGTATATTTGGGAAGTTCTTTGCTAGGATTCTGCTGAATATACTTCCTAATCCATTGGATTCCCTCTCCAGGCCCTCTTGTATACCTATTATTCTCAAATTAGGCTTTCTGAATATATCCTGTATTTCCTGCAGTGATCTGTCATGCTTCTTGTTTTGTTATGAATAATTGTGTGTTCTTTCTCTATGGAGACTACACTGTCTTCAGCCTCGATGTTCTTTCTTCGGCCTCCTCCATTCTACTTTAAGGCTTTTTACTTTGGTGTCTATCACCTTTGCTTCTTGCTGGTATTTCTTAATGGTGATCAGCTCCTTATTAAGGTTTTCTTTTAAGTCGCGAATAGATTGTCTTACCTCCTGGAGTTGGTTCTCAGACTTCTTTTTCCACTCCTTAATCTGGGTTCGAATCTTTTCATTAGATTCTTTCTCCCTCTGCTGGAATTCCTTTATCTTTTTATTTGTGGAGGCCATGAAGTCATCTCTTAGCTTCTCATTGACCTCATCGCTTTCTCTGATAATCCTATGCAGGGTGTCCAATTTTTCATTCAGCAGGTTTACCAGCCATGCTTTTAATCTATCTTGAGCATTATCCTCTAGGTTATTCTGGGACTGCTCTGTAGCTTGTTTATGTGGAGATGGTGTTTGGGTTTGTTGATTGGCCATGTTCCTTGTGTTTCTGCGGTTAGTTCTACACATTTGGAGACAAGAACCACACTGGTAAAACAGTAGGACAGTTTTTGTTTTGGACTGGAGCCAACCTGGAGTCGTTTAGATGTATAGATCTTAGGGTTTCAAAGTTATGTGTAGGTGTTTTCCTATTTAGCTCTCTTTTTCTTTGCTTGGAGAGGATATTGTGGCTTTGGGGTCGAGATTATGTATAGTTGTAACTTTTGAGACAACCTGGGTTTGGCTGATAAGTAATCTGCTCATTAGAGTTAACAAGATGGGCCCCTTGTACTCAAAATAGTCAAATGGAACCAATTTTATGGTCAAATATAGAACCAACTGTAAGTTGGGTCAGATATAAGCCATTAGGGATCAATGAGCTGGTGCAGATGGAGAAGTGAAGGGTTAGGATTGGAGAGATAGGAATTCAAGTTCAGAAGAGGGGTAAGAACAGCTTAGGGGAAGGGTATATGTAGTAGTAGGAGATAAAGACCTTGTTACTGAGTGTAAGAGGTGGAAAAGAATTCGAAGAAAGATTATGTAGGGAGTAGCTTAGAGAGTAAGATGAAGGTAAGAAAAAGAAGTTATAGATAAGTATATTTGGGAGACTTGCTGAGATTAGAGAAAGATTATTCAGATATTATTGGAGAGTGACTTAATCTAAGTTAACTCCTGTAAATATTGCTTACACACGTAGAAGGAGGCCTTATTTTGTGTATAGAACTAGGGAGGGTAGCTCCGATGGAGTAGTATAATGTGGAGAGAAAGGAGAAGAAGGGGAGAGTGAGAGGAAAAGAACTAAGAAAAGAAAAAGAAAACCTTACAAATTAGGAAATTGGAAAGTGGGAGAAAAAAAACAAATAGTAATGAAAAATAGAAGCTTTAAGTGGAATAGCAAATCCTAAATCACAATACACATAAGTAACACATAGAAATAAAAACAAATAGCAAACAATCAGAGATAAAAACTAATAAAACAAAAAAAAAACAACAAAAAAACTAACGAATGGGTTTTTCGGATTCTTTGGGGGAGCTTTAGTCTCCCCGTAGTCACAGAGCAGATTCCCGATAGAACCTTGTATGCCTTGCTGTAGTCCACTTTTCTTGTGGCTTGGTTGGGAGCAGATGGCCTTTTGATGGGGGAGGGTGCTTGCTGTCTAGAGTCCCACTCTCAGGCCTGGTGGCAGGGCGTTTTGGGTGTTTCAGATTCGTAGACTGCTATCATAGGCCTGGAGCTGTGTTCCCAGGCTTTCCCAGGTAGCCCCAGGAGCCTTAGGAACAGAGCTTATGTCCGAATTCTGTTCTGGTATGATCCCTTCCTTTTGGAAGGGGGCTTGGATCAGAGGGCTTTGGGATCCCGCAGGGAATTGCCACCCAGGGAGTGGACCCAGTTGGGTTACTCACGAGGTCTGTAGCTGGTGGTGTGCTGGACCACAGAGCCTGTGCTGTGGCAGGTAGGATGGAGTTGGCAGGTTCTCAGTCGGAGGGTCTGGGTGTTGGCAGGTGCAGGTGGAGGGGGGTGGCTCTGCTGATGCTGAAGGGTCTCCTCTGTGGCAGCGTGGGGAGTCCTGGTGCTGGGGGAGCCACGTGGAAGTTCCTCCAGCTGGTGTGGGCTGCGGGATCCATGCTGGTCTGCTGCAGAGGAGATGTGAGGTGGCCGGCCAGTGGCGGGCAGCTTTGGGGGTGGCTACTTGGTGCTGCTAGGTGTGTCTGCGGAGGTGCCTGTAGCCGCAGCTGGGTGGTGCCATGCTGCCAGAGCCTGGGGTGGCAGCAGGGAGGGAACAGGTCCCAGCAGAGTGCCCAGTCGGCAGGGCAGTTGGCCTGTAGAGCTTAGAGCGATGGATTGGCTTCAGCTGTGGTTTCCTGGGAGCCCTGCGTGGGGTTGGCAGGGGCCCATGGGGATCCTGCCAACGCTGCAGTCACAGGCTGACTTTGGGGGCTTACCTGGTGGTGTCAATTTCTGGGGATTGTAATGGTGGTATTGCTGAGTTTGCTCCTTCCCCATAGCCTCCCTGAAATTAATTAGTCTTTGTCTCTTAGTTCCAGTGTTCAAGCCAGGAACTATCTTTTCTCTTTTTTTTCCCCCTGTTAGTTTCTATTTTCTGTAAAAGGGGATCAACATTTCTATACTTGTACATAATGTACTTTGATCACATTTACCCCCTCTATTACTCTTTCCCATTATGCATCTTTGAAACAATTTTAATGAGTTTTACTACTCTACTTTCATATATGTCTATGAAAGTGTATATATAAGTGTATATATAATTATATATATATATATACATACATGAAAATAGAATAATGTGTATGAAGTACATCAGTCCCCTCTACTCCCAAGACAGAATATCAGACCTGTTGGTCCCCTTGGATCCTTCCCTTTCATCTCACCTCCACCCTGTGGTGAGTGCATAGCATAGTGGAGGCCCACTCAGCTATTATACAAGAGCAAAGATCACAGAACCATTTCTATAAAGGGCTAGATAGTAAGTAGTTTAAGCTTGGTAGGACTATGGTTTCTTTTGCATTCACCCAGTCTGTATACTATAGAGATTAAACAGCCAATGAATAGTACCAAAATGAATGAGTGTGGTTTATTCAAATGAAATTTTATTTCTATAAACAAGTGGACTAAATTTGATGTGAAGAATTTGCTGACCCTGTTCCATATTAAATTTAGCAAAGACATTAAGGCCATACCACCCTTCAAGATAGAAGCAGCATGTCTGTGTATGTTTGTATTTATCCTAACATTATGCTAGTAAAGGCTGAACATTGTTCCTAATAGTTGTTTTGTAATGGATATAAAAAAGTAAAGATGAAGTATTTGTGGGCTTCCTAGAGATTGTGACAATGAGAATACAACCAATTATTTCATAAAGTTTGTCAAATGTCTTTAATGAGAATGCATACCCTAATTTCCCCCTTAGAAGGCAAGTATAAGAAAATTGAGTAGTCTTCACTAAATATATATCTCATGCATTTTTTTGATCCTACAGATATTAGGAGTCCTTATGATGACTTTGGTCTTATGCCCCTGGGTAAGGAAGGACAGCTTCACTGAGTCAGAGCAGGGATGAGCTGAGTGAGGGGTCCTAACTCTAGTTGAACGTTAATTTTTCTGGAAAACTTTTAAAAATTGTTGACATTACTATTACAGAATACCATAGACTGGGTAATTTATAAACACACACACACACACACACACACACACACACACACACACACACACACACACACATATATATATATATAGTTTATAGTTATGGAGGTTGGGAAGTCCAAGATCAATATGCTGGATGGTTCAATGTCCAAATGACATCTTGGATATTGCTTCCATTGGAGGGTACAAATGCTGTATCTTTACATGGAGATGGAAGGGGCCCGCTAGCTCCATTAAGCCATTTTATGGAGCAGTATTCCCAGCTATGTAGGTGGAACATTCGCAGCTGAATCACCTCTTAATTGTGTTGCATTGGAGTTTTAGCATGAAAATTTAGTATGAAATTTGGAGAGGGCATAGCATTCCAACTATAACAAATTTGAACGTCTGATTTCAGATTCTTTGTAGATGAGCCCAAATTATTGTGTGTAAACTTCTGCCAGGGGTTGAAAAGCTAAGAATATTTCCCAAACTTTCTTACATGATTTCTATAGATGACCCAGCTTCCTCCAAGCTGACCTGTCATTACAAGATTAGAAGGGAGAAAGAAACTCTTCATAGTTTTTGCTTAAAATAGCTAGAGTGGATTCTGTCCTTTGCAAGTGAACCCAGACACAAGTAATAAATTACTTCATCAACTTTTAACATTCTAACTCAAATGACATAATTAAAGTCTTTTAAGGGTCTTAAAGGACCTATTTGTGGCCCAGTAGAAATGGTCCATAACAGCTATAAAAGGAAGGCATATAGTCTGTGCTCAAGTTCCTAAGTTAGTTTATTTTTCAGGCAACCCATTCCATTTTGAATGAAGCTCCAATTACGAAAACAGTTTTGTTCATAATCATTTAGAATCGGTTTGTTATTTGAGCCCATTAATTTTAGTTTCCTGTTAACGAAATACTAAAATTCCTCCATCTATTTCTTCTACAAAGTACTTCTCAAGTTCCTCAGTTTGGAACAATGTGGAAAACTAGTTGAGAGAGAGAGAGGAAGAAAAGAGAAGGGCCAGTCTTGGTGGGAACTGTGAAAGAGCCAGAATGTTCTGGCCTAAATCTTTAAGCAGAAAAGAGAAGCAAAAATGATTAAAAACCTTCATGTTTAATAAGAGTCCTGGTGTCAATTCATATTTAATTTTCTAGCCTCACTGAAATATTTTCTCTCATAATAATTTATGCTTCATTTATTAGCTCATTTTTCTGTTCTTAAATTTATGATCCTTGGGTCATACATTTGATAGCATGAATTTTATTGTGTTACCCAGGGACTATTTGCCCATAGTTTAAAAAAAGACAGAAAGGAGAATAGAAACCAAAAACATATCCAAAATAAGAAGTGATCAAATAACATTTTTCTGTTATTTTTATTTCTCAAACAACCTATTAAGATAAAAAATAGCTTATGCTTGTGCAGGTGGCTTACAGATGTAATCCTAGCTACTCAGGAGGCTGAGATCTGAGATCAAGGCTTGAAGCCAGTCGAGGCAGGAAAGTCTGTGAGATTCTTATTTCTAATTCACAAACACACACACACACACACACAGACACACACAGACACACAGACACACAGACACACAGACACACAGACACACAGACACACAGACACACAGACACACACACACACACACACACACACCAGAAGTAGAGGGCTTGTTCATATGGCTCAAATGGTTTGGAGCATAAAAGTGCAGAGACAGTACCCAAGCCCTGAATTCTTTTTTTGTATTGTGAAAATACTGTACAGAGGGGTTACAATTACATGGGCAAGATAATGAGTACATTTCTTATCAAGCATTGTAGCCTCCTGCTTTGTTTCCCCTTCCCATCCCTTCCCATCCTCCCCCCGACCCCTTTTTATCCTTCTGTGCCCTAAATTCCAATATTTTTTGTGTCCTTGAAACTTGGCCCAGATAATTATACAGAGTAGATTCTATCCCTGTCATTTTCTCTCTTTCTCTCTGCAACGACTAGATATTTGCAAGCATAGAAAGAGGCAGGTAAGGTAGCCACGTGTGTTCATTTTTAAAATTTAATTTAATTTTATTGTAAAGATGATTACGGTTACAGAAGTAAGGTAATGAGTACATTTACATTTATTTTCAAACAATGTTACCCCCTTCCCCATTTTATCCCATTTTCCCTCACTTTTCATCTCCACTTCCCCAAGTTATCAAGTTCATTTCCAACATCGGGACTAGCGATTGCATTGGTTCCCCTTTGTTCCACTGTTTTGGTGATTCCCTTCATTCTTTATTGCTATGTTACAAATGATGACAAACTTAGCCTATCATGACAACATTTAGTGATGATCTCACAAGTTCCATGGTCAGGAGTTCATTCCCCATGACTGTGTCCTCTGCTGAGGTCACACCTAGAGGCTTCCCTGAGGAAATTTCCATCAACTTCTTAACCAGTTATTAGTTGGAAGCCACTTTCAGGTGGCAGTGGGCAACTCCCTGCCATGTCATGTGGCCCTCTTCTTCTTCTTCTTCTTCTTCTTCCTCCTCCTCCTCCTCCTCTTCTTCTTCTTCATTATTCCTCAGACTTAAACTCAGGGGCCAGGACACTGTCCCTGAGCTTCTGTGCCCAAGACTAGCACTCTACCATTTGAACTACTGCTCTGACTTTTTGGTGGCTAATTAGAGATAAGAATATCATAGACTTTCCTACGCAGGCTGTCTTCAAATGGTTATCCTCAGATCTCAGCCTCCTGAGTAGCTAGGATTACAGGCATGAGCCAAAGGTGTCTCACCCATTGGAAATACATACATAGTAGGTTGCTTCTTCAGCACCATAGAGGACTACTTTGTCTAGCTGTGAAGTCATTCAGAGAGAGGGAGAGTTAATCAGAGAGAGGAAAGAAGAGATTTGGCATTTTGTTTTTCAGGAAGTTTTAAAAATATTACTTACCTTTCACTTCATAATTAGAACATTGTACAGCTCATGGATTCAGTGTAAGAAGCAACTATTCCTATGCATTTTAGAAATTCCCAGATCGCTTGCTTAGCAATTCATACTGTTTGCAGCTTTTTTTCTGGATTTCAAATCCTCTCTGTTGAAGAAAAAATTTCAAGAGTGTGTGTATGTGTAAGAGAGGAACGAGGGTGCTGGGAAGGTGGCTCAGTGGTAGAGCACTTGCCTTGCATGAATGAGGCCCTGGGTTTGATTCCTCAGCCGGAAGTGGCGCTGTGGCTCAAGTGGTAGAGCGCTAGCCTTGAGCTGAAGTGTTGAGGGACAGCGCCCAGGCGCAGAGTTCAGGCCCACGACCGGACCCCTCTCTCCCCTCCCCCCCACCCCACCAAAAAAGAGAGGAAGGGGGAATGTAGGAAAAGAGAGGGAGAAAGAAAAGAGGGTGAGAAAAAGAGAGAATGAGAAAGAGAGATTTTGGCTATGGGTTTCTGCTTAAGAAGAAGAGGTTGGCTTGTCTCACTGAACATGGTATTTGAGAATTTCTAGTTCTACCCATTTTCTTGTAAGTGATATATTTTAATTGTTACTTATGGCTGCATAATATTTTAAGATGTCTATGTACCATATTTCATTTATTCATTTATTGGTTATTGGACACATTGATTGACTCTGCAGTTTGTGAGCAGAGCTGTAATAGATATGGGTATACAGGTATTCTTCTCGTGCATTGATTTATACTCCTTCAGATATATTTCCTAAGAATGGTATGATGGGGTCATAAGATATCTATTGTTGGTTTTTCTCAGAAACCTTCATACTGATTTACAGAGTGGTTGCATTAGTTTATATTCCTACCAAGTGTATGAGCATTCCCTTTTCCCAGAATCCTTGCCAGCATATGTTGTTGTTTGTGTTCTTGATAATTATCATTCTGACTGGATTGAGATGGAACGTTTATGTAGTTTTAATATCATGTAATTTTGTTCATTTGTAGAAGTTAGACCTATCGTAGATACATATTAATAGACATACACACACATAGAGCCACACATGTACACACATACATAGAATATGATTACAATTATGGCTCTATTTGAGGGAGACTGTGGGCAGGAATAGGGGAAGCAGCTGATGAGTAATATTGAAATACACTGTGTCTATATATGAATATGATAAAAGGAATCTCTATGAAAATCATTGAACAAAGGAGGGATAGGGAATGGTGAAAGAGAAAGCAATAGAGGTGATTATTCTGAATAAAATAGAACATGTAGCTGTACAAAATTCCATGATAAAATCCTTTCATATAATTAATACACACTAAAAATGAAACTAAAACAGGCCTTGTGGGGCTGGTACCACTGATGGAAGGAAGAGGAAATGGAAAGAGGGAATGAGGATGAATATGATCAATGTATTTCATATTTGAATATGAAAATAGAATAATGAAATCTGTTAAAACTGTCTTAAGAATGTGAAAGCAGGAATGAGGGAGAGTGATGGGGGGTGAGTTTGATTGGGATACATTTGTACATGTGTGTGGAAATGTCACAAAAAATCCCTCTTGTACAAATAAGATATGCTAATTGAAAATCTTAATAAAAACCCACAAAACTCCAACATTCAAGCAAACAAAACAAAAAGTAGAAGCTTTGTAATAAGGTGAGTAAAATTCTAAGCTGAGCATTCTGGGCACCAAACATGGACAGATGTGTGTTTGTTGTTTCATACGTGTATGATGTTGGGATGGATTTTGCTCCCGGGGATTTCATTTTGTAACCAATCGGTCAGATAAGTTACTGAAGCAGCACTGTAGTGACGTCCATAAATATGACAAAATTTCTTTTCATTACTTGTGTTTTTTCCAAAGAGCTGAGTCCCAAGAAAAATATAACAGCAGATCAATTGCACTTGCACCAGAGGAAAAAAAAACGCAACATATCCAATTGAATCTGATGCTTTATCAGTTTGTAAGTCACAATATTGTTTATATGTCACTCAGGAGGACAAAAGCAAGGTTGAACATTAAAAAAAGACAAGTCATGATTCTAAGACTTGTCATAACCTCAGAGATATTAATACAGACAAAGAATACGTCCTTAGAACTGATGAGTGTGATTTGCTTCCTAGAGCAAATGTACCTGAAATCACTATCACCATGAGAACCCCTTATTCTCAGTGACTTGGGGTCCAGAAAACCTAGGAATACTGACTGCTCTGTTGACTCTGGGAAAATAAAACATTCGAGCCTGAAGTTTTCAGAAGCCATTTAACCAAGCTTCTCTGCTAGTGAGTGAAAATGCACATCTTTCTCTTTAAAATAGTTTGAGCATTGAGGACTGCACTACATTGTACAGCATCTTTTTGGATGTGAGGTTGAAGCCAAAACCATACTTCCCTAGATTTGACCATGTGTGATGACAATGTATGAAGGCAGTTCATATATGGTGAGTGTCACCTGTAGAATGAGACCTTAAGTGTCCTGTAGAGAAACCTCATCCCCAGAGGAAGCAAACAAGGCTGACAAAGTGCACAATAATAGGGCTTCTGTTTACCCATTCTTTCATTCCATGAGCGTACTTATATGCTAAGGTTTATTTGTCCACTCTCCACAGCTTGAAGCTCTTCTAACACCTTCTTGGAAAACACAGGAGCAGCTCTCAGATTGGACAGATTTGGCCTGCATGTAGTCTAAGCAACTACCTTCATGATTGCTAGGAAGTGACTAAGATAGGATCACTGGCCCTATGGAGTGTGGAGCCTTCACACAGTTGATAGTTTGGGGCTACTGAGTACATTGGTAGGTGTTAGCTGGAGGTGGGGGAAACAATATGATGCGTTGCTTTGCCTTGGATTTCAAAGAAGCCCTACTGAGGATGACAACAGAAGAGTGAGACAATTGATAGCACACCTGATACCACAGCTGGTTGTATTAATCACCTGGCAAGGAACATTTGCTGGATACCAGCACAGCTGGGAGGTACCGCCTTAGAGCACAACGTTGAAGTTTCCATCATAGAACTCTAAGGGACAGAACAAGTTACACATTATTTGTCAACTCTAAGGAACCCTTCTGTGACCACCAGTGAAGACACCTCTGGAGAAACACAATTATATTTTCACCATTGTTATTCGTGATAACCAATACCATTATAATAGCTGATTATTGCCATTAAGAAAATATTAACACTCTTCTTAAATTTTAATAACATGAATAAAATGCTAATGAATTTTATGTATTCATATTTGATTATATATAATTTCATGCTTCTCTAGATAATGAATGAGCTCATTATTCAAACTTTTAATAGCGCTATTAATAGATGTCTATGCCTAAAAGTCCTTTCTATGCCTAAAATTTCTTTCTACTGTGTGTGACCTGTTCATAAATTGGTTCTAGATGAAGGCTACATTATCTCTAAAATTACTGGATAATTTATTTGACGCATCAATCCACCTGTTCAATCAGAGGCTCCACCCAAGTTGCACATGCCTCTGGTCCAATAGGGACCAGATCACAAATAATTTGGTGTATACCTTTGGGATACAGCATACCTTTGGGATACAATCAGCCTGCTCTTTATGTGTATACCATCTTGGGGTAGCAGGTCAAAATATGGACCCTGTAGGTTTCTGTACAGGAATGGGGAACTAACATGGGGGAAAGAGGCCTCTGTCCCAATTGCATAGCTTGTTTCTTTCTTGTTAATCCAAAATACCTTCATTCAGTATCATTGTCCCGATAATAGATATTTATGTTATTTCTAATATATTTGGCATTTTACACATTACAAGACATTCAATTAAGCTACATACATCTATTTCAATGTATGTATGTATCATATAATAATAATAATAATTTTATGAGCATGTAGGAGACTTTCTAAAGTTAAGAAAACTCTGGGGTGAATTCAATTCATAATTGAAATGGACTTCCAGCTTCTAGAACTGTTAGAAAATACATTTTTGTTGTTTAAATGATCCAGCCTAAGGTGTGTTGTTTGTGTCATCTCTAACAAACTAATCTCTAACAAACTAATCCTTGTAATGAAACTACTGGAGGTTCTAAACTCCACCCCTGAGCCTCTTTTGGCTCAAATCCAGGGCAAAGTTTGATGTAGCGTTACATTATGACTTTACTTTGCACTTGAATATCTTTTTTTAATGTTTATTAGCTATTTATGCTTTTTAGTTTTCTGTAAACAGCCCATATATATCACTTCCAATAATTGTTGAGAAATTAATTAAATATTATTAGTTTAGTACTGGGATATAAGTTCAGGGCCTAGTGCTTACTGGGCAGGCTCACTATCCCTTTATTCTCATCCCAACCCTTTTTGCTTTAGTTCTTTTTCACATCTCTGGGCTAGTCTGGACTGTGATCCTTCTATTTACACTCCCCAGGTAGCTGGGATGATAGGTACATGCCACTACACCTAGCTTTATTGATTGAGATGGAGTCTTGAAAATTTTTGCTGAACTTGGGCTTGAACCTCAATATTTTCAATATCTTAACTCCCAAGTAAGTATAGATTTTAACTTTTGTTGCTTTAAATTTCATTTTACATTCATATTGATTTTTTTCTTTCCTTTACCAGTTAGCAAGAGAGTTATGTTAAAGCTCCACACTTTAATAGAGGCTTTGTTTCACAGATTTTGCAGTTATTATTGAAGACATGAATGTTATTTTAATTTTTCTATGTCTTGGATTGATTAATAAAATATGTATACAACATTAGCACATTTCCCATGTGTTGTGTAGGGCACAATGATGTGGAGTTTCTACTCTATTCAACAACAGAATCCAGAAACTTAAACTAAGGATTGTATGTTGGACAGTAATCTGTGTGCATGGGTCAATGTAGAGGGCTGGGATTTTGCCTCCATGGCTTAGACACTGATATACACAGACACTCCAGGGTTTGTGCAGACCTTCATATCTCCATTTGTTTCCCTGCAAGAAAGCAGTATTTAAGAAGTGCAAGAAGCAGTGGCCATGGAGAATGCATGTCCCATTGCTACTTGAGTATGATTAGAATCACATCGTTGGTGTCTGTTTTCATGTCCAAAACAAGACCAGCTTCTTTTTTTGCTTTTCTTTCTTTTCTTGTTGGGTGTGGGGCTTGAACTCAGGGCCTGGGTGCTGTTCCTGAGTTTCTTTGCTCAATGTACTTGAGCAAAGCTCTGCTTCTAGTTTTGGGGTGGTTAATTGGAATAAGAGTCTCACCAATTTTCCTGCCCCAGCTGACTTCGAATTGTGATCCTCAGATTTCAGCCTCTTGAGTGACTATGATTATAGGTGTGAGCTACCAGCACCTGACCATGTTATCTTACCACTGATGAGCACATGGATGCCTGTTCACCTCTCTTTGTAAGTCTGATGGATCAGGTGAGGGACAATGCTGAAAAGCTGAGCAACATTTTTTTCTGTCAGTTCAACAGCTGTCAGTTCTTAGATGGCATAATGCCCAAAGAAAATATTTGGATCTCCATCCTCCTACTTCTATTGCTTTTGCTAATGCCTCATCAACTGCAACCATTCCTGAAAAACAAATTGTCAGCCTTGGATGTACTGTCTGGTTATTTATTTATTTATTCATTTATTTAGTGTTTAAACTAGTGTTTAAACTCAGGGCCTGGGCTCTGTCCCTGAGCTTTCTTTTTTTTCGCTCCAGGCTAGTGCTCTACCACTTGAGCCATGGCTCCACTTACAGTTTTTCTGATAGGTTATTGGAGATAAGAGTCTCATGGACTTTCCTTCTTGGGCTAGCTTCAGATTTTAGTCTTCTGAATAGCTAGGATTATAGGCATGAGCCATCAGTGCTCAGCCTGCCTGGCCTTTTAATGCATTAAATAGAATGATTCCATCCAAAGGGCTACAGATTTGGATCACATAATCTCCAGTTGATTTCAAGAACTCTGTCCTGGAGAAGTTTCAAAAATCCCAA
Source organism: Dipodomys ordii (assembly GCF_000151885.1). Lineage (NCBI taxonomy): Eukaryota > Metazoa > Chordata > Mammalia > Rodentia > Heteromyidae > Dipodomys > Dipodomys ordii. Next base: position 205,508 of record NW_012267428.1, on the reverse strand, counting down.
TTAATGTAGAAAATTGCTTTCCACAAAACCCCTGTTGAGATTCCTGAGTTGTCATTGGAAGTTTATGTGTGGCTAGAAGGGGTGGATACAATTAGAGTTTTCTGAACATTTCTTTCCACCAGAATTGTTAAAGCCAGGTGATGGGCAATTCAGGCCATGGAGAGCATTCAATGAGTGTAAATATCTTATTCCAAGACTCATATTTCTCTTTTTCATAAGCTCTTTACTTTCTCATTCTCCCCTCTTCCTAATGTGGTGGTTGCTTTTTAAGAATTTCTTATCCCTTTTCTTTCTGTTTGTACCTTTGGTCTTGAAGATTTTGCTCTGGGCCTCTCTGGCTGCGTATAAACACTCACTCAGGAGAGTTTCCAATCCTATTGTCTTTTGGTAATTATTTTTATACTGAAAAGGTGAAATGGCTTCCTTGTGAGCCCTCCCCAAACCTACCAATTCCATTTGTTGGTGGAGTGCTAAGTCCTCTCTAGTGCACACTTTATACATGGACAATTTCCCACTCACCTTGATGCTGCAGTTCAAGGTCACCTTCTCCATGACTCTGCAGAGATTGAGGAAGACTAGCTTCACTTTCCCTCTGTGCATCTCATTATGATAGTTCTGAACACATCTACTTGCTAAACACATGTTTAAGTGGTTTAATTTTCTAGACTGGCTTCTTAAGGGTAAAGAGTATATCTCTATTTCTGTTCCTATATGGACTCCAGTGTGGTATTTGGCAAGATTATAAATGAATAAAAAATAATACAGAGTTATTATAAGGAAAAAAGATTTGTTTTAAAAAATCATGTAACACTTTGTTGTTGTTTTTAATGTATTATGTGATTTTTTTCTCTGTTTCTTTTGTGTGTTCTTCCTTCTATGGTATATCCCAATTGTCGCTGTATTTAATTTTGGTACCCTGCATCTTGTATATACATTTATCTAATTTGGGGAGGGGAAGGGGAATAACAAAATGCTGAAACAAGGACACAGCATCTCTCATTGCAACAATGATACTCATAAGACACTATGTTGGAAATGAACCTTATGACTTCAGGGGGGTGGGGAGAAGTGGAGGAGGTAAGGGAGGGAAGGGCTAGTAGGAGAAAAACAAAGGAGGGGGTAACAATGCTTGACAAGAAATGTATTCATTACCTTACTGATGTAACTGTAACCTCTCTGTATAGCATCTTTACCAGAAAAAAAAACAACTCAGAGAGGCAAAAAAAATTATCACGTAACATCCATCTCACTTCTGATATTTGTAGCATTTATATGTGACAATGGGCAAGATTTGTCTTCCCAGATGTATTAAGTTTTATGTAGGCAGGGACCATGTTTATAGTGGGTTAGTGTCAGCATGGTCCTTAAAAGTGTGTTGTGTATATAACAAAAGGTCTCAGAAAATATGGTTTGATGTGGTAAGAGATTAAGAGTTCTACATATTCTGATCATTTATCTTTTATCTATCCAATATACTTTTGTAAACTAAAATAAGAGTTAAGAGTGCAGTAGATCAGCCATGCATAAAATACTGGTTACTTGAACAAGGTAACCTATGGGGACATATAAAAAGACAAAATACAAAAATACAAGTTCACTCCTGCTTCAAAGGAGCCCATGCTAAATAGCCATCAGGTGATGTTAGTCAGTCCTGGCTTTTCTCTAGGAACTCTGGGTCCTTAAATCCTGAAACTTCCTTCTAGTTTAGTCAGGGATTAAATCTCTCTCTTTTCCTTCTCAGCAGCAGAGATGCTAAGAAAAAGTCACATACCTTCCTTCTTTGGGCGCACACAATCTCAAAGATTATTCTTTGGTTTATCTTTTCTTTTCTTTTCCCAGTGACATGCAAATGACTTAGGATGAAATCTTTTAATAGCCTAAATCTCAGCCGTTTATTAGCCTAATGTCCTTCACCAGTCAAAAATAGTGCTTGGGAACGGTGATTCTCACTGTGCTCATTGAGGTAGTAGCAGCCTTGGTAGTAACTTGTTAGAGATGTACATTTGTGGGCTTTACCTCAGGCCCACTGACTCAAGATCTAGAGGAAATGAACAAATTTTTATTCGTAAGTGCTTAGACCAGTGTCTGGCTGAGGATGGTGGGCCTACACAAAGTTGTTGTTAAATAAAGTAAGTGAACTTGAAGCTGGGTTCTGTGAGAAGGATACAGAATAAGTGGGTGGGACAAGTCACACCTCTCATCAAGAGGCTTTTGCTAATGCCATGGTGACCACTGCTTACGTATCAGGCCAGAGCTGGTCTCCTGGATGGTGAAGCAACAGATGCAGAGAGCAGGTTATCTGTATCTATTTAAGCAGATGGCCACCTGTGCTGTTTTGATTGCTGGAGGAGGAAGCAATAAGAAAAGTGGCTAGGCTTCACTAGCAAGCGGCAGGTGTCCAAGATCTTTGGGCTATGATTTGGCTAAATCTTAAGATGTAGGGTTCTCATAGGTATTGCTTTCTTAAAAAAAAAGTCACATGATCTAGGCACAAACATTTATTCCTGTTGGCTTTGGTATATTTCCCACTGCTTGGCAGATTTGATGTATTTTAACCCAGCCTTTAGCTTTCTCTAATCTCACTTCATCTGTCTCTCTCTGCTCAGGCACGACTGCCTTCATTTGGCAGACACGGCAGGTTTTCATTTCCCCCATGTAAATGACTTGTTTATTACAGTAGGGGTCCCTAGTCTTTGCAAACAGCTTATAGATATCCTCAAATAGAGCTCAGAAAGGGCTTCATGAATAATAATGCACAAGTAAACCTGAGATGAGCTTGGACGTTGCCTCTTTGAAATTCATACATCATCCTAAGTGCTGTCATTTAAACAGAAAATGTAGAAGGCGTCCTGTGAGGGCTGAGTCTGAAATATGCTTTCCTTACCAAACTTATCATTTCAGCACAAAGCAAACAAACAGCAGACAGTGAAGGTGGGAACGAGTGATTCCTGGTATGTGTTTTACCTGAGCATAAAATTTGTTTTTCTGATTGTACTCAGGCTTTTCACAGTTCCTGATTTTAGCTTTTTAATCTGAAGTTTTCTATTAAATATTCCCTGGCTTTCTTCTAGACTATTAATTTACTGTTGAGGGGTCAGCGCTGAAGACAAAGAGACAGCCATCCAAAGTGAGTTTACTCTCAAATTCATTTGTCTTGGAGACAAAAGGGAATTGGTAGGTGTATTTGATGAGAGGCTTCGATTTAGACCACAGTTCCTCAACTTAATTGCACACTGCAATTGCTTGGAGAATGCCAAGATCTTCGGGTCTTGGTAAGCTCAGGAGATTGAGACTTTTTAAAGGTGCCTAGGTAATTCTAATGTGCTTCAAAGACTGAGAATCACTAGCATCTATTATATCAATTTCATAGGTTGGTTATGGCTAGACATTTGTGGAAAATGAATCAGACAACCCAATTGAAATCTTCTTGTAGATAAGGCTGAGTGGACTCACATGGGAGAAGCAATTTAAGAGAAGGAACTAGAAACACCCAAGTACAAAAACTGATATCTACTGGATATAGAATATTCATTCTGTTCCATGCCGAGTGTCACAGTTGCAAATATCAAACCTATGGAGGAAGAACAGAAAGTGCTTTCCCCACAAGATCTCTGTAAAGCATTGAGTCCCAGGAAAACTAGTGTAATGGGAGTGAGGCAGGCACTTCTGCTTTACTGCAGACCAGGGAGTGAGGCAGTCTCCGGGAGGATGGATGGCAACAGTGCCGGGGGCCCCGTAAAACACAATGACCTCCAAGCAGACTCTAGAAGCTTGTATAATTGTGCTAAGCAAAGAAGGAGTGGCCATGGGGAGATTGGCACCGGTGGGATTCTCATTAACAGTGATTTTCCCCCTAAGAAGATGGCAGATTTATGTCATCTACATTGGTGGATAGCTAGAAGATAGAATTTGCTTGGATTCTAGGAGTGTATCTAACAGGTGAGGCCTGGAGACTCAGGGCATACTTATCTGCTCAATGGAAGGTACTAGGATATTATTAGACTGTATAAAATTAGGAAATCAGATTGATACTTTTCTGACTGTATTAGTTTTGTTCCCCCAAAGAATGGTTAGTCTTTAATGGGATGCCCTTTGTCTGACTTGAGGAACTGGCTACACAAAGGAGAGTTGGGCTGTTGCTATGGGATTGCTCTTAAAGGAATTGATCATTATATCATTTAGCAGCCCTCATAAAGCCCCACGTGACAAATTCCTTTCAGAATTCAAGAGTGAATATATCTTGAATAATCGGTATGCTTCCATTTATGACATAATAAGAATGGTGGAGGCCATTACATTTCATGCCTTCCCCTCCTCCTCAGCAGGCAAGAGTCTCAAAATCAAATAGAGTAGTTACTTGCAAAAAATATAACCCATGCTGTTAACAACACTGAAACCTCTTTTCCATTATGGCCTTCCAGGGGTCTCGTATTATTTTTTTGTATGCAAGTCTTTTGTTTTAAACCACTCTAAAATATTTCTCAAAGAAGCAAAGAGAAAGCATAAAAATAGGCTGATATAAAAACTTTTTCCTTAAATATTTTACATCTCTATTGCAGTAAAACATAGATAATAAACTGCATATATTAAAAGTATAATATCTTTAAGAGGTAATATGCCTGAGCTTTGACAGATGTATATACCCATGAAACCTTGAACCATCACTGTGGTTTAGATAATGAGTGAATTAATTATCTTTTTCCTCATACCCCTTTATAATTTGTTCCTTTGTTCCTTTCCAAAGCTTCTCCATCGTTAGGCAACTACTGATCTGCTTTCTTTTATTTCTGATTAGTTTGCATTTTGCTAGACTCTTATATAAATAGAATCAGTGTTTATGTTTCTTGGCCCCTCCTTTCACATAGTGTGATTACGTTGAGATACATTTATCTTGGGGCCTGTATTGATAGTTTGTTTTTTTTATTGCTGAATAGTATTCCCTTATCTTTTTAGCTGTTGATAGACTCCTGGTTTTATCTATCCCAAATAAAACTGCACTGAAGATTCATGAACAAGTTTCTTTGTGGGCATTTCATTCATCTGGAGTAAACAGGAGTGGGGTTGAAAATGCCAGGTACACATTTAGCTTCTTGAGACACTGACAAAGTGATGGTACCATTTCATATTCCTAACAGCAGGGTATGAGAGTTCTACTTACTTCAGTTCCTCACAACTGACACAATCATTGTGGGGGAGGGGGGAGGCTGGGAAGTGATGTGAAGGGTAAACAAAGGAAGAGGCTGCAATGCTTGGTAAGAAATGTACACATTATCCTGCCCATACAATTGTAACCCCTCTGTACAGTATGTTCACAGATAAAATAAAATTAAATTAAAAAAAAAACAACTGACACAATCAGTTCAAATAGATAGGAGGATGTTATCTTATGATAGGTATGTGTGTGTGTGTATGTGTGTGTGTGTGTGTGTGTGTGTGTGTATGTGTGTTTGCTAGTCCTGTGGCTGAACTCAGGGCATGGACATTGCCCCTGAGATTTTTGTGCTCAAAGCTAGCACTTTTCCACTTGAGCCCAAGCTCCATGTTTTGGTGTTTTTTGTTTTTGTTTTTGTCAGTCATGGGGCTTGAACTCTGGGCTTGGGCACTGTCCCTTAGCTCTTCAGCTCAAGGAGAGAGCTCTACCACTTGAGTCACAGTGCCACTTCTGTTTTTCTGAATGGTTTATTGGAGATAAGAGTCTCACAGCCTTTCCTGTTTGGGCTGGCTTTGAACTGTCATCCTCAGATGTCAGCCTCCTAAGTAGCTAGGATTACAGGCGTGAGCCACCAGCACCTGACATTGGTATTTTTTTCTTGGTGCTTAATTGGGAGATAAGAGTCACATGGACTTTCCTGCTTGGGCCGGCTTCATACCATGATCCTCAGATGTCAGCATCCTGAGTAGTTAGGATTACAGGTGTGAGCCGTTGCACCTGGCATCTGATAGGTTTTCATTTTCCTAATGATTAATGAGATTAAGCATCTTTTTAATTCAGTTTGTATATATTTAGTGAAGTGGTCATTCAAATTATTAATGTGTTAAAAATCAGGTTGCTATTATACAAGGTGTTTACATTCTAGGCATCTGCTGTACAATTCTGTGGCTATAGTCAACAATACTTTAAAATATTTAGTAATATGATAGGTCTTGTGTTAAGTACTATTATTATGACAAAAAAGTGCCAAAAATTGAGTTGTTTTCTTATTTTGTTTGGACAATTATTTGTATAATCTTGGATACAAGTCCTATTAGATATATGATTTGAAAATACATTCTCACAGTTGGAGGCTTGTTCTTTCCTATAATTTTCCTTTTACTGCTAAAGCTAGTCTAGCACAGTCCAATCCTGTGAGGCTGAGAAGTGATGTGAGAATCATGTCATTGAAACCTCATCGTTCTACTCTGTGCTCATGCTCACTGAGTATCTTGGCCTGCTATAGCCTGTTTCCAGACAAGGTCACGTCCTGAGCTATTGGCAGTCAAGATTTCAATATATAAATTTCAGTAAGACACAATTCAACCTGTACCAATAGGCTATTGCCTGTAGTTTAACCTGCAGAAATGTGTATTTAATTTACTCTTTGTGTGTGTGTGTGTGTGTGTGCACGCGCGTGCAAGTTCCATCTTGGAACTTGAACTCAGGACCTGGCATTATCCCTGAGCGAGTGTGTGTGTGTGTGTGTGTGTGTGTGTGTGTGTGTGTGTGTAAGGCTAGCACTCTACCACTTGAGCCACAGTTCTACTTTTGACTTTTTGGTGATTGGAAATATAAGTCTCACAGAGTTTTCTGCCTGGACTGGCTTTGAACTGTGATTCTCAGATCTCACCAATTTGAGTAGCTACAATTATGGGTGTGAGCCAGGACTTAACATTTTTTAAATTAACCTATTTTTAGTGGATAATAAATCTTGAAATTTATTGGAAATATAGATCCTACCTGTTTTTAGCTCCCAACTTTCTCATAATTTTTGTTTTGGGTTGGTTCACCCAGTTCACAACATTTTCTGGAATACCTTGGGATCAATCTGGATGTGTCTCAGTTTCTTCCTGTCTTCATCCTTTCCTGCTCTGGATCTCCTACATCATTTCACATTTACCAATTGTCCTCTTTCTGAATTCATATATAATACTGATCCATGGAATTGAGTAACAAGCCATTAAAGAGGTTTGTTTCTTTCTTTCCTTCCTTCCTTCCTTCCTTCCTTTCTTTCTTTCTTTCTTTCTTTCTTTCTTTCTTTCTTTCTTTCTTTCTTTCTTTCTTTCTTTCTTTCTTTCTTTCTTTCTTTCTTTCTTTCTTTCTTTCTTTCTTTCTTTCTTTCTTTCTTTCTTTCTTTCTCTCTCTCTCTCTTTTTCTTTCTTTCTTGTTGGTTGTGGGGCTTGAACTCTAGACCTGGGTGCTCTTCAATTCAAGGCTAGCACTCTACCACTTGAGCCTCAGTACCACTTCCGGCTTTTTCTGCTATGTGGTGCTGAGGAATCGAACCTAGGCAAGCACTCTACCATTGAGACACCTTCCCAGCCCCAGACTATTACCTTTTTAATATAGTTTTTTCTTGCTCTGGTCATCTGGATACACTTTAGGGATAGCTTTAGCATGCTACCTGCAGTTATACTTTTGGAGAGTTGCTTTGGGGAGCTCTCTGCTTCTGTCACTACCTTCTCTGTATTCCTTCTAGGTCCCACTTGCTCATTACCTCTTGCTTCTTGTGGTCTCCAGGCCAGCTCCTATCAAATTCTACTTTGTCCTTTTTCTTACTATCCAAGCCAAAACATCTCTCCTCAGTGGTAGTGAAACTTGGATGAAACATTTTAGGTAGAATGTAAATAGTTGGTATGTATACAGAGCCAACATAATGAGCTCCAGAACAATGACAGTGTACATGTTCTAAATTTGCATCAATGTGACATGAGAATTGAAGAACGTAGTGGGAAAGGGAGGGAGGAAAAGCTCGTAACTCATGGATTTGGTCCAGGTGGAGCATATTCTTTGAAATCAGTTGATAAGATCCAGTTTTTAATTTGACAGAGTCACTCTTCCCTAAAGATTTAGCCAAATTTTAGGTATCTTCGTGTATACACTTACTATATTTTTAATGATCTAATGTAGGGGTGATGTGAAATTAAATTAAAAAAAGACATTCCTACTATTAATGTTGTAGTGCAGGGGTAGGTGGTAACAGTGAATGAGGAGGGGAAAAGAGAGAACTTGGTAGGGAAACTTATGTAAGGAATCAGCCAGTTGCCAAGTCTCAGATTAGCATATTAAGGTTTTTTTGTAATGTCCCTGTATCTAGGAGGAAAAGCAAACTAGATGGAAATGAATAACTCTAATCCTTTCCGTGTATGCATTTGAGATGGGTCTCTCAGAATCACCCAAATGTCTACATAAAGAGTTGGGGGCACATTCTTAAATGATGGTCAATTCTTTCATTGATCTTTATGCTGAATAACTACTCATAATTAAATATTATTTTTCAATAGTGTTGTAAGGCCTGAAAGTTTCATATGAGACACTTTTCTAGGTTGTATTAATGATATTAAAATGCATTTTTTTTCTAATTTGGGGAGAGGAAGGGAAATAACAAAAAGCTGAAACAAGGATAAAGGTCGATCTTTTGTAACAATGAGAAGTACAAGACACTGTTAAATGAACTTTACAACTTGAAAGGGGGGAGGGAGGAGTTAGGGTGGAGGGAGGGAAGGGATAGTAGGGGAAAAACAAAGGAGGGGGTAATAATGCTCGATAGGAAATGTACTCATTACCTTTCCCATGTTACTGTAGCCTCTCTGTACAGTATCTTTACAATAAAAAATACTAAAAAATACCATGTTTCTGGGGCTGGGCATCAGTGGCTCATGCCTGCAATCCTAGTTACCCAGGCGACTGAGATCTGAGGGTTTATGATTCAAAGCCAGCCTGTGCAGGATTCTCATTACCAGTCAACCACCAAAACCCCCAGAGGTAGAGTTGTGACTCATGTGGCAAAGCACTACCCTTTGAACAACAAAACTCAGGGATAGTTCCCAGGCCTTAATTCAGGTCCCAGGATTGGCACACACACAAAATGTTATGTATCTGGAAGGATGCAGCATGGAGGGAACTCAGATGACTTATGGTGGGTACTTCCACATACTTGGGGTACAATCAACAAAACTATGTTAATCTCTTTGCCAAATAAATCTCAGAATAGTTCTTCATCTGTGTTAGCAGGAATATTAATACCAGTCAGCACAGGGCCGCCACCTCTCTCAGGTCTTAGATCGATTTTGTTTGATGTTTTGAAAATGGGTATGGGACCTGTTTGAAAAATTAAAAATATCTTTAAGTAGTTGTACAAAGGAGGTGCCATTTAACAAGCAGCTTATGAATACAATTCATCTGGATCAGTGCCACCTCCTTCAACATCTTCACCTCTCTTCCCTTATTTTTCTTAATTTTGTGGTATATACAATGGATTCTTGACCTCATACTCTCTTTCCCCCCACTTCATTCATACCCCTCTCCTTTAGGCCCTACCCCCCTTCTTGGATGTACACATTTCCTAGTGCTGATTTTGTTGCACTTTGACCTAATCTTTCTAAAAGATAATACAATTGGAGTGCTCCATAGTCTATTATACTTCAGTTAATTCATTTGTAACCACTTGCACAGGGGCCATGCTCATCTTCTCTGTATCATTCCACAGCTCAACTTGTTTACTTATAGATTTATAGGACCTGGATTTTAGCTCATGATGACTGCTGTGTTTTGTTTCCTTACACATGGCTCTTACTGAGTTTGGCTATCATACTTTTGCCAGTTTGAAGAACCCTGTCATATTTCATATATTTGTAACTGGAACCACAAATGGCTTGTCCAGTATTCTTCCTCGTTTATGCTTGCAAGTGTAGTCTTAATTTTGTTTGGAATGACCAAATGCTCGACATTTTCCCTATTCTCTGGTCTACCTCACAGCTAGACAAGGTTATGTGACCCTATTTTGATTAAGAGTGCTGTGGGAAAACTGTATATTCTATTCTTAGAGACTGATGGAGCTTGTATCATTTCTCCCTTTGTTCTTGCTTTGAATGTGGGCATCGTACACAAGAGGTTGGACTATAATTTATGAAGAGCTACCTTTTTGTGCTCATCTGACATCCAGGGACAAGGAAAGACAGAGTGAGCAATTTATAAAGGTTGTTTTCAAAACTTCATTCTGGTGGTAACCATGATCACTCAAGTTCTGGATAATTGTGAATAACTGTTTAGACATTCCCTTTTATTTTGGGAAGGCAGTTGAGAAATCCAGTTCCAAATTTGGACAACAACACTGCCATTTACTAGCCATGTACAGTTAGACAAACCAGTAACCTCTTTGGTCTTTAGCTTTCTCACCTGTGCAAAGAGAAAATAATGTTACCTGATGTCTAAATTAATTGTAGAAAAATTATTGTAAAGCAAAAGAAGTAATGTGATTTTCATTAAAACAATCTGTATATGGTGAGGTTTTAGTCATTAATTGTTCTGACCCAAGGAATTACTTTGCAGTGGTGGAAACTATGAAACTCTATAATAACAGCTAATATACTGAGATATTACTTTGCATTACTTATAGTTTTGGCCTTTTTATATTATAAGTCACTAACACCCACAATTACCTTGTAAGGTGGTTACTATTCAGGCTCATAATCCTAGAAATGAGGTAACTGAGGCAGAGGAGCAACTCATCTTAAAGACAATATTCCTTGCTCTTCATTGTCTTGTCCTTCCACAGAGCACTCACCCCACATCTCTTTTCTCATACTTCCCTCTGACCACACTGCGAGGAGTTTTCTCCTTTTCATTTACAACCTTCTGGAACTCTTACTTCTGAATTTCATTAAAACTCTCACTGTCCTGAATTCCCCCTTACTGCATATTTTCCCAAGGTTCTCATATTTATAGGTGTAGTTTCTTACCCTTTCAAAAATTCACAGGAGTCCACTAAAAACAGAAAAAATGCCTGGTCCCACTGTTTTATTTTATTTTATTTTTTTTAAAATCTATCTCCTATTTGTGCTCATTACTTTTCCTGTCAAGTCACACTAAAAGCATACTCCATAACTGGATTCAATTAATGTCTCATTTTAGTCCCTGAAATGTGGCTCCTAATCTCACCTGTCTAAATAAAATGGCAGAAAAAAAATCTCCTTGGCTATCTTCCTGTTTTCTTCTCAGCAAGATTAACAGAAATTTTCATCTTCTGCTCTCTCCCACCTCTTTTGGCCTCTGACAGTGCCCATAAAGCCTGATGGGAAATTGCATGGTCTTAGGATCTTTCTCTGTTTCCAACATGTATTTATTTTATTTAACTTTTTAGATTCAATTGCATTCTTTCCCACCAGATTAATCTTCATCACCTTATTCTGTACTATTTCATTTCATGAAATTATTACTACTTGGAATCATTAGGTGTTTATTTTTCCTTTTTGATTACTATCAAAATTGTCTTCCTTTTCCAACTTGTCTGTCTTGATGCCTGTTATTTCTGTAAGTGGTATAGCAGTGGGATAGAATAAAAAGTGAGCCAGCTGTGTCTACATTTCTAGCTGGAGAGTTAATATCTTTCGTACCAAATCTTTTGAACTTTTCAGGGTTGTTTGCTTCTCCATACATTCTCCTTGGCATTACTCAAGGGGTATGAGAGAGCAGAGAGAGCCCAGGAGGAAAAAGAAATAAGCAAAAGCAATTCAGGAAAGCACCAAGAGTGAAGGCACCTTTCTTGCAGAGACTTAATCAAGCCAAAGCTGGAGAAAGACGTGTTGGCTAACAGTTGAATTTTTTATGTCAGTATGAATTAGAGTAAAAGGCTTTTGCAGCAGGATAGATGAGCAACAGCAGAAAGAACAGAGAATAGATTAGACATTGGTTATAGGAGATGAGCAATTTTTGATTCCAGAATGTATTTAGAAGGAGCAAGGGAGCTGAATTGTATTTAGGGGCTAAGGGTAAAAGAAGAGTCAAGTATTACTCTTAGTTTTGGGTTCTGAGCACCAGTTTGGTAAATCACGGTTTCATGATTAACAAGAGAGGAGCAGGGGTGAGGATGAATCAAGATTTGATGCTTAACATGTCTCTTTCACATGCAAGAAAATGTCTTTTCTAGCAGGAAATTTGTTAATTTACTTTTTCAAGTTATTTCCTCATTTTCTGGATTTCACTGGTATTAGTTGTGATATCCTTTTTTCTTCATCTCCAATTTTGTTAATTTGGGACTTTCTTCTTTTTGGAAAGATTGGCTAGGAATTTACTTATCTTTTCTAAGAATAAACTTGTTGTTTCATTGATTCTTTCTGTATTCTTAAAAAAGTGTCTATTTCATTAATTCCTGTGCTGATTTTTTTCTTTCCATCTGCTAATTTTGAGTTTATCTTGTTTTCCTAGGAGCATAAGATGATATAAATACTTGTATCTATAAACTTTCCTCTTAACACTACCTTTGTTTTAGGTTGTGTTTTCATTTCATTTTTTTTGTGTGCCAGTCCTGGGGATTGTCTTCAGGTCCTGGGTACTCTTTCTGAGCTTTTGTGGTCATGACTAGTGTTCTACCACTTGGGCCCGCTTGGTAGTTAATTGGAGATAAGAAACTCTTGGACTTTTCTGCCCAGTCTGGCCTCAAACTGTGATCCTCAGATCTCAGCCTCTTGAGTAGCTAAGATTCCAGTCAGGAGCCCCCTAGTGCCTAGCAGTATTGGACATTTTAGCCAGAGCAATAAGGCAAGAGAAAAAAAAAGTAATTTAAATAGGGAAGGAAGAAGTCAAATTGTCCTTACATATATATTTAAAAGTCTCTAACGATTTTATCAATAAATGCTTCTAGGAATATAGGAGACAGAAAAATCGACATACAAAATTCAGTACCAACAATGTTTAGGCTGAAAAGCAAATCAAGGAAGCAATACCATTCCTGATAGTTCTTTTTAAATTTATTTTTATTGTCATGGTAATGTACAGAAGGGTTACAGTTACATTTGTAAGGTAATGAGTACATTTCTTGTCAAACATTGTTATCTCCTCCCTCATTTTCTCCCACTTTCCCTCCCCCTCATGATAGTCTTAAAAATAATTAGGTATAAATGTAACCAAGGAGATGAAAGAAGAACCCCATCCTTTATACTAAAGGATACAATTGAGGAGGATATTGGAAGATGAAAAGACCTCCTATTTTCATGGTTTGGCAGAATTAATGTGATGAAAATGTCATTCTACCAAGGGCAATCTATATATTTGGTGCAATATACATTACAAATTTGTAGAAATATAAAAATCAATCCTAAAACTCACTTGAAAGTACAAAAAAACCCACTATCAAATAGCCAAAGCAATATTGAGTAAAAAGAGGTGCTGGAGGCACCACAGTACCAGACTTGAAATTATACTACAGAGCCACAGCAATAAAAATAGCATGGTACTGGCACAAAAACAGACACAAAAATGGATGGAACAGAGCAGAAGACCTAGAAATAAACCCACACATCTATAACCGTCAAATTTTTGACAAAAAGTCAAAACCATATACCAAACAAAAGATAGACTTCAACAAATGGTTCTGGGAAAACTGATTACCTATAAACAAGGACTGAGAGTTGACTTCCATATCTCATCCTGTATAAAAATCAGTGTAAGATGAACCAAAGACCTAAATGTGAGATCTGAATCTATTATAGGAAACCCCAAGAAAAACTCGGGAAGATATGGGGGTAATTATTTTCTGAATAAGACTCTACACTTTCCCAGGAAACAAGTATAGAAATGGACATATGGATCCAAGTCAAATTAAAATGTGTTTGTATACCAAAAGAAACTAGAACTAAGGGGTGACTGATGCACTGAATGGGAGAAAGTCTCCACTAGCCATTAAGTGAATAAAGGATTACTATTCAGAATATACAGGGAAGTAAAAAAAAAACAGAGTTTGGTTTAGAAATTTTATAAGAAATTCATCCTCATCCAGAAAGACTCTTGGAAATTTCAGGAACAACTGGAAGCAAGTCTACACTAAGATGACCAACTTCTTTGCAGTGCTGTATCATGACGACCTTGCTCTTCTCCATATCATCTCTATATCTCTTTCCTCAAGGACACCAAAGTAAAGTGCCTTGTTGACTTAGGGGTTAGTCATAGATCTGCTTAGATCTCAGAGCTGAAAAATTTCTCCATTTTTCATTAGCCTCTAGAGCATTTAATGCAGGATAAGCTTTCTATCACAACATTCCTTCCTGTAAACATCTGTCTTGAGTCCATTTCTGATCAATTTGTTTTCCTTCTAAACTCATTTTCACTTACAGATCTATTACATTTTCTGTAACATGGAATGTCCTGTCTTTCTGGATAGGCATTCTTGATATATGTGGAAATAGCTTAATTTTCCTATACAGAACTACTTTTCTAATAACTTGTACCCATTAAGAAATATTTGTACCTGAATTTTCTGCCCTGTCCTTTAGTCTCAAAACATAAATGAGATCTGACTCATTCATTCCTTCCACCAGTGAAAATCGATGAAAATCTTATGGAGCCTTTTCTCAAATTGCCTCAAACTGCTCACAGCTGGATTCAATCACATTTCTCCTACCCCAAAACCCATGATGCATCAGACATCCTTTCCTACAGAGTCTTCAAATGGCAGGCACTCAGGCTTTTCCTCTTCTCTTGTCCTTCTAAACCCACAGCCCAAATATTTTAGTGATGAATTCCAGTCCTATTTTTTTCTTTATAATAGATCTCGACAGGCAATTTTTATTTGCTTCTTCCCATCAAACCTCCATTTCGCCTAGACCAGAATTTCCCAAGACAATAGTCCAAAATTTTAGAAATCATTTAAATTACATTAGGTTTCTTGGAAAGTGTTCTCATCTAAGACATTAGTGACCTTTCCCTGCCTCAAGCTTACAAATAAGATGCCTTAATCTTGCTGGCTTTTCTAGCCCATAAGCACTGTATAAGACTAGGATGAATCATTACAGTCAAGCTAAGTGTTCCCTGAGCCATCTGTGACATGGAAAATGGCACATGGTCAAGTATGCTGGGTCATAGATGCAGGAATGCACTTCAGTGTCAGGGTTCTCCTTGTAGCTAACTGAAAGTGACACTCAGAACAGAGAGTGGAACTACTCTTCCCTTCCATCAAAATGAAATCCACCAGCAAATGCTTGTTCTGTCTCTCCAGGTCATGGTGCTGCACTCATTGTTCTATGTTAAACCCAAGCTCCAACATTTTTGGTTTCAAAAGACGTGGAAACTCATGAGTATCTTTCAAATTTTATTTTATTGTAAAGATGCTGTACAGAGGGGTTACAGTTACATGAGTAAGGTAATGAGTACATTTCTCGTCAAACATTGTTACCTCCTCCTTTGTTTTTTCCTACTATCTCTTCTCTCCTCCTCCTCCCCCTCTTCTCCATCCCCCACTACTGCTGAAATTGTAAAGTTCATTTCCAGCACAGTGTCTTGAGGGTATCATTGTTGCAATGGGTCATTTTTATTATTCCCCTTCCCTTCCCCAAATTAGATAAATGTATATACAAGATGCAAGGTACCAAAATCAAATACAGTGACAACAGGGGATATACCTTAGGGGGAAGAAGATACAAAAGAAACAAAAAAATCACATAGTACGTTAAAAGCAACAACAACAAAGAAAAACCTGTTGTGTCCATATCTTGGGGTTCATTTCACTTAGCATCATCTTATATGGTTATATGTAAATAGCTTTTGAATTTTTCTGCTTATCGGATAAGATTATCCTAGATGTATACTAGTTATTTTAAATAAGGGAAACCATGGAACCCATATTTCTTTGGGTCTGGCTTAATTAATATGATTTTTTCCCAAGGCTTTCCATTTTCTAACAAATGGGGCAGTGTCATTTTTTTCTGATTAAAGCATAGATTTCCATCATATATATATGTATATATATCACATTTTCTTGATCCATTCATCTACTGAGGGAGCATATGAGTTGGTTCCATATCTCAGGTATGGTGAATAATACTGTGATAAACATAGGTGTGCTTTATTTATTTATTTTTAAAATTTTATTTTCTTGTAAAGATGCTGTTCAAAGAGGTTACAGTTACATCAGTAAGGTAATGAATACATTTCTTGTCGAGCATTGTTACCCTCTCTCCTTTGTTTTTCTCCCACTATCCCTTTCCTACCCCACCTCTTCACTCCCCCCTCCCAAAGTTGTAAGCTTCATTTCCAACATAGTGTCTTGTGAGTATCGTTGTGGCAATGGGTCATCCTGTGTCTTTGTTTCAGCATCTTAGTATTTTCCTCCCTCTCCCCAATTTAGATAAATGTATACATAAGATGCAAGGAAACAAAATCAAATATGGTGATATAGGAGGAAGAACATACAAAAGAAACAAAAAATCACATAGAACATTAAAAACAACAACAAAGAAAATCCTCTTATGTTCATATCTTGGGGTTCATTTCACATAGCATATATATGTATATATATATATATATATGTATGTATATATATATATATATCTTTTGACCTTTTCTGCTCATCTGATAAGATTATCCTAGACATATACTAATTATTGTATATAAGGGAAACCATGAGACTTATGTTTCTTTGGGTCTGGCTTACTTTACTTAATATGATTTTTTCCAAGTCTTTCCATTTCCTAACAAATGGGGCGGTGTCATTCTTTCTAATGGAAGCACAGAATTCTAGTATGTATTATATATATATATATATATATATATATATACATATATATACCACATTTTCTTGATCCATTCATCTACTGAGGGGCATCTGGGTTGGTTCCATATCTTAGCTATGGTGAATAATAGTTTATAAACATAGTTGTGTGGGTAGCTTTAGTATGACCTTGTTTGTGATCATTTGGGTAAATGCCCAAAGGTGGGATTGCTGGGTCATAGGGGAGTTCTATGTGGAGTCTTTTGAGAAATCTCCATACTGCTTTTCAGAGTGGTTGAACAAGTTCACACTTCCACCAACAATGCAGTAAGGGTCCCTTTTGGCCACAACTCCTTCAGCATATGTTGTTAATAGATTTCTTGATTATAGCCGTTCTAACTGGGGTGAGGTGGTATCTCAATGTTGTTTGGATTTGCATTTCTTTTATGGCCAGAGAAGTCAAGCATTTCTTCATGTGTCTATTGGCCATTTTTATTTCCTCTTAGTTGTTTTTTTTGAGGATTTGTTGTTGGGGCATTTAATTTTTTGAGTTCTAAATATATTTTAGATATGAGACCCTTGTTTGTTGTATGGCTAGTGAAGATCTCCCAGTCCACGGCTTTCTATTGATCTTGCTAGGTATATCCTTTGCCATGCAGAAGCTCTGCAGTTTCACACACTCCCATTTTTCCAACCTTTCTTTGATTTGTTGCATTTCTGGGTCTCTATTCAGAAAAATTTGGCCTGTGCCAAGGAGCCCTGGAGTTTCTCCTATTCCTTCTTGTAATGTTTTCAGGGTGTCTTCTTTTACTTCGAGGTCTTTGATCCATTTGGAGTTCATTCTGGTGCAGGGTAATATATAGGGATCTATCTTTCTACAGGTGTTTAATCAATTTTGCCAGCACCATTTACTGAAGAGGCTGTCTTTCTTCATTCTATTTATCTGGCTACCTTATCGAAGATTAGGTGGCTCTAGGTCTGTGGGTTCATTTCTGAGTCTTCAACTCTATTTCATTGCTTCTCAGGTCTGTTATTGTGCCAGTATCAAGTTGCTTTGATTAGTATGACATTGTAGTAGAGTTCTTCCTTTTCTGTATGGCAATAATGAGAAGAGCACAGCTGAAATCAGGAAAGCAACTCCCTTTGTACTAGCCCCTCCAAAAAATAAAATGACTAGGAATTAACTAAAGAAGTGATGAAAAATTTAAAAACCTGAAAAAGGAAATTAAAGCATAATTAAGGAAGTGGAAAAACCTCCCATGCTCCTGGTTTGGGAGGATTAACATGATGAAAATGGCAGTACTGCCAAAGGCTATCTACAAATTCAGTGCAGTGCTTACCAATATCCCAACTTCATTCTTCAATGAAATGGAAAAAAGCAATGGGGGGGGGGATGTTTAGCTCAGCGGAAGGGTGCCTACCCAGCGTGCGCAAGGCCCTGGGTTCGGTCCTCAGCCCTGGAAAACAACAACAACAACAAAACCAAAAAAACAAAAAAGCTATGAAAAAAGCAATCCAATAATTCATATGGAAAAATAAAATATCCTGAACAGAAAAAACAATCCTGAGTATTTTTGACTAGTCATGTGATTAAATCCTATGAAGGCTCAGAGACACCACACTTGAAAGTGTCATCTCAGGTGGATGTTATGGTTTGAGGATGATTTGTCCCCCACACAAACTCATGTTAAGCCATGGTTCCCTGTGTAAGTGTTGACAGGTGTTAGAAACTTGAAAAGGTGATTGACTTCATAGGAGGAGTTCATTCTAGGAGGAGTTCATTCTTTCTTGTAGAGGCTTTTTTTTGGAGGTGTGGGAGTTGGTTGTTATGAAGTGAGTCCAGACTTTTGTGCTTGCCTTTTTCATACTCCTCCCTTCGCTTGTTGTTTTCTGCCATGTAATGAAGCACCATGTCCTCAGATCTCCAATCCTCTAGAATCTCAGGCCAAGAAATCACAAACTACCCAATTTCAGACATTTGATTGTAGTAATAGAAAATGGATGAGAGCAAAGGGTCTCATCCAAGAGACTTTCAGGGAAAGATGGTCTTCATATGAGGTAGTGTCTTTTTATTATATGTGCCTAACTCTTGAGCTTTTCTTTTTTTCTTTTTTTTTTTTTGTTTTTGTTTTTGGTCATGGGGCTTGAACTCTGGGCCTGAATGCTGTCCCTCAGCTCTTCAGCTCAAAGTGAGTGCTCTATCACTTGAGCTACTATGCCACTTCTGGTTTTCTGAGTGGTTTATTGGAGATAAGAGTATCATGGGGGCTGGGAGGGTGGCTCAGTGGTAGAGTGCTTGCCTTGCATGCACAAGGCCCTGGGTTCGATTCCTCAGTACCACATAAGCAGAAAAAGCTGGAAGTGGTGCTGTAGCTCAAGTGATAGAGTGGTAGCCTTGAGTTGAAGAGCTGGGGACAGCACCCAGGACCAGAGTTCAGGCCCCATGACCTGAAAAGAATTTCATGGACATTCTTGCCTGGGCTGGCTTTAAATGCGATCCTCAGATCTCAGCCTCCTGAGTAGCTAGAATTACAGGTGTGAGCTACAGATGCCTAACTAAGGAAGTATTTTTTTTCATTTCCATAAGGCTACATTTTGGTATTGTTGATTATGCAAAGTTATGGACTCAATGCAGATTTTTACTCTTAAGAGGAAAAACATACTCAAAGGACAAATGGGGAACCTATGAAACAATGCCACTCACAAGACAATGTGTTGGAAATGATCTGTACAAGTTGGAGGGGGGTTTGGGAGAGAGGGAAAGTGGGAGCAAAATGAGGGAGGGGATAACAAGTTCAACAAGAAATGTAATCACTACCTTACTTATGTAACTGTAAAATTAAAAAAAATACAAAGCCCTCATGTTTTTTTTGCCTACTGAAATGGATATAAGGTCTGTTCTTCAGAGGAAATATTTCCTGAGGTTACACAGAGCCTTTGGTGGGTGCCTTGGCTAATTTCGCAGCAAATCCATGCCTTTGGTTCTCATTCCCACATCTCTAATTACCTCTAATATCTCCAGGTCCCACACAATCCTCATTTTCAGAGGTGTCATATCTTTTTTTTTAAACAAAATTTTTAATTACAAAAATACTGTACGGAGGAGTTGCAATCACATGAGCACGGTAATGAGTACATTTCTTATCAAGCATTGTTGCCTCCTCCTTTGTTTTCCCCCTACCGTCCCTTTCCTCCCATCTCCTCAACTACACTCTTCCCCTCCCCCCCTGTTAAATTGTAAAGTTTGTTTCAACATAACATCTTGTACATCTCATTGTTGCAATGGGTCCACCTGCATCCCTATTTAGACAATTTGTTTTTTCCCTTCCGCTCCCCAAATTATACCAACATCAAATACAGTGAAAACGGGTTATACCGTGGGGGAGGGACATACATAGCAACAACAAATCACTGGTACCTTATAAATATGTTAGAAACAATAGCAAGGAAGAAAAAAAAAGCTACTTGTGTTCTTATCTTGGGGTTCATTTCACTTAACATCATCTTATCTGACAATGGGACCTATGTTTCTTTGCGCCTGGCTTACTTCACTTAATATAATTTTTTCCAAGTCTTTCCATTTCATGAAAGGCAGAGTCCTCCATATTGGATCCATGACCTCATGGCAAAAAGATACTGAACCAGGGGAATAATCCAGAATGATTATTGGCACTTCCCTGTCAAGCAAGACTGGCTTCTCAGAATGAATCCTATTGAAGTCACTTAGTTTTTCTGGTGAACAATCACTTTTGTGGTTTTTAGTTTCTGCATCATTTTCTTGCTTGCTGTAGTATGAACTGTTAATGAAGGTGAAGGAAATTTAAAAAAACTCACTTGAACAACTCATTTACAGTCTAACAAAATGAGTATCAGGAAGCTAGTACTTGAAGTGTTGGGGGGTGGGTGGGAATAACATAAAAGAAGAGAGGTAGATAAAGAATGAGAGGAAGGGTGGGAGAATGCAGTCATAATATTCAATGTATATATGTGAAAATGGAACTAGGAAAATGAAGTGGATGGGAGAGATGAGGGAGAATAATGAAAGGGGTAACACTGACCAGGACACATTGCACTCACAAGCCGACATGTTGAATTGAAACCCCTCTGTACAACTAGTTAAATGTCATAAAACCATACTAAAAAAAGAGTAAAGAGAGTTTATTTTTCCGAATAAGTTAAAAAATACAACTCATGTTGGACCAGTATTAGTTTTTCTAGGGCTACTATGACAAAGTACATAAACAGGCTGCTTAAACAACATACATTTATTTACCTATAGTTCTGGAGGTTCAAAGTGTGAAATTGAGTTGTCAGTATGGTGGGTTCCATCTGAGGAGAAGGAAAGATCTGTTCCAGATTTTTTTCTTAACTTGCAGAAGGCTGTCCTCTTCCTGGGTTATCCTTACTGGGGTTTTCTTTTATGCATGTCTCTGTGTTTAAATTTCTTCTTTTTTATTCTTTAATGTTTTTACATTTTATTTTATTGTAAAGATGCTGTACAGAAGAGTTACATGGGCAAGGCAATGAGTACATTTCTTGTCTAGCATTGTTTTCCCCTCCCTTGTTTTCCTCCCACTATTCCTTTCCTCCTTCACTTTACCCACTTCTCCTCCCCCTCCCCTATAGTTGTAAAGTTCATTTCCAACATAGTGTCTTGTGAATATCATTGTTGCAATGGAGCATCCTGTGTCCTTATTTCAGTACTTTGTTATTCCCATTCCCCTCCCCAAATTAGATGAATGTACATACAAAATGCAGGGTACCAAAATCAAATAGAGTGACAATAGGGGAAGAACATATAAAAGAAGCAAAAAAAATCACCTAATGCATTAAAAACAACAACAAAGAAAAACCTTTTATGTCCATATCTTGGGGTTCATTTCACTTAGCATCATCTTATATGGTCATATGTACAAATGTCTTCTTTTTATTAGGGAACCAGTCATATTGGATTAGGGCCCATCCTAATGACCTTTCTTTAGCCTCATTACTTCTGCAAAGTCCCTGCCTCCAAATAACATGCCCTCAGAATGTGATCTTCATTGGGGGTTAGGACTTTAGCATATGATTAGAGGGTAGGATATGATTCAGTCCATTAAAGGCTGTCTCCAAATACTGCTCAGTTTACTATGTAAGTAATCATGAATATGTGTGTACCTCAGAATTCCCAATTGTGGACAAGAATAAAATGTCCCCCTACCACTTTAAAAATTAATGGATATACTTTAAACAGCTTGGCTTGATTAGCCTACAGTGAAGCACATGTGTTGGACATATGCAAGTATTAACATCAGATCTGAACATTGAAAATGTACACAAACAATGTTGGTCAATGTAAATAGCACAAGTGCTAAAAGTAGTTATATTTCAGGAAATTAGTATGTATCATGAAAACTTTTTGAAGGTTTCTTTAATAACCTTCTTTAAAAGTTATTGTAAAGGTGATGAATGGGGGGTTATAATTACATAAGTAATGAGTAGATTTAAGAAAACGTTTTGAAGGATGTGGGCTTGAACTTTGAAAGACAACAGAAGCAAACATTTGAGAGGGAATAGATGGTAGAGAGATTTGCAGACAAAAACTTCTTGAGACTCAAACCTTTTAGAGTTTTGGGAGACAAAATCATTGAGAAAACTGCTATAGATGTGGGCAATTTTTCCTTTCAGGTTTGGGAGGATTTGTTTGGCTGTGTAAGGTGGAGTTAGGTTGAGAAGTTTCCTGTATTTATCCCAGTGATCACTGATCATAGTGGGGTGTTTTCAGGAGAGGAGTGACATGAGAAATATTTGAGAGAGCAATGATTGAGTATAGTGGAGAACATAGAGGTAGGAAGTAGAGAGGCCCTAGTGAGGGCAGTCCATGCTGGAAAGATAAAAGAGGACTAATTTTCTGAGCCTATAACCAGCCCATGAAATGGAGATAACCCTTTCTGAGAGTAAGTAACTTATTCGTTCCCATGTGTTACTTGTGGTGTGGTCCCGTGGAGGGCCTTAGATGCCTGGCAGACAGATAAATTAGGCATTTGTCTTCTGCCACAAGAAATCCCCCAGGAAGGTTTTGCAAAAACTTGCAGTCCTGGAATTCTTATCCTAATCAAGGTCAAAGGGATACTTATATCTCTTTGGCTAGAAAGATAAGGGAATTTGGGGATGCAAGAATTTGTGTGGGTCACTGCAACTATGAAACAAAGCAAAGCAAAACAAAACAAAAACGTGGAGATGACAGGAAGAAAGCATGTTGGGTGATCAACAGCAGTATCTGTCACAGGAGTGACTGATTTTCCAAACCAGTTATATTCTTCCAGTTGAGGGAAAGAAAAGAAATATGGTTGACAGAGGGAAAACTCCTTGGAGGTATTTAATTCAAGTTAGAGTGGACTAGGTAGATAACACATTTAGATGTGAGAAGATGAGACCTTTTATGATTTGGGGTTGGCCTGGTGGCAGACACTACATCATCAACTACAATCTTAGAGACCTTGACTTTATCTTCTATTAATAATTTCCCTCCCTTGATCCTTTCACACTCTGATGGAGAAGAGACCTCCTGTCTACTGATATTATCCACTGCTGTTGTGTCCTGCTAATGTCTGTCATGCCACGGACTCTTCTCACTGATTCTCCAGGCTTGCTTGTGGATATTTGTACATGTTTTGGTAATCCAAAAAATTCCAGGGCCAACATTCAATCCACTCATATATTTTATTATGACTTTTTTCTTTCTTTCTTTTTTTTTTTTTTGGGTCCGGTCGTGGGGCCTGAACTCTGGGCCTGGGTGCTGTCCCTCAGCTCTTCAGCTCAGGCTAGTGCTCTACCACTTGAGCCACAGCGCCACTTCCAGCTTTTTTCTTTTTGCTTATGTAGTGCTGAGGAATCGAACCCAGGGCCTCAGGCATGCAAGGCAAGCACTCTACCACTGAGCCACCTTCCCAGCCCCATTATGACTTTTTTTCTATATATTTGAATCTTGTGGTTTACAGCCATAAGTTTCCTTTCTTTTTCTGGTCCTAGAAGTTTGGACTTTTGCAGTTCATTATTTTATTAGAGTACATTTGAGGAGAAAAATTACAGGAGTAGGTGACCTGAAATGTTTTTCAAATGAGTGTAATTATTTCTTTGAATATTTTTATTATCTTTAAGTAGTTGTATAAAGGAATCGCCATTCACTAAAGCAGTTTATGAAGAACTGCATCTTGATCAATGTCACTTCTTTCAACATTCTCACCCACCCCTCCCAACTCATCCCTTCCATTACACATTTTAATTTTAGGTTATGTATTTTTTTGCCTTTTAACAAATCCACAAATAAATACACTGGGTGGTAAACAAGGGGTGGAAGTATAATAGCCTCTATGAAGAGCTAATTAATACTTTGTATTAAGAAATATGATGTCAAAGCCCAACAAAATAAACTCCAGGAAATGAGTACTTGGAAGAGGGGAGGATGATGGCAAGAAGAGAGGGGTAGAAGAGTGAAAGGGAAGGGGGAATAATGCAGCAAGAATTCATTGAATATACCACAGAATTGAGAAATACAAGTGCAAGGGTGGGTCGATGGGGGTGACGATGCATTGTACACATAAACTGTCCTGACATTTGGATTCCCTGGCTACTGTGAGAGGGTGTCAGAAATGAGGTAAAGGAAAATTTCAAGCAGGAGCTCTATCCATGGTACAGTTTAGTAACACCTTTATTGATTAGTAAGTGGGCATATTATTCCTACCAAGAGCTGATCTTGGCAGAAAATTGCAAGGAAAGTAGGTCCTTTCCAGAGATTCAACTTCACTGTCTTTGGAAGTACTGGGTTCAGGAAAAAAAAAATTGGAGTAGATTGAACAACGTTGTAAAGCCTCTGTTTAGAGCCTCTGTGAAACAGAGGCTTGTAGATTTTCCTATAACAAAGCAGATTAGGGGCAATTAAGTACAGGTAAAAATCATTTAAGTGTCATTTTGTCATTAATTTTTTTTGAGACACGATCTTGCTGTATAGCTTGGGCTGGCCTGGGCCTCACAATCCTCCTGCCTTTGCCTCCTGATGCTGGGATTATAGGTGTATACAACATCAACTAGCGTCTCTTTCCTTGCTGATTCTTTACAAGTCTATTTATGCTCATTCATTAATGGATTGTTTTCCTTCTATAGTTTTGGTCCATTTAACAATAATACAGATAGCTAATATTTACATATTACATATAACACATCAACTTTAAATTTATTTATTACTCATTATCTTATGAAACCCCAACTTGGACACTGTAGTGTCAGTGTTGTTATTCCTATTGTTTTGGATTTTTAATTAACATTATTAGTTGTATGAAAGTTTCATTGTGATTTTCCATACATGCGTGTAATGTACTTTGATTAAATTTACCCCTCTATTTCTCTTTTTCTCCATATTCTCTTCTTGTTTTAAAAAAGATTTCATTATTCTATTTTCATATATGTGTACAAAGTGCCCTGACTACATACACCTCCTTTCACTCTTCTTTTCACCATCCTCATTCCTGCTCATTTCTGCCTCAAGCAATCTCCCTTTTACTCTCTTACCATTCGTTTTTAAAGTTATTGATTCTGTATATGAGAGACAACATGTGACCTTTGTCTTTCTCAATCTGGCTTATTTTCCTTAACATGATGATCACCGGTTTCATTTATTATCCTAAAAATGACATAATTTCATTCTTTTACATGGCTGAATAACACACTATTGTGTGTATGTATCTTTTTTTTTTTCAGTCAGTAATGGGGCTTGAACTTAGACCCTGGGTACTATACCTGAGATTTTTGCTCAGGGCTTATGCTCAACTACTTTGAGCTACAGCTCCACTTTGATTATTTGGAGATAAGAGTCTCATGGACTTTCTTGCTCAGGATGGCTTTGAACTGTGATCCTCAGATCTCAGCCTCCTGAGTAGCTAGCATTACAGATGTGAGCTACCAGCACCTGACCTGTATCATATTTTTTAATCCATTCATTTGTTGAGGGCACCTGGACTTACTCTATATTTTGGATATTGTGAATGGTGCTGCAGTAAATATGGATGTTTAGGTATCTCTCGTGTAGGCTGGCTTCCATTCCTTCAGAGCATGAATGCCCACCTGGACCTTATAGTGGTTTTATTCTTAGTTTCTTGAAGAAACTCTGCTAATTTCCATACTAGTTTTATTAATTTACATTCCTACCAACAGTATATGAGGGTTCTCTTTTCCTCACATCTTCATTTGTCATTGTTTTCTTGAAGATGGTCTAGAATGGTGACTGGTGTGAAATGTTTGATCAGCATTGCTTTTATGGCTAAAGAATGTTGACCATTTTTCATATTTATTAGCTATTTGTACTTCTCCTTTGAATAACAGTTAATCATTTGACCATTTATTAATGGATTTTTATTTTTTGGTGTTTAATTTTTGGAACTCTTTATATATTCTGAATATTAACCTTTTATCTGATGACTAGCTTGTGAAGATTTTCTCCTGTTCTGTACATTTTTGTTTGGCTCTGGCAATTGTTCCTTTTCCTATATGACACTCTTACATCAGATATGATTTCATTTGTTAAATATTGTTTATATTTCCTGACCAACATGTTACCTATGTCTCTATCTTCAAGAATCTTTCCCACATTTCAGGTTCTACATTAAGACATTTGATCCACTTTAAATTAATTTATGTACAGGATGAGAGGGTTTATTTATTTATTTATTTGTTATTGTGAAAATACTGTACAGAGCAAGGTAATGAGTACATTTCTTATCAAGCATTGTTGCCTCCTCCTTTGTTTTCCCCCTACCATCCCTTCCCTCCCACCTCCTCAACCACACTCTCCGCCCGCCCCCCCCCTCCAGCCTAAGTTGTAAAGTTTGTTTTTCAACATAGGGTCTTGAACATCTCATGGTTACAATGGGTCTACCTGTATCCCTATTTAAACAATTTGCTTTTTCCCTTCCGCTCCCCAAATTATACCAACATCAAATACAGTGAAATCAGGGGTTATACCATGGAGGAGGGACATACAAAGCAACAAAGAAATCATCTTATAAATATGTTAGAAACAATAGCAAGAAAGAAAACCATTTGAGTCCTTATCTTGGGGTTCATTTCGCCTAACATCAACTTACCTGAAGTTTCTGCTTGTCTCAGACATAAACTAGTTATTGCAAATAAGGGTTCTAATTTCAGTCTTGTATATGTGAATATCCTTTTTTTCTGAATACTGCCTGTTGAATAGCTTGCCTTTTCTCCAAAGCATGTATGTTTTTGGCATCTTTGTAAAAAAAAATCAGATGACTGTAACTGTGTAGGTTTATTTCTAGGTCCTCTTCTGTTTCATTGGTCTTCATGTTTGTTTGTGCTAGTATCATGTTGCTTTTGTTATTGTGGCTTTGTAATATGATTTGAAGGCTGATATTGTGATACAACCAGCATTGCTCTTTTTTTTTCTAACTCAGGTTTGCTAACTCAGGTGGCTATTTGGTAGTACTTTTTTCTTCCAAATGTATTTTAGGATTTATGTGGAATTTTGATGGGAATTACATTGAATCTTCAAATAGATTTTTTTTTTGGCATGGCCACATTTACGATGTGATTTTTGCTGCTCCATAAGCACAAGTTCTAGTGTGTTCTTCAGTATATTAAAGTTTTTATTGTAGAGAAAGTATTTCACTTTCTTACTTAGAGTTACTACCATGTCTTTAATTTTTTTGATTTTTTAGTGAATGCAATTGTTTTCCTCATTTTTTCTTAGACTGTTAATTATTGTTATATAGAAAAGCTACTGTTGATTTCTATGTTGATTTTTATATCTTGATACTTTACTTTTTTAACATTAATAATCAGTATTTATTATCCCTGATGCCATTTTAAATCCTTTTATTATTCATTTGCCTATTACCCTAACTTCAACATTGTATTGTGGGTATCATTATTCTTGTTTTTTTATAGTTTAAAATTTCCAATGGCCTGGGATGTTTAATAAATTGTGCAGTTTTACCTGGACAATAGTAAATGGCAACATCAAGGCTCAAGGTCTGGCTGTCTGATTCCATGCAGCTAATACTGTGAATGGCATAGAAAAAGTTTAGGTCAGGTTCATGATTACACTTGAGATTCTCTCCTTTCTGAGCATTTGCAAACTTCTTCTGTGTCAAAGTATCCACAATAGGATCATCAGGAAACAGAAAGAGCCAGATCTGAGGGTGTGCAAAGAATAATTCTAGGTAATGTGCCTCCTAGATAACTATTGTTCTTGACTAAAAGAAATTGGGAAATTTTCTTCTTTGGGCTTCGGATTATTATTCTCAGTCTCATATTATTTTTTTTTAAATTATTTTATTGTAAGATGCTGTACAGAGGGGTTACAGTTACATGAGTAAGGTAATGAATACATTTCTTTTTTTAAAATATATTTTTATTGTAAAGAAACTGTACAGAGGAGTTACAGTTACATGAGTAAGGTAATTAGTACATTTCCTCTTGAGCATTGTTACTCCTTCCTTTGTTTTTCCCCTACCATCCCTTCCTTTTCAACCCCCCTCAACTCCTTCCTTCCCCTCCCCCAAGATGTAAAGTTCCTTTTCAACATAGTGTCTTGTATATCTCATTGTTACAATGGGTCATCCTGTATCCTTGTTTCAGCATTTTGTTATTTCCCTTCCCCCCAAATTAGAAAAATGTATGTACAAGATGCAGGGCACCAGAATCAAGTACAGTGAAAACAGGGGTTATACAATGGGGAAGAACATACAAAAGAAACAAAAGAAATCACATAGTACATTATAAGTATTTTAAAAACAACAGCCAAGATAAAACCTCTCGTGTGCCTATTTTGGGGTTCATTTCACTTACCACAATCTTATATGGTCATATGTGCATAGCTTTTGACCTTTTCTATTTGTTTGGTAAGATTATCCTAGATATATACTAGTTATTGCAAATAAGGGAAATCATGGGACCTATGTTTCTTTAGGCCTGGCTTACTTCACTTACTATAATTTTTTTGTTTTTGTTTTTGTTTTGTTTTTGGTCGGTTGTGGAGCCTGAACTCTGGGCCTGGGTACTGTCTCTCAGCTCTTCAGCTCAAGGCTAATGCTCTACCACTTGAGCCACAGTGCCACTTCCACTTACTATAATTTTTTCCCAGTCTTTCCATTTCCTAACAAATGGGGAGGTGTCATTTTTTCTGATGGCGGCATAAAATTCCATTATATATATTTATACACATATATACATACATATGTATATATACATATATATGTATATGTATGCATATATATATATATACATATACCACATTTTCTTGATCCATTCATCTACTGAGGAGCATCTGGGTTGGTTCCATATCTTAGCTAGATCTCATATTATTTTGAAGGACTCATCTTTTATGTAGATCAATATTAGTTACAATCATGGTTTCCTTTATTTGCAGTAAGTACTATAAGTTTAGGACAAGCAGAAAAGGTCAAAAGCTATGTATCTATGACCACATAAGATGATGTTAAGTAAAATGAACCCCAAGATAGGGACACAACTTGTTTTTTCTTTCTTGCTATTGTTTTTTTTAATCTAAAATGTACTATGTGATTTTTTTGTTTCTTTCTTTTTTTAATCTTTTTTCCTCCTCTTTTTTGTGATTTTTTTTTATTGTGAAAATACTGTACAGAGGGGTTACAATTACATGGGCAAGATAATGAGTACATTTCTTATCAAGCATTGTAGCCTCCTCCTTTG
>NW_012267428.1:102189-173251 GCF_000151885.1 Dipodomys ordii | reverse complement strand
ACACACACACACACACACACACACACACACACACACACACACACAGAATCATGTCTTATTGAATTTTCACACCATCACCCAGAAGTGTTATTAGAATTGTTTTTCAGATGTATAAAGTGAGGCTTGCCTAGCATTATGTAATTCAAAGTGGTGGAGGCAGACACCAATCCAGCATGCAGCTACTTCTGTCTCTGAATTTGTATTCTTCTATGTCCTTTAAAAGGCAAAATCCTGGACAGGACAGGCCATTGATCTGAGCCAGTTCGGTAGGTTTTATGTACAGTGATGCCTCATTAATCTCATATTACTTGGGAATGAGCTGTTCTACATAAGTGAATATTTCATGTAATGGAAGCTTTAAGCACTAAAGCTTAACATAAAACTTAAGCATTTTGAAGGGGATCTTTCTGGCTGTATTAGATATTTTTCTTTTGTAGGTCACTTCCTGTGCCAGCCCCATTTTCCCTGTGTTTTCTAATTTTCGAATGTCTGCCATCTGTACCACAACCCAGCCCAGGCTCAGGGCCAATGACACACGGACCTGGGCGTGCCTTCGTGGTCTTTCCAATTGTGGAAATTGGAATCTGAGTTTGGGGTTCTGCTGCTTGTTGAAGCATGGCTAAATTTAAGCCCCTAGGTGCTGGTTTGATCACTGGACTGTAGCTTCATTCTCATGTTCTCATGTGCCTGGACTGCAGACGTTATTGGCCTTATTTGTGAGCACCTGCCACTGAGTTAGTCCAACAGAGACTGCAAAGACTGATGGGCAGGGATAACAATTGTTTGACAGAGTTGGAGTCCTAACCATGGCTCTCCATGGCCAATTTTCCTAATATAGAGCTCTGCTTCAACATTCTTGGTATTTGCAAACCCCTCAATGAAAGTCTTATGCCTCTACCTGATATCAGTAAGCACAGACCTTAAAATATTTTTTAATTGTATTTTGCCACAACCCTTTTAGACATGAGTCCTTGGACTGGGATGATGGTTTCAGCCATGATAATACTTGATGTTCTCATAATTTTTCCTTGCCCTTATGCTCTGGTCATTCTAACTTGACTACAGCATGCCTCCTTCTTAGGAAAGTACTTCCAAATATAACCACTGGTTTGGGTCAGGCTACTTATGATATCTGAGTTCATTTTAAAGTCATGTATATTTTGAGCCAGAGTAGTTATTTTTTTTAAATCAAAAACAAACAGAAAGTTGTTAAAAACAAAAAGAAATCAACGCAAACCATAACCAAGCCATAAACCCCTACTGTATTTCTCCCTAAACTCATTTGAGTGGAATGTTACTTCATGATTTATCAAATGTCTTCATCATTTTGTTTTCATTTTTTCATTGCTTCTTATGAGGAAGAGGATTAATGTCTTTATATAACCCAATTTCCTTGCTTCCATTTCCTGTTTTCCAAATAATATTATATTAAAAATCCTAATTGAAATAATGGAAAATGTTTGTATAACTTTCGCATACATGGCTCTGTGATGACCTTTTCTTTTTTGTTAAAGATACTTTGCTTCCTGGAGTTAATAATAGCCTTTTTCTTCCCCACTTGCCTATATGTGTATGTTTCTATCCTGGATTATTTTCAATCTCTCCAAGTCTAATGAATATAATTTCCTACCAAGGCAAAGAAAGCGTTTTCTCTTTGTTCTTGGAGAGGGTCCTCTATCCTCTTGCTTCCATCTGGCCAGGTGGTTCTCTGGGCATGCAGCTGTGCATTATTGTTCTCTCCCAGGCATCTTGATTCCTGCCTCCCACCTCATCTTCTTCCTAAAACCAGGATGTAAAGCACCTGCAGTAGGTTTTTTTTTGAGATTCTGAAAGTCTTTTTTTTTTAAATCAGTCGTGGGACTTGAAGTCTGGGCTTGGGCCGTTGTCCCTGAGCTCTTCAGTTCAAGGGTAGCGCTCTACCACTAGAGCCACAGCACCACTTCCAGCTTTTTCTGGAAGTGGTGCTAAGGAATCGAACCCAGGGCCTCATGTGTACAAGGCAAACACTCTACCACTGAGCCACATTCCTAGCCCTGAAAGTATTAATATACGTGGACCTCTGTCCTCTTCACCATTTATCTATTTATTTGATAATTGGGTTAAGTATAGGCTTTTTTTTTCTTGGTGCTTGTCTGGGAGTTTGAATTCAGGGCTTGAGAGCTCTCCTTGAGTTTTTGTACTCAAGGATAGTGCTCTACCACTTCAGCCAAAGTGTCATTTCTGGTTTTTTGTGTTTTGTTTTTTTGGTAGTGGGAGATAAGAGTCTCATGGATTTTCCTGTCTGGCCTAACTTCAGACCATGATAATCAGCTCTCAGCCTCTGGAGCATCTAGGATTATAGGCATGAGCCACCAGCACTAGGCTAGTGTGGAATTCTTTTTGTTGCTATTGGTCATGGGACTTGAACGCTGGGCCTGGGTGCTTTCCCTGAGCTCTTCAGCTCAAGGTGAATACTCTACCACTTGAGCCAAAAAGCCACTTATGGTTTTCTGGTGGTTAATTGGATATAAGAGTCTCACGCTCTTTCCTGCCTGGGCTGGCTTTGAACTGCGATCCTCAGATCTCAGCCTCCTAAAATTATAGGTGTGAGCCACCGGTGTCTGGCTAGCATAAGATTTTTTTTTTTTTGCCAGTTGTGGGGGCTGAACACTGGGCCTGGCCGCTGTCCCTCAGCTCTTCAGCTCAAGGCTAACACTCTACCACTTGAGCTACAGCACAACTTCTGGCATTTTCTGCTTACGTGTTGCTGAGGAACCGAACCCAGGGCCTCATGCATGCAAGGCAAGCTCTCTACCACTGAGCCACCTTCCCATCCCATAGCATAAGATTTTAAGATGTAAAGTTATGTTTCAAATTTGAGACTGTTGCTCCATTGACTTCCAGCTTCGAGTGCACAGTTCTAGTCATAAAATGGGAGCCAGTTATTTATGACTTCAATGTTTTAGTATGTTCTTTATCTCCAATGTTCAAATATTTCACAGCAATAGAATGTTGTAAAAAAAAATCTGCATTGAAGTAGAAACAGCATCTAAGAAAAGCCCAGGACCAGATGGTTTTACAGCGGAATTCTACGAGGCCTTCAAAGCAGAGCTCACACCAATACTCCCCCAACTCTTCAATGAAATTGAAAGTTCACTACCGAACACATTTCTATGAAGCCATCATAACCCTCATCCCAAAACCAGGCAAGGACTCATCAAAGAAAGAGAATTACAGACCCATTTCTTTGATGAACATAGATGCAAAACTTCTCAACAAAATTTTGGCCAATCGACTTCAACAATTCATCCAAAAAATCATTCACCATGATCAAACAGGATTCATTTCAGGGATGCAAAGCTGGTTCATTATATGCAAATCAATTAATATAATTCATCACATTAACAAGTGCAAGGATAAGAACCACATGGTTATCTCAATAGATGAAGAAAAAGCATTTGACAAGATCCAACACCCCTTTATGATGAAGGCTCTAGAAAAGCTAGGAATCCAGGGAACATTCTTTAATACAATAAAGGCAGCATTATACTTAATGGTGAAAAACTACAGCCATTTCTTCTTAATTCAGGAATGAGACAAGGATGTCCACTTTCTCCACTTCTCTTCAATATAGTATTAGAATCCCTAGCTACAGCAATAAGACAAGATGCAAACATAAAAGGGATTCAAATAATTTTTTCCAAGTTTTTCCATTTCCTAACAAATGGGGCAATGTCATTCTTTCTGATGGAGGCATAGAATTCCATTGTGTATATATTTCTTGATCCATTCATCTACTGAGGGGCATCTGGGTTGGTTCCATATCTTAGCTATGGTAAATAATGCTGCAATAAACATAGTTGTGGTGGTAGCTTTAGTGTGGTCTTGTTTGTAAGCATTTGGGTAAATGCCCAAAAGTGGGATTGCTGGGTCATAGGGGAGTTCTATGTGAAGTCTTTTGAGGAACCTCCATACTGCTTTCCAAAGTGGTTGGACAAGTTTACATTCCCACCAACAATCAAATAGGGAAAGATGAAGTAAAAGTCTACCTCTTTGCAGATGAGATGATCTTGTATTTAAAGAATCCAATGAGGGCTGGGAAGGTGGCTCAGTGGTAGAGCACTTGCCTTGCATGCGTGAGGCCCTGGGTTCGATTCCTCAGCACCACATAAGAAAAAAGCAAAAAGCTGGAAGTGGCACTGTGTCTCAAGTGGTAGAGTGCTAGCTTTGAGCTGAAGAGCTGAGGGACAGTGCCCAGGCCCAGAATTCAACCCCCAGACCACCCCCCCCAAAAAAAAGAATCCAATGAACTCCACACCCAAATTACTCAAGCCGATTCAAAACTTTGGCAAAGTAGCAGGGTATAAAATTAACCCTCAAAAATCAATGACATTTCTGTATGCCAACAATGAGAAAAGTGTGGCTGAAATCAGGAAAGCAATGCCATTCGTAATAGCCCCACAAAAAATAAAATATCTAGGAATTAACTTAACCAAAGAAGTGAAGGACCTCTATGATGAAAATTTTAAAAATTTGAAAAAGGAAATCAAAACAGAACTTAGAAAGTGGTAAAACCGAGGCTGGGAAGGGAGCTCAGTGGTAGAGCACTTGCCTTGAGCTGAAGAGCTGAGGGACAGCGCCCAGGCCCAGAGTTCAGGCCCCATGACTGGACCCCCCCCCCCAAAAAAAAGAAAGTGGCAAAACCTCCCATGCTCCTGGATTGGAACGATCAACATTGTGAAAATGGCAATACTTCTCAAGGCTATCTACAAATTCAATGCAATACTTATCAATATTCTAACCTCATTCTTCAAGGAAATAGAAGAAGCAATCCAAAAATTCATATGGAACAATAAAACACCCTGAATAGGAAAGAACCCCAAAAATGTTCCTTAACAGAAAGAACAGTGCTGGAGGAATATCAATACCAAGTTTCAAACTCTACTACAAAGCCTTAGTAATCTAAACAACTTGTGGCACAAGAAGAGACCTCAGGACCAATGGAATAGAATTGAAAACCCAGCAGTGAACCTACAGACTTATAGCCATCTAATCTTCGATAAGGGAGCTAAAAAAATAGAATAGAAGAAAGACAGCTTCTTCAGTAAATGGTGTAGGCAAAATTGGTTAATCACTTGTAGAAAACTAAAGCTAGATCCTTATATATCACCCTGCACCAGAATCAACTCCGAATGGATCAAAGACCTCGGAGTCAAAGCAGACACCCTAAAAACATTACAGGAAGGAATAGGAGAAACCCTAAGTCTCCTTGACACAGACCGAAATTTTCTCAATAGAGACCCCAAAACACAACAAATCAAAGAAAGGCTGGACAAATGGGATTGCATGAAATTGAAGAGCTTCTGCATGGAAAAGGACATAGCTAGCAAGATCAATAGAAAGCCCACGAATTGGGAGAAGGTCTTCTCTAGCCATACAATGGACAAGGGTCTCATATCTAAAATATACCTGGAACTCAAAAAATTAAATCCCCCAACAACAAATCTGCAAAGAAACAATTGCCCAATAAATAAGTGGGTTAAAGAATTAAAGAGAAACTTCTCTGAAGAGGAAAGAAGGATGGCCAATAGACACATGAAGAAATGCTCAATCTCTGTAGCCATAAAAGAAATGCAAATCAAGACAGCATTGAGATTCTACCTCACCCCAGTTAGAATGGCTATAATCAAGAAATAACAACAAACGCTGGAGGGGATGCGGCCAAAAGGGAACCTTATTGCATTGTTGGTGGGAGTGTAAACTTGTTCAACCACTTTGGAAAGCAGTATGGAGGTTCCTCAAAAGACTCTTACACATAGAGCTCCCCTATGACCCAGCAATCCCACTTCTGGGCACTTACCCAAAGGATCACAAACAAGGTCATACCAAAGCTACCAGCACAACCATGTTTGTCGCAGCATTATTTACCATAGCTAAGATATGGAACCGGAACCAACCCAAATGCCACTCAGTAGATGAATGGATCAAGAAAATGTGGTATATATACACAATGTAATTCTATGCCTCCATCAGAAATAATGACATCGCCCCATTTGTTAGGAAGTAGAAAGACTTGGAAAAAATTATATTAAGTGAAGTAAGCCAGGCCTAAAGAAACAAAGGTACGGTTTCCCTTATTTGGAGTAACTTGTCTGAGATAAGCAGGAAAGGTCAGATAAGTTGATGTTAGGCAAAATGAACCCCAAGGTGAGGGCTCAAATGATTTTTCTTTCTTGCTATTGTTTCTAACATATTTATAAGATGATTTCTTTGTTGCTTTGTATGTCCCTCCCCCATGGTATAACCCCTGTTTTCACTGTATTTGATGTTAGGATAATTTGTGGAGGGGAAGGGAAACAACAAATTGTTTAAATAGGGATACAGGTGTACCCATTGCAACAATGAGGTGTACAAGATGTTATATTGAAAAACGAACTTTACAACTTTGGTAGGGGAGGGAGGGTGAGAGTAGTTGAGGAGGTGGCAGGGAAGCGATGGTAGGGGGAAAACAAAGGAGGAGGCAACAATGCTTGATAAGAAATGTACTCATTACCTTGCTCACATAATTGTAACCCCTCTGTACAGTATTTTCACAATTAAAAAAAACTTATTATTAAAAAAAGTTTGACTTTTGTCAGTGTGACAAATATCCAAGCAAAAGAATTGTGAAAGAAGTAAAATTCATTTTGGTTCATGGTTTTAGACCATCCTTTTTAGCTGGACTAAAAATAGGTATGGCATGGCTGGAGTAGCTCATATCATAGTGGCCAGGAAGCAGAAAGAGAGAGGGAGGGAGGGAAGGAGAGAGAGAGAGACAGAGAGAGAGACAGAGAGACAGAGAGACAGAGAGAGAGACAGAGAGAGGGACAGAGAGACAGAAAAAGACAGACAGACAGACAGGAAGAGGGAGAGGGAGAGGGAGAGGGAGAGGAAGGGCTTGTGTTAGTGGATTATGTCCTTCTTTCTCTTTTATTCCATCCAAGCTCCCAACTTATGGGGTGGCATCACACACATTCAGGGTAGATTCTCCCTGCTTAATTACATAGGTCTGGTAATGCCCTTAGAGATACACCAAGAGGTGAGGTTTGCTAATCTCTTAGGAACTTCTTAATCCAATGAGTTCATAATCAAGATTATCTAGCACATTTTTTTGTTCGTTATGCTATATACTCAACAGGCTTTCTGAATTGTAAAAATCATGTCTTTCAGTTATCAGAAAAATTTTGGGACTTAATGTTTTGGTGCTTTCTTACAGTGGTTAGACTTCTTATAGTAGTTGATAGCTGATTTCTTCTTTCCTCTTTTTGGTGTGCGTGCGTGCATGTGTGTGTGTGTGGGGGGATATGTGAGTGTGCTAGTATTGGGGCTTGAACTCCAGGCTTCTAGCTCTTGCTTAGCTTTTTCATTCATGGTGGTGTTCTCCCCTTTGGGTTACACTTCTTGTTCTGGCTTTTTGCTGGTTAATTGGAGATAAGTCTTGAGAATTTGTCTGCCTGGGCTGGTTTTGAACCTTGATTCTGACATCTCAGCCTACTGAGTAGCTAAGATTATAGGTGTGAGACATTGTTTACCAGATTTCCTATTGTTTTATCTTTTGCTTTTGTTTTCTTTTCTGAGAAATTCTTTTGATTTTTATATTATATATCATATTAAATTTTTTAAGAGTAATAATTTATTTTATCTCTTAAACAATATGACATCCTGTTCTTTTTTCTGTGGACAAACATCTCTTTTACTTCTGTAAAGATATAGGTTATGTAAAGTTCTACCTTTTACCTCCACTGTCTTGATTCTCTCTCTCTCTCTCCCCCCTCTCTCTAATTTGTCCCTTCTAGTGTGTTATGAGCCTAACAAATGGAGAAATCAAGTTTCTTAGGCTAGTACATGAAAGATAAATGAGTGACTTGATTCTGCCTATGGTTTACAAGTCTTCTGGAAGACTTATGATGAAGGTATTCTGTAGGTTAATGTATGCTTTTCATGGCTCTTTTTTCAATTTCTGCATTCTGTTTTTGATTCATAGATATATATTTTTTTAGCCAGTTGTGGGGCCTGAACTCTGGGCCTGGGAGCTGTCCCTCAGCTCTTCAGCTCAAGGCTAGTGCTCTACCACTTGAGCCACAGTGCCACTTCCGATGATTCATAGCTATTGTTTTGAAAGATAAAACCATGGATGTGTGAGTATAGATGTGGTCTAAGATCAAAGGATTTCAATGTTTTGAGGTACACCATAGAATCATTTAGTTTGTAGTTGCATAGTTCATGCCTAGGGAGGTGAGTAGGATTGCTTAAGGTTACACAGCCAGTGATTGGTTGTCCTATCCAAGGCTTGGATCCAGACCCTTCAGGATTTTGTGCTTATAACAAAAGAAGATGCTCTGATATATTGAGAAAGATATGTGGAAAAATTAGGAGCCAACAGATAATGGGATATGACATCAGGGATGAAGCAGCGTTTTCTGAATCAAGATTATTAGGGCATCTGCAGGTTGAGCCAACCTAAGATTTGAACAAGTAGGGCTTAATGTGTGCACCCTTCTGCTGTGGAATGTAATTGCGTTTTCACTTGGGCTTAACTGGAAGAAGAGCTTGAATTTACAGTGTGCATGATCTTTACGTGTTTTCTGCTGATCACTGCTTAACAAGGTATTCCACAGGAGAGGTTTGTTAGCTTTAATAGCCCTTAAATTACTTATGGCAATTACCTTCATCACTTTCAACTCCATGGAGGTTATTAAAATGCTCTCATAGCAACTGTAAAGAAATATAAAAATAGGTAAAGATGAAATTATGTTCACTCCCTGAAGGCATTTGCTTGGCATGTATTTGCATTTTACTTTTTTTTTAATACAGGGAGCTGAATTTAGTTCAAGAAACATATCCTAACTGTAGAGGCTTAGTCATCCTAAAAGCAGACATATCTCATCTCAAAAATTCTTCTCATCCCTCTGCACTGAATACAGTGTTGTCCTTACAGAGGCGACTGGAACATATTTTGGTTTTGAGCAAAGAGGCATTTGTTGCCCTTTGACTATAGATTAGATATTATCCCAATAGTGTCATATATACATTTGATACATAATGAACTTAACTTTTGCACATATTTAACAAACAAGGAAACTTTGGCTTTTTCCATATATATATATATATTTTTTTTTTTTTTTGTTGGTCATGGGACTTGAACTCTGGACCTGGGCGCTGTCCCTCAGCTCTTCAGCTCAAGGCTAGCACTCTACCACTTGAGTCACAGTTCCACTTCCGGCTTTTTTCTTTTTTCTTATGTGGTGCTGAGGAATCGAACCCAGAGCCTCGGGCATGAAAGGCAAGCGCTCTACCACTGAGCCACCTTCCCAGCTCCATATATATTTTTTATTGTAAAAATGTTGTATAGTTACATGAGTAGGGGAATGAGTACATTTCCTAATGAGCATTGTTACCTCCTCATTTATATTTCCCCTACCATCCCTTCCTTCCCCACCTTCCCAACTTCTCCCTCTCCCCCATCCCCAAAAGGTAAAGTTTGTTTACAACATAGTGTCTTGAACATCTCATTGTTACAATGGGTCAACTTGTATCCTTATTTAAGCATTTTGTTATTTCCCTTTCACTCCCCAAATTAGAAATATGTATATACAAGATACAGGACACCGGAATCAAATACAGTGAAAACAGGGGTTATACCATGGGAGAAGAACATACAAAAGAAACAAAAAAATCACATAGTACACTATAAGTACATGAAAAACAGTAACAAGAAGGAAAAAACCACTTGTGTTCCTATCTTGGGGCTCATTTCATTTAACATCATCTTATATGGTCATATGTACATAGCTTTTGACCTTTTCTGCTTATCCTAGACATGTGCTAGTTATTGCAAATAAGGGAAACCATGGGACCTATGTTTCTTTGGGCCTGGTTTACTTCACTTAATATAATTTTTTCCAAGTCTTTCCATTTCCTAACAAATGGGGCAATGTCATTCTTTCTGATGGAGGCATAGAATTTATATATATATATATATATGTGATATATATATATGTATATATATATATATATATATATATATATATATATATGTATATATATATATATATATATATATATATATATATATATATATATATATATATATATATATCACATTTTCTTGATCCGTTCATTTACTGAGGGCATCTGGTTTGGATCCCTAATTTAGCTATGGTGAATAATGCTGCGATAAACATGGTAGTGCTGGTAGCTTTGGTATGACCTTGTCTGTAATCATTCAGGTAAAATGCCCAAAAGTGGGATTGCTGGGTCATAGGGGAGCTCTATGTGTAAGAGTCTTTTGAGGAACCTCCATACTGCTTTCCAAAGTGGTTGAACAAGTTTACACTCCCACCAGCAATGCAGTAGGGTTCCCTTTTGGCCATCATCTGTTGTTACTAGATTTCTTGATTATAGCCATTCTCACTGGGTTGAGGTAGAATCTCAATGTTGTCTTGGTTTGCATTTCTTTTATGGCTAGAGAGTAGAGCCTTTCTTCATGTATCTATTGCCCATTCTTATTTCCTCTTCAGAAAAAGTTTCTCTTTAAGTCTTTAGACCACTTATTAATGGGACAGTTGTTTCTTTGAGGATTTGTTGTTGGGGGATTTAATTTTTTGAGTTCCAAGTACATTTTAGATATGAGACCCTTGTCCATTGTATGGCTAGTGAAGATCTTCTCCCAGTCCATGGGCTTTCTATTGATCTTGCTAGCTATGTCCTTTGCCATGCAGAATCTCTGCAGTTTCATGCAACCCCATTTGTCCAACCTTTCTTTGATTTGTTGTATTTCTGGGTCTCTATTAAGAAAATTTCGGCCTGTGCCAAGGAGACCTAGGGTTTCTTCTATTCCTTCCTGTAATATTTTCAGGGTGTCTGCTTTTACTTCTAGGTCTTTGATCCATTTGGAA
Source organism: Dipodomys ordii (assembly GCF_000151885.1). Classification (NCBI taxonomy): domain Eukaryota; kingdom Metazoa; phylum Chordata; class Mammalia; order Rodentia; family Heteromyidae; genus Dipodomys; species Dipodomys ordii. Next base: position 162,335 of record NW_012267428.1, on the reverse strand, counting down.
TTGATTCTGGTGCAAGTGATATATACAAATCTATCTTTAGTTTTATAGAGGTATTTAACCAATTTTGCCAACACCATTTACTGAAAAGGCTGTCTTTCTTCCAAACTGTTTTTTAGCTCCCTTGTCAAAGATTAGGTGGCTATAGGTCTGTGGGTTCATTTCTGGGTCTTCAATTCCATTCCATTGGTCCTCAGTTCTGTTCTTGTGTCAGTACCAATCTGTTTTGATTACTATGGCTTGGTAGTAGAGTTTGAAATTTGGTATTGATATTCCTCCAGCACTGTTCTTTCTGCTAAGGATTGTTTTTGTTATTCGGGGTCTTTTATTGTTCCATATGAATTTTTGGATTGCTTCTTCTATTTCATTAAAGAATGAGATTGGGATATTGATAGGTATCACATTGAATTTGTAGATAGCTTTTGGCAATACTGCCATTTTCACGATGTTAATCCTCCCAATCCAGGACCATGGCAAGTTTTTCCACTTCTTTAATTATGCTTTAATTTCCCTTTTCAGGTTTTTAACGTTTTCGTCATAGATATCCTTTACCTCTTTAGTTAACTCCTAAGTATTTTTATTTTCTGTGGGGCTATTACAAAAGGGGTTCCTTTCCTAATTTCAGCTGCACTCTTCTCATTGTTGGCATACAGGAAAGCCATTGATTTTTGAGGGTTAATTTCATACCTTGCTACTTTTCCAAAGTTTCCAATCAGCTCAAGTAACTTGGGAGTCGAGTCCATGGAATGCTTTAAATACAAGATCATGTCATCTGCAAAAGGGAGAGCTTTACTTCTTCTTTTCCTATTTGGATCCCCTTTATGTTTGCATATTGTCTTAAAGCTCTAGCTAGGCATTCTAATACTAAGTTGAAAAGGAGTGGAGTGGGCATCCTTGTCTCATTCCTGAGTTAAGAGGAAATGGCTTTAGTTTTTCACCATTAAGTATAATGCTGGCTGTAGGTTTGTCATATACAGCCTTTATTGTATTGAGGAATGTTCCCTGGATTCCTAGCTTTTCTAGAGCCTTTATCATAAAGGGGTGTTGGATCTTGTCAAATGCTTTTTCTGCATCTATTGAGATAACCATGTGGTTCTTATCCTTGCTCTTGTTGATGTGATGAATTATATTAATTGATTTGTGTATATTGAACTAGCTTTGCATCCCTGAAATTAATCCTGGTTGATTGTGGTGGAAACTTTGGCTTTTAAGAGTGAAAATTACAAACTCATGTAGTTAGGAATTCAAATTCTGCCTTACTTCCTGCATGAAGTAAGGCATCTTCTCATTAGATGGCCTTATCTATGAACACAAACATTCCTGTGGCACTGTTTGTGGGATTCAAAGGACATTTGTCCCAACTACTGACTGAAATTTCACTTTTGTACATTTTTTATTGTAAAAATGCTGTCCAAAGGGGTTACAAAAGGACTCTCATTATAACATTGTCTTCTAGAAAGTAGAACTCAAAAGTTGGGGAATGCTGTATGTAGCCCTTAAGGCTGTGCTGTACACAGTGTGGTGCCTGTGCAGCAGCATTAATATCATTGGTTAGAAATGGAGAATCTCAAGCTCCACCCCAGACCTAGGAACTCAAAATTAACATTTTAATAAGATCACCATTTGAGGATGTACACATTGGGGTTTGCAAAACACTGCCCTAATTAATATAAGGGAGTTTGTAGAGTCTTTTTTGAATTGAGAATCTTAATTTTTTGAAAGAGTGAGGTGACTTCACTTAAGTGAAGTAAGCCAGGCCCAAAGAAACATAGGTCCCATGGTTTCCCTTATTTGCAGTAACTAGAACATGTGTAGGACAAGCAGAAAAGACCAGATAAGATGATGTTAAGCGAAATGAACCCCAAGATAGGGAGACAAATATCTTTTTTCTTTTTTGCTAATGTTTCTAGCATATTTATAATGTACCATGTGATTTTTTTGTTTCTTTGTACATTCCTCACACATGGTATAACTCCTGTTTTCACTGTATTTGATGTCGGTGCCCTGTACCTTGTATATACACTTCTCTAATTCAGGGAGGGGAAGGGAAAAAACAAAATGCATAAATAAGGATACAGGTTGACTCATCGTAACAATGAGATGTACAAAACACTATGTTGAAAATGAATTTTACAACTTTGGTGGGGGGGTGGGGGGTGAGGGGAGTGGGGGGGTGGTTGTTGAGGTGGGAGGGAAGGGTTGGTAGGGGGAAAACAAAGGAGGAGGCAACAATGCTCAATAGGAAATTTACTCATTATCTTGTTCATGTAACTGTAACCCATCTGTACATCATTCTTACAATAAAAAATGTTGAAAAAATGAAAAAGTGGGTGAGAGGAAGAGAGAGGACTTCCAGACAAATGGGCAATCCTGCTGTACAAAAGGATATGGCCTATGAATCTCACCTACTTTCTGCTTCTGTTTGGATCTGCCCCAAGTGGTCTGTCCACTTGCATGCTGGTGGTTTTCTTAACAATGCCTGTTGTGATGTGAGTGAAGAATGTTTCATGATATTTTTTAAAATTTTATTTTATTGTAAAGATGCTGTCCAGAGGGGTTACAGTTTCATGAGTAAGGTAATAAGTACATTTCTATGCTCGACAGGAAATGTACCCATGGTATTTTTATTTGAAGTCGGTGGATGATTTTTTCCTTCATGTGTAAAGAAGACCCTTGCAAGCTATGCCTCCCTAATCTTCTATTTTTCATCCCATGTTCTCCCCGAGTCCCCTTCTTCAACTCTGACTTGTTTCTTTTTTTTTTAAACTGGGTTTTTTTTTATTGTGAAAGCATGCTAATCAAAGGGTTACATAGTGTAGACAACTTATAACACCACAAATGCAAAGACACCACCTTCCCTCCCCTAGTTATACTGGTGCTTAATAAGGATACTGGGCATTGACTTACAAATTAGTCTAAACTATCCCTCTACATGGAATTACTATGAATCTGCCATCAGTTGGTCATGGTTAATGGGCTTGCCTTAATTAGTTCTACTGCAATAGGACAGATCAACATATAAATGTACAGTTACATTGAAATATGCTGTGTATTTTTATTAGGGTCATACCCATGTCTGCCCAGTACATGAAATATGGTTCTTTCCTATTGTGGTAAACTCTAAAAACTTAGAATGAAAATAAAAGAATATACAATGTCACCTAAAATATCAATTACATCTTGAAGCCATATTATTTTGGTGCACTGGACTCCATAAATATATTATAATTAGGGTTCTTTCTAATCTATACAGTTTTCAAAATGTACCCACTGGAAAATTTAAGACTGTAAGTGTTTAGTATTCTATTTCTGTTGGGTGGTTTCCTTTGTGGTTTTGAGATCAAGCAGACCCAGAATCAGGGAAGTGTTAGAAAGATGGATGGGCCAAGGAGCTTTGCAGATAAAGAGAAAGATGCTGAATGGCTTTGGCGACCAAGCAAGCAGGTGAGAAGGGAATTAATGGAGGCGTTGCTCTTTCATTGCTGGCAACCCTATCACCACTGAGGAAGGTAGGGTTTTTAGAATGTGTCCAGTCTGAGAACCAGAGCCCACCTCCTGCTGCAGTTGTGTGATTGAGTGAGCTCCACTTTGGCTGTTCCACAGTAGCACATTCTGAATTTCATGCAGTCTCCTTGAAATGGAGATCTTGCTTCTACCTGCAGCCTTCTCTGTGTGTGAAAGAGAAACAAAATTCATTTCCAACTGTAGATGAAGGGCTAAGGATAGTTCAAGGTGTGTTTGTCACGTCCTGTTTTCTCTGCTAAACAGTGACTTAAAATCAATTATAATCAAATGGGAAGAGGCAAAGTTGCTGATTCCTGAGACTTTGGGGAGCAGCAAGGCAGGGACTGCTTTCTCATTTTTCCACCTTAGATAAAAGCACTTGTGAGCCCAGGATTATTAGATGATTGATAGTTCTGACATGTGGCAGGTTTGTACCACCTGCTATACCAAATCCAGATCAATGAAGCCTGTGCTCCTCAGATGGGAATGAGGCCATTCTCTGTTAGTTGAGCAGTTATCTACCCTCCATTTGCCTGTGGGTCTATTCATCTTTCTTCTGCTTTGGGAAAATACCAGGGTACTGCTAGGAGGCCAAAGACCTACAAAAGAGGAAAGGCAGGATGGGTGGGAGCTAGAAACCCAGGTACCATCCCCACATATGTCCTTTGAATTCACCTTTAAGTTTCAAAAGAAAAATACTCAAGAGGAAGATAACTTGTGATTTTTACCTGAAAATTAAGCACTGGCTCTGGGCAAAGTGTGAAATTCATTCTACAAATATTTATCACACAAATTCCCTATGCCAGGTACTGCTTTTGGTGGGAGGAAGCAAAGGGAAACACCATAATCCTGTGAGAGAAGTATTTTTGTTCCTACTTTATAGGTGATAAAACTTAGGTTAACGGTCTATATGTATCACAAAAATGGTTAAGTATATGAGATGCTTTGGATGCTAATTAGCCTGGCCAAATCCTTGTATGCACATATGAGAATATCAACAAAATATACAATGATCACTCATCAGTTAAAAAGTGAAATAAATGTCTTGCCCCAGTTAGTCTTATTGCCTAGGGCTCTGATCAAAGTTCACAGTTTTGTGATCTACAAAGCCATCATGCTTCCCTGGCCCCATTTGCCTGCTCTCTGTATTCCTATCCTGTGGAGACCTGGGGTCATGTTTTGGACACCAGAGAGGTAGCCCAGATGCCCTTCCTCCTGAGAGGGGTAACAGAAAACAAACAACATCTAGGAACAGGCTCTCAGCAACCAGGGAAGGTTTGGAGGGGTTGGTAGGGGTGGGCTGGATCAATCTTGAATGAGCATCCTTGGCACATCCAGACATGTGTCTGCCTCACCCAGGCCAGGGTGAGAAGTGTCTCAGATAAAGCAAGGTGACTAGGTAACAGAAGAAGTGTTTTATTCCTCATTCTTTTGTGACTTCTTATTTTGAGACTGGATTACAAAAGGTCTGGTAAGAAACAAAATTTCCCTTGAACTGGTTATATGACATACTCTTAATTCTTGCCCTGTACTGCCAGGAAGAGCCTCTGGAGAGGACATACTTCTTCTATGCTCTGACTGACAGATATCCGAATGTAGCAGTGAAAGGTAGGCTTGGGTACAAAAATATGAAAACACGACTTACACCGGGAACACAGACCATACCATTTTGGCTCTGTAGATCAAGTGTGTTAAATATTTCTGTTGAAACCCTTTGCCGAGTCCTAAAGGCTGTGTAAGAATGTATATCCTAAAAAATTAACAAGAGTGAGGGGATGGGCGGGTAGGGGAGAGACGGGCGAAAATGTTGAAAGAGGTGACATTATTGAAGGTGCCTTGTATTGCTAAACTGCTTTTTATTTTTTAAAATGGCAAGGCCTTTGTACAACGATTTAAAGAATAAAACAATTTTGAATGTGAAACAAAGAAGCAGACATGAAAGAAAGAAATGACTCAACCAATCATAGCACCAAACAGACAAGACAGCTGAGGACTTTAGAAATTTCCATCTAGCCTCTTGTCTGACAGGTGTGGAAACTGAGGCTAGGAGAGGGGGTGTCTTGAAGGAATCTAGCATGTAGCAGTGTGAATTGAGTGTGAATTGAGATTCCAGATAGCTGGTTGAGCAACTCTTAGAGGATAAAGTAATAAGGCTGTGTCTAGCAAGGGGTTACTTGAGTGTGAAAGCAGAAAACATGAGCACTTGTGGCCCCTTTCAATTCGTCTTTTCCTGACATTAGGAATGTTATGATCTCAGAAGGAGTTTGCACAACCCTGGTCAGAGGTTTGGCATAGTGTTCCTCACTCCACTCTAGAGTGAGCAAGGCTTCAATAAGGCTTTGAATTTCCCCATACTTTTCCCCCCCATGTCAGTGTGTGAGGGGCTTGGATTAGTCAAGCAAGGTGTGGAGAGATGTCAAAAGGCCCTCCTGAGACTGGAATCAATAACCATGCATGAAAACAAAGCCCGCTTTGAAGCCCCTGAGTTCACAAAGGAAAGTCTCAATGCTGCGAAGACAAGTTAGAACAACATAAAAATGGTTAGAACTAGTTCAGGAGTTTTTCTTTTTCTTTTTTTCTTTTCCTAAGAAAGTTTTGGTATTGAGAAAGCATGTTCCCATAGTGCACTTGGACATAGTTGGCTCTATATATGAAGAAGAAAGAAAAATGAAGCAACGGTTTCACCCTCTGGTGGCTAGGAGTCAATCTAGAAAGCTTCCTCTCTCCTTTAGTGGCAGCAGCGATTCTCTCCTGAGAATCACTCACATTCTGGAACTTTCCCCACCAGTCACCTGCAATTCATGCCAATCCATTCCCTATGCCTAATTCCTTCAATGCCTTGCTCATAAATGCTTGAAACTGATTAGAAAGTTAAAAGCTGTTTCAGTTTGACGTTTGAATAGAAATGCTTTGACTGAAGAGAGAGACTCATGCTCTGTGGTTTTGAACAAGCTATTTTAATATAGTGTCTTGGAAGTTTCATTTTCATAAGGGTGAATCAACCCAAGAGGATGACTGGTAATTTTAAATGAATTAATGACGCTTTCTCAACTTTGTAAAGTATGAGATAGCATTATGTTAAATGCCTTAGCGTAATGAAGTGAATTGCCAGGACTCTTGTCTAGTCAAGGGGCCGGCAGATAGCTGCCCGAACCCCAGCCTCACCTGGGAGACCCGACATGCCTATAGACACCCGCCCGACTTGTCCTCTTCTCTTGTTGAATCCCTCATCTTGGTGCATCTTTTATCCAGGGAGGGAATCCCGTGGAGCCCTAACCCATGTGTGCTTTCAAATAGAGATGGTGCCTTAGTGAGCCCTCTCTAGAAGGGGAGCAAAGTGGCAGCCATTGCAGAAGGGTCACACTGCTTTGCTTTTTACTCCCTTCAGTGCCCACCTGAGCATTGCCCTGGACTGTCTATGGAGCAGACTCAGAGTGAGACTTCTTCTGGGGCAAGAATTGGTGCTCAGGCATCCAAAAGGGAGGACAAAGAGAAGGCAAACCACCTACATTTTAGAGAGAAGCCAACAATGAACCCCTCCTTCCAGCCTAGCATGCTTGAGACCTGACTTCTGTCCCAGGCATGGCTCCCTCCTCTGCTTTCTGTCAGTTAAATTAGATTGGTGGCTCAGATAGGACAGAACTCTGGAAGGGGAGGGACTCCTGCATGTTGTGAGCCTCAGAGGAGAGGTGCTCTTGAGGAGAGGCGCTTCCCTGGCTTCTCCTGGGGAGAGGAGAAAGTGTAACTTTCTTTCTTCAAGGCTCAGTGGGGGAAGGGTGGGCTCCAGGTGTGGCCCACATGAAGATTCTGGGTGTTTGCAAGAAGACAAAGATAATATTTCATTTCCCAGGGGATACACTTAGGACTTCAGTCATGGGGCCATGTCTGTGGGGTAGGAGCAGCTGTCTGCAAGTTGTCTTCATTCATATGGTTTGCCGGGCAATGGTGTGAGGGTTTCCTATGGAGAAAAGAGACCCCAGAGACAACGCCATTATGTCAACCAAGCAGGCTCACTGCTGAACTAGAGGGGTCCACCAACAGATGTGCGTTGGGCAAACTCCTGGGTGCCGGGTGGTCCAAGGGGAGGTGACATAGAGACAGAGTTCCTTCTCCCACAGAGAGCTGTATCCAGCGACTGTTCACAGATCTCTTCCACGTATCCCCAGGAGCCCCCTAGGCAGGGTTTCATAGGAGGATCAACCATTGGTGATCTGCCACAGGGAGGTCAGTCTTTCATGGCCAGGAAGCAGCTATGTACGGCCAAGAGCAGAAGGGCACTGAGTAGAAATCCAGTCTCCTCCTGCCACCTGCAGAGTGAGGAGGAAGGGGCCTTCCCAATGGCACCTGTGTTATCTCTGTACTCCACTCCAAGAATGAGAACTCCTGCTCAGTTCTGCAGTATGAAAGGAGAGCATGTGAGAAAAGTTTAAAACTGGATGGAATACATTTTATAAATCAACTGTCTCCAAGTTTACAGATTCTGGCCCAACTCTGTCATGATTAAAAGGTCTGGAATATATGCACAATGGAATTCTATGCCTCCATCAGAAAGAATGGTATTGCCCCATTTGTTAGGAAATGCTAAGATTTGGAAAAATTATATTAAGTGGAGTAAGCCAGGCCCAAAGAAACATAGGTCCCATGGTTTCCCTTATTTGCGATATCTAGTATATGTCTGAGTCAAGCAGAAAAGGTCAGATAATGTGATGTTAGGGAAATGAACCCTAAGATATGTATTCAAATGTTTTTTTTCTTTCATGTGATTATTTCTAACACATAAGATTATTTCTTTGTTGCTTTGTATGTCCCTCTGCCATGGTATAACCCCTGATTTCACTGTATTTGATGTTATAATTTGTGGAGGGGAAGGGAAAAAACAAATCGTTTAAATAGGGATACAGGTGGATCCATTGCAACAATGAGATGTACAAGTCATTATGTGGAAAATGAACTTTACAACTTTGGTGGTGGGGAAGAAGAGGATGGGGGGGGGTGGCGGGAAGATGAGATGGGAAGGGGAAACAAAGGAGGAGGCTACAATACTTGATAAGAAATTTACTCATTATCTTGCCCATGTAATTGTAACCCCTCTGTGCAGCATTTTCACAATAAAAAATAAGAGGTCTGTCCTCCAATCATGGGAGATAAAGTATTTGAAAGAATATAATAATTTAGCCTGGCGCTGGTGGCTCACGCCTGTAATCCTAGCTACTCAGGAGGCTGAGATCTGAGGATTGCGGTTCAAAGCCAGCCTGGGCAGGAAAGTCTGTGAGACTCTTATCTGGAAGTGGTGCTGTGGCTCAAGTGGTAGAACACTTGCCTTGAGCTGAAGAGCACAGGGACAACACCCAAGCCCAGAGTTCAAGCCCCACGACCAACTGGAAAAAAAAGAATATAATAATTTGCATTTGTGTCCCCCACTAAGTTGTGACCTCTCAGTAAACTACTTTCACTGGGGATGAGGACGAGGTGTAAATAAAAAATAAGAGCATTTTGGGAATTCATTTCATTACTATCAAGTCTGTCCTAATTCCTTCATTGCTAAAACTCTTCCCATCCATGCCAAAGGCCATGTGTGATGAACAAGCCATTAGAAATAAGCCCTATCATTCCATCATGGGACTTGAAGGCATCAAGGAATGCTTTGTCTCTGAAGAGATCAACTCTGAGCTCTTCAGGCATGGAGCTTGGAAATATCTACAGGCAGATGTTCTTGAGATCAGTGGCATTATCCAGACCCCTGACTCCTGATTTGCTGATCTGCATCCAAGCTCCTTTCTGTCCTTTTGTAGTCCTCAGGATTTGCTTTGTCATTCAGATTGTCCTGGCTGAGAACCCTCTCTGCTCTCCGGTCCTCATACTCACTGCCTCCCCCCCCTGCCCCCTCCAAGTGGGGACTTTTTTGGCTGCTTATGCTCTCTCTGTTCAAGGGCTGCAACCCTAAAGTAAGTGCCACCTTGGCAAAGATTAGCCTGTGAGGTGTTAGGCGAGGAAAGGCCACAAGGTGGCAGCAGAGGACTGGCCTGGCCAGTGGCCACCTGCTTTTGGTGTTGGGAGGGCAGGTGGAGGTAGCAGATGCCATTTCCTTACCACAGGGCAGGTCCAAAAGGAAAATGAACAAAGTCAACATTTCACAGGACTGGTAGATCAAGATGAATAGGCACAAGAAGATTCCTGGAGGAATTTGAGATGGAACTTGAATAGAAAGAGTAATACTCAAGTTTTGAACAAAAACCATTTTTGGAGGGGTGGGGGACAACCTTGTATTCTATTCTATTTGTGAAGAAATAGAGGCTCAAATTAATTATGTTTCTGGCCCAAGTCATACTACCATTGATGGATGGAGTTAAGAATAAAAGCCAGGTCTATCAGACTTTAGAGTCTGAATTCTGCAAAAGGCATAGACAGACCAGTGGTTCTCAAACTGTGTTGACTTGTTGAAATGCTGATTATTTGGCATCCCTCCCACATCCCCCCCTCCAAAAAACCTTCTTTATCAGAAATGGTGGGCTAGGCTCATCAATCTGCATTTGTAACCATCCTCTGCAGGAGTTTGTGCTGCTCTCCATTTGGGAACGTAGGCTGCTCAAATGCCAGGTTGCTCTTTGCTTCTGGTTATCAAGCTTCAAGGTGCTGTCCCTGCATTCATCTAGGCAGGCAGTCCCACTTGTGTTGACTTCAGGCTTGCCTAATCCTAAGGGGTTCAAGTCGCACCTCAATTCCATCCCTGAGCTGCTAACATCTCTGTTTTCTCTTCAGCTGTTGTAGAAAAAAAGTCTTTCTTTGTGGAACTTGGAACTTTTCTCTTCATTAATATGACAAACAGGCTACTTCCACCAAGGACAGTCAGGTGAGACCAGCCAGGAATTTAGAGTCTCCTTATAAATAAAGCCTCAGCGTTAAGCATTAATGAAAGACATGAGATCTTTATGGCACCATCCATTTCTGATCTTGCCAGTTTATTAGGCAGTGGGAGAGTTGCCTTCTATCTTAGCTCCTGCCACTAATTATGGAGCTCTTCCCTGAGGTGTGGTAGTTCAAGTTCTTAGCAAAAACCAATAGTCATCTAAAAATAGTACATATAGTATATAAGACTGGGAGAAAAAGACATTAAGTTCTTAAGCTTTGCTTGTCTAGTAAGCTGTTCCCAAATGAGTTTAACTTATTTCTTTGTACCCTTAGTAGTTAAACAAAAACAAAAACTTTGAAGTGTGGGCAATGTTTTAGTGAAAAATCCTGTAAACATCATTTCATAAACAAGGCTTTGATTCTGGGAAATGAACCCAATAGAATGAAAGTTATGAGCCTGAAATTCTCGATAAAGATGATGTGACTGTGGAAAAACAGTTTCAAGCTTTTGTATAATCATTTACATAAAAAAGAAAGCTCACTAATTTTCACTTTGCATCTTATAATTCTATCCATAGTGAAGAGGAGATCAGGCTACCAAAGGATATTGAAGACAAGAAAATGTTTAGGAAAGCAGATTGTTTCCATGGAGTTTGAACTACCTTGGACATTCTCACTTACATATCAGCATTGCTGTGTTTATTATCCACTTTTTCTTATGTTCTCGCAAGTCAGATGGTAAGTGTTAGTTCTCTACATTGGCACCTATCTCTAGCCTAGTAATAAGATTGTGGGATATGTGCATATACCAATTAAGGGCTAATTGTTTGTGAATATTATTCAGATAGCTACAGAAATGACAGGGTCAGAAATACTGTCTCTCGTCTGATTGGAGGCACTCCAGCCATTGGGTAGCTTCTGAGATGGCTGAAGAAGAACAAAGTTATTCATAGAAGTAACTCCTTTTCCCAGAGATGGCTCCTGGACTTTAAAGTTTATAGAAGTCAACAGTCCTGGGGAGGGGAAGACAGCACAGGGGCAGGCTCCTCACGAGCAACCCATCTCTTAATGATAGTGACAATCAAATACATGGATGTTTCTCAAAGACCCACAGGTTTGAGGCTCCATAAGGTTTTATGTAAGTAAGCTTCTGAGGAGAGAGGGGTGCATAGCCACAGGAGAGGCACTTATCAGTGATACCCATGAATGATATCCACTGTTGATCCCTGGTCTCTACTAGAAAGAAAAGTGAGCTGTCAGAATGTGGGAGAATGGGGCTGGACACCACCCAGCAGAAACTCTCTGCCGTAAGACCTCTGTGTACATAGGCCCTGAGAATGGGTCATATGCCTGAGGCAAACATGATCTTATTCATACAGTTGCTTCCTGCTGGCCACCCTCTGTTAGAACATGACCTTGAAGACAGCCAGACCTTGTTCCTCTATTTTAGGTTGGTACCCTGAGTATCTAGCACATGGAGGAAACTCAAAACATATAGTAGACACATATGAAAATGATATAATAAACGTTAGTCTTGTAGCACTTGTAGACACTTCCTTTAAGTTACTGTATTTAAAAAAAGTTGTATTTTTAAAATGATCCAAGGAAGGTTTTTTTTCTACTCCCCCCTTTTTATCGGTTGCTGAACTACAGTAACTAGGGTGCCAGCAGGTAACTTCAAAGATGATGCTGAGCAAGTTTTCTTGATAAAAAACCCCATAGACTCTTGACAGCTAAGAACTTTAAGATTTTGGCTGTTAAACTTGTTTACTTTTTCAGGAGCAGTCCTCTGTCTTCAGTGGAAAGCAGAGACAGAGCTCAATATATAACCAAGATAAAAGGAGAAAAGGTTCAAGTGGCTATATGGAGGCTTGAGCTTAGCATGCTTGGATTACTTCCTCCTTTCATTCCTTCACAGAATACTGGAGCAATCCCAGTTCATCTCTCACTGTGGTTTTCAATCTTGTCTCCAGATTAGAAGCACCTGGGAAGCTTCAACCTCTGCGCTTCCTCCCCCCGCTCCCTCAGATCACCTGCAGGCCATTAAATCAGAATTGGTGTATATGTGTGTGTGTGTGTGTGTGTGTGTGTGTGTGGTCTGGCATTAGTGAGTCTGTAATTGTGAGTCCCTACCACTAGACTTATGACATCTCAAGAAGCTTTGATATTTGTCACCTGAGCTCTTGGAACATCCTTTAGCAAATACTGTCAACTTTTTATTTTATTTTATTTTTACTAAACTTACATTCTACAAACAGCAGATTTTCTTGTAGGAAAACCACCTGTTAGTTGTGGGGCTTGAACTCAGGGCCTGGGTACTGTCCCTGAGCTTTATTATTGGTCAAAGCTAGCAATCTATAACTTTGAGCCACAGAGCTGCTTCTGGTTTTCTTGGTGGTTGAATTGGAGACAAGAGTCTCATCAACTTTCCTGCCTGGGCTGGCTAGGATTACAGATGTGAATCACCAGCCAGGTTCAACACCTGTCTTTTGACAGGTACTGTCACTGTGAGTACTGGAACCAAATCTTCTTTGAATGCTACCTTAGGATTCTACCTCAGCTCTGTCCAGGCAGGTGGGTCTTTCCTCCCACATCCCTGATCTGAAAACAGAGTGATAGAAAAGGCAAGAATGGACAGAAGCCATGTAGCCAACATGTAGCAGCATCCAGAGGAGAGGTAGACTCCTGGCTTCATACTTTTGGGAAGATTAGAAGCCTGGTTCTCCAGCTCCCATCAACTCTTCAAGCACCTTCAGAACCTTTGCTACATTCCTCGTCAGCTCCAGCTGGTCAGAGTTATTCTCCATTGTTTGTAACCTTAATACCCCAATTGGAAAAGCCCCTTTCCCGGTTGCCTTGTTACATAAACTTTCTACACATTTGATCAAATTGCCCATACAACTACATACCAATTCTTCATTTCCTTTCTTTGCTGATGGAGGAAATCTCATGCTCCTTAGAATTAGCCTTTTCCTGACCTTGCTGTGACCACTGCTACCTCCTACTCAAGAATCATTTCTCCTAGGCCTTTACCTTTGTATCCTAATTGAGCTTCAAACACCTCATCCTTCAGGACAAGAATAATTGCCTTTATGAAATCTTTACCCATCTTTACCTCCCTAAAATTGAGCATTCTGTACCTTATTCTGTGTTAATCTACTTATTTGTGTTTCTGTGGCTCTAGTAATTAAAAAATGGAAGGTAGACCTTTTATCATATTTACCTTTGTATTACTTGAAGAGATTTCCCCCATTTCTGTTTGTATTTGTTGGAATGGATAGATGCATGAACAAGAGCAGTAGCCCTTGAGACATGCTCATCCTTGGTCCTGGACTTGTTATAAATGCTTGATCTAGAGCATGCACCTGCCTGGTAATTAGGAAAATGATCCTCATAACTCAAAAGCTGTGTGGACATCTTATTGTTGAAATGAAAAACGAACTTTACAACTTTGGCTGGTGGGGGCGGGGCACGTTGGGGGTGGGAGATGGGAAGGGATGGGAAGGAGAAACAAAGGAGGAAGCAACAATGCTTGTTAAGAAATGTACTCATTACTTTGCCCATGTAATGGTAACTCCTCTGTATGGTATTTTCACAATAAAAAATGTAAACAAAAAAGCTGTGTGGACTTTGGAAAGATGACTTGATGCCTTACCTGCCATCCAGTGCATGTGCTCCTTGGCACATGGCCTAAACTGCTCCTCCCATCAAGGCGTGATTTTAGGAGTTGGAGGCATGGCTCAGTTGGTAGAGCTCTGCATGATATATGCAGATGGGAGATGCCATTGTAAGACTCACTTGAACAATTAACATAGAGTTTAAAATACACACACATATTAGGAAATTGAAATATCTTGACAGAATGTGAGTACTTTGGGAGAGAGAATAGAGACAGGGATGGAGGGTGAGTATAGTCAAAAATACATTATGTATATGTGGGAAAATGGCACAAGGACACTGGATGAGACTGGTCTGAGAAAGGGAAGGGGCAAGGAGAGAAAATGATAGAGGGGGCTATTCTGTATTGTGTGCAAAAATGAACATGTTCAAATGAAACCTCTTTTGTACAACTAACTAATGCTGATAATGAAAGGATTTGAAAAGATAGAGAAATACCAAAAATAAATAAAAAGAAGTGGGTTTCATTTTCCTCCCATTGAATCTAGCCCTCTGGCACATGACCAAAATGAATGCATTGGAAGTGAGAGGTGAGATTTCTGAATCTAGCTCTCAAAGAACCTTGCTGTTGTGCTATTGAGCTTTTGGATTTCTGTTTAGAGACTACTATAGAAAGCAGCTCCATCCAGCCTGCTGGAGTGTGAGACCAAGGCACTGCAGCCAGAGGCCTGCACTGACTTCCAGAGGCTTTTTCCTTGCATCCCTCCTGGACAAACTGTCAGACTACTGCAGCCATGTGAGTGAGTGCTCCAGAAGCCAGCAGAAGCACTGGCTGCCTGGAGGTTCCCAGTCCAAATTGCTGACCTTTGAAGTTGTGGTTAAATGAATGGTGATTATTTTAAGCTACTAAATTTTAGATGGTTTGTGATGTAGCACAGAATGGATGCAGAGGCACTGGGAATCAATAAGCGTAAAGAATGCAGGTGTATTGTCCCCCGAATACTCTTTATTCTTCAGGAATTATGATGAAACATTTGTCCTTGGTGCTCATTCATGATGTTGACCATTGTTGCAAACGATCACAGTTAATTCCAGGTTCTTGGCTGCTTGCATTAGCTTGCTAGGGCTGCCGTATAACAAAGGACTGCCACAGACTGCGTGGTTTAGATAACAGAAATTGATCTTGTCACAATCAGGAGTCTAAGGTCAAGGTATTGACAGGCCTGGTTTCTTTTAAGGCCCTTTCATTTCATACAGATGCACACACACACACACACATACACATACACATACACATCATCATCATCATCATCATAAGCTTCCTCTAGGGTCTTCACAGGGTCCTTTCTCCTTGATTGTTGGTATGACCTATCTTTTCTTGTAAGAACAGCAGTCAAGTTAATTTTGGTCATTATTTTAACCTTAATTACCTTTTTGAGAGGTCTTGTCTCCAAATATAGGTGTTTTATGAGGCCCTGGGGGAGGACATAATTCAGTCTATAAAAGGGCTTAAAGTTCAAGGATTTGATTATTTTACTATCCACTTACTACTGACAATGAGGAAAATGATAATATCAAGCTTAGACTGAGCGACAAGTGGCCAGGAACTATTCTAAGTAAAACTTTCTAGGATTGAAAGAAACATATAACAACCAAAGTACAGGTCCATCTATTGTCTTCCAATCCAACTGCCATGTTCTTCTTGGCTATATTCTGGGGTGAACAGAATTACCTGAGCAATTGTTAGAAACATACTGCAAAACTGGGAAACAATTTCTCACTCTTGTCATCCTAGCTACTCAGGAGGCAGAGATATGAGGATCAAGGTTCAAAGCCAGCCCAGGTAGTAAAGTATATGAGACTCTTATCTTCAACTAACCACCCAAAATCCAGAAGTGGAGCTGTGGCTCAAGTGGTAGAACTCTAACTCTGAGCGAAAAAGGCCCTGAGTTTAAACTCTAGTACTAGCATGTGCATGCACACACACACACACACACACACACACACACACACACATACAATAAAACACTGTAAAACACAATAAGGTAGGAGCCTGAGGTAGGACTCTAGCAATCTTTAGAGGCCAAAACAGGTTGGGGCTAGCTACCTTTGAGGATATATAGTATTCCTGGTTTTGGGGATAGCTGAGTAAGAATAACGCATTTGCCAAACTGTCAAAACCCAACAAAATAAGTATCAGGAAATGGATTCTTGTGAGAGGGGAGAATGCAACCAAGGGGAGAGGGGTAGATGAAGGAAGGAGAGGAGAGAAGGGGGAAGAATACAGGCAAGAATTCATTGTATATACCACCAAATTGAGAACAATAAGGAGGGGGTGAAAATGTTGAAGTGATGCCCCAGATCAAGATGTATTTGTTCATAACTGCTTTGCTAAATGGCAAAACATTCAATACATAACCTGGAAATTAAGAAGAATGAGGGAAGGGGTGGGTGAGAATGTGGAAAGGAGTGACATTTATAAGACTCACTGTGTTCATAAACTGCTTTTGTTGAATGGCAGCTCCTTTTGTACAACTTAAAGATAATGAAGATATTCCCCCCAAAAATGGAAAGAAAGGAAAGAAAAAAGCAAACTCACCCGGTTTGGAGAAAGATTTGTCTCTTTAGCAGGCAATCCACAAGTGCAAACTGTGATGCAAGAGGGCAGAGTTGGCTACATAATGGGCGTGCACTTTGTACATTGAATGTTGGCTTCAGGTAATCAGTACATACATAGCAAATGAAGAACTGGGTTACTACATGATCTAGATTGAAGGGGTAACTGGTAAGTATTTATTGAATAACTGTGGTCTATTAAGCCCTATACTATGGCTGTGAAGAAAGATCCCAGCCTTAACTGTAGCTGTTTAAATACTTTCTGAAATGTCTGAGTCGACATTTCTGCCTAATTAAGTCTAAGTTAGTTTGTAAGACTGAACTTGATGACTTGGCTACTGTGTAGCCTGAGGGTGCTAATTCTTATTAGATCATCGGATAGTGATCATTGGCTCAGGACTAGAGCTAGCTTCAGGAAGATGATTGCTCTGCTTGTCAGTGGGCCAAATTCATTCTATCCTTGGTACAACAGCATTTGTTGAAGATCTTATTCTCTCCTTTTTTGTCGGGCATTGGGCTTGAACTTTGGGCCTGGGCTTTGTCCCTTTAGCTCAAGGCTAGCGCTCTACCACTTGAACCACAATGCCACTTCCGGTTTTCTGAGTGGTTTATTGCAGATAAGTGTCTCATGGACTTTCCTGCTAGGGCTGGCTTTGAACCATGATCCTCAGATCTCAGCCTCTTGAGTAGGTAGGATAACAGGTGTGAGCCACTGGTGCCTGGCTCTTATTTCCCTCTGAGAGCTGCAAAACCTAGTAAGCCAGGGCCACTGTGCCGGAGAACTGAGTGTTCAATGGGTTATTTCAAAGACTCAGACGGGAGATTACCCATTTAAAGAAATTCCAGAAAAAAAACAGCAAGTGTCCCTGTTACATGCTTCATTCTAAAAGTGAGCTTTATCAAAAAATATTCTGTTTAGTAAATGCTAACGTTGGGTTAGATCTTCCCTATAAATCAGTCGTACCACTCCTGGGCATCTACCTGACTACCATGAGCCAAGATATGATAAGGACACCTGCACAACCATGTTCATTGCTGCACTATTCACAATATCCAGGATATGGAACCAGCCCAGATGCCCCTCAATAGATGAGCGGATCCAAAAAATGTGGTACTTACACATAATGGAATTTTACACAGCCTTTAGGAAGAATAAAATAATGTCATTTGCAGGGAAATGGATAGAACTAGAACAAATCATGTTATGTGAGGTAAGCCAAGATTAGAAAGCCAAATGGCACATGTTCTCTCTGACATGTGGAAATTAGATCTAGAAGACACTGGCATATGATAAATTACATAAGATTCTAGAAACTCACACACAGTGAGACCAAAAGAGGATACTCTTAGGAGAGAAATACAAAGGTGCAATGCCTACATGCCTCTTTGTGTTTATATAAAATATTATACATCTAAACAGACTCCAAGATAGGGAAACAAGAGATCTCTATTTTTAAAATATTGTTTTTTGATTTTGATTTTTTGATGATTCTGTCTTTGTTTCTTTATGTATGGTATATTCACATGTATATCTTTAGAAGGGTAGGGGGAGGAAATCAGGTAAAAAAGTGCAGCAGCGAGCTTACTGGACACTGTTGAAAGTGAACTATGCAACTCATAGGTAGAGGTGGGAGGAGGGGACTGGGAGAGAGTGAGTGAACAGAAGACATTGAGAGAAAGGAAATGTATACATTATTTGACTCATTTAATTGTAATCCCTCTGTACGTCACCTCTATAACAACAATAAAGCAAACTAAATATTAAAAAAAGAGTCATCTCTGCTCTTGGAACTCACAAGCATTTCCTCAAGTCAGAGCAGAGCAAATCAAATGTATATCTTGGAAAAACTGGCCCATCTTCAGGATTGGAAGAAGGGACAGGTAGACGTTGCATCCCCACACTCACACTAGCTACCCCTCTGGGTTTTCTGATCTTTATTGACCTGGATGGCTTACAGTCATATCTACTAAAATTAATTGAACATTCATTAGCAAAGTAAGCTCTAAGAAGACCAAAAAATTTGTTATGTATCCATTTGTACACATTTGATTACATACATTACGTCCTTCTCACACATTTGGAGACGATTCAATGACAGTGTGTGCAAAGCACTTATAACTCAAATCTTGCAACACAGATAGTTCTTTTCATCCTCTGCTTGAAGCTACTGTTGGCCTGAGGGGGGCACCCAGAGTCAGGATAAAGACACAATAGGCCATGCAGTGTCCCCTCAAATGTGTATCTTAGATGGATAGAAGATTGGAATTTTTTAAATCTTTCTTTTTGAGCTATTTAACTTCCCAAGCAGCATAAGAAATGTCCAAGGAGAATTGAATTGCGTATCTCTCTGATCTTAATGTCGAACGAAGTAGAAGCATCCTCTTGGCAGGAGGCTGGAAAGCTGCAGCGGGCAAGTGAAGCGTATAAATATTGACATGTGCAAGAAAATCATACAGAAAAAGGAAGCTCTCCAGGCAGAATATTGATTACGACAGCATGGAACTTCACAGGATCTTGTTCCTTTGCCGTTGTTAGAGGGTGGCAGGGATGACGGCGTAGTCAGAGTAAGCTGGAGAAGGGGTAGGAGGAGTTAAAACAGAAACATTTAGGCTGTGCCAGACACTCTGCTGAGCTCTTTTATATGAACTCATTTAACTCTTGTGAAAACTCTATCTGGTAAGGGCTATTATTGCATTTGGGGGAAACTGAGGCACTGGAAAATAAAGCAGGTTCTTAGTGAGTAGTGGAGCCGTGATTTGAGCAAACACAGGTAGCTTATCGAAGCCACAATGGCACAGCCTCCATTGTAGTTGGACAAAGAAGTCTGGGATAATTTCACATTGAATGTCAGACTAGATCTAAATTTGAAAGTTCTAAATTTGAAAGAACTAGAAGTAAGTGTTTTGGAAGCGAGTGTAAAGTAATAATTTTCATACTCTTTGGGGACAGGAAAGGCTTTCTTAAAGAAGACGTCAGGGCTGCGAAGGTGGCTCAGTGGTAGAGTGCTTGCCTTGCATGCATGAGGCCCTGGGTTCGATTCCTCAGCATCATATAAACAGAAAAAGCCGGAAATGGCGCAGTAGAGAGGTAACCTTGAGCTGAAGAGCTGAGGCACAGCGCTTGGGCCCAGAGTTCAGGCCCAATGACCCACCAAAAAAAAAAAAAAGACCTCAAAAGCATTATCTCTAAAGTGGAAAAGAAACTGATTAAGATCAACAAGACACATCAAGAAGAAAGTTGAAAAAGTATTCCAACAATTATCATTATAAAAGACTCATGACCAAAACATATAAATGACTCCTTCAACCCAATATGAAAAAGACAAACAATTTTAAAGAAAAATTGGTTGAGGATTTCAACGTGTGCCTCATTAAAAGATAACCTGGCTTCAATAGACACATGCTTAGTCTCAAGCAGCAAGAAAATGTCCATAAAACCACCAAGGAGTGTCAATACAAGCTCCTCAGAATGAACATAGTTAAGTACTATGAAACCACTAGTGTTGCAAGCAGTGGAAATGTTCTCTAAGGCTGGTGGGAATGAAGAAAACTCCAGAGAACACCAGGGCATCCTTCTCTAGGTTATTCCTTCATGAACATATAATAAGCACTGTGCATGACATCTTTGTTCTTAATTGCCCCAACTGGGTAAATAAATCACATAATCTGTATACAGTGGAAGTACTATTCAGTCAGAAAAAGGAAAGACACACAGCTACATACAATAAAATGCATGATGCCAAGAGTAGAGCACAAGAAGGAAGGCATCTCTCCATCTATTGCCACTGCTACAAGCTGGAGCCTCTTAATGTTGAACAGGGGCAAGAAGTAGCCTCTGCTCCTCACAAAGTAGAAAGAATGAAACTCAAGAATTTCCTGCACTTTTTTACCAGAGGTCTTGAACCTGGTCATTCATCTGTAAACTGCACAAAGCAAAGCAAGCTTTTGAGTTAATGGGTTATGGAAGTTCCTTTCAAAGTAGCATCTGTCTGTTTGTCTGTCTATTTTGGTTAGCTGTGAGGCTTGAACTCAGGGCCTGGGCACTGTCCCTGAGGTTATTGCTCCAGGCTAGTGCTCTACTACTTTGAGCCACAGCTTCACTTCTTGTTTTCTGGTGATTAATTGGAGATAAGAGTCAGTCTCTTGGGCTTTCTTGCTTTGTTTGAAACTCAATCCTCAGCTCTCAGGCTTCGTAGTAGCTAGGATTATAGGTGTGAGTCACCAGTATCTGGCATCATACTTATATTTTAAAAAGCACTTCATAGGCCTTTAGAGTTGGCCTTGGGGACAAGCTGCATTTCAGCCTGAAATGATGGCTATAGTTTTCTTGTGGTGAGGTTGCATTATCTAGAATCTCTCCAGCAGTCTTCAGATAGATGGGCCTCTAGGGTTCTAATACATGCACTTTGAAATTTCCTCTGGGCTTGGGATTCAGGGGAAACACATGTGGGTGGTTTTTATTTTACTATAGTTTAATTATTTTTATTGTTATTGTAAAAGTGATGCCATATGGATGGTTTTAACATTTCTCTTTTTTTTTTAATAGAATCTGGGCAGATAATCTTAATTGGTCCAGTTTTCTCTAGGATTTGCAAAAGAGGGTGAGAAGAGTAATACAAAAGGATGGTTTTGCATTTCCCCTCTTCATGCCCTACATGTTTAATATCACAAGAGATGCCTGGGAAAGGCGAATCTTAGTTAGCTCAGGGTTCTAGATCTGCCTTTAACACTCTATTAGCTTTGGGACTCCGTTTTTCCTGTGCACAACGGGAGCTTTACCTGAGCTCTATTCTTTCTATACATTTCAGAATAATTTTTCCGTGTTAGCAACATGGACTTCCCAATCTTTAATTTACTTGGCTGCAACTGATACCTGTTTACCAATGGAATATCTGTACTTTTTATTGTCTGAAATTTCCCTGAATGCTTTCTGGGTGCTTTATTTGAGCCAGAGAATTCCTGTAAATAGATGGCCTGACTATTAATTAGCAGCCTAAATCTGATTTAATTTTCTGACTTTAGGGGTTAACTCTGGAGTCCTGGATAAACTGGGCAGAACAGAGAGGCTTTGTAGATTCAGACCTTTTGCAGTTTGACTTCCTTTTCCAATACCATAGGCACACAGGTTAGGCCTAAAGCCAAGGTGGCCCTAATGCTGTTCATGTGCTACAATTTAATCCTCCAGTGCCTGGAGCAGACAGTGCTAATCCTTTATAGTGCTGCTTTCTGTGAGCTCAAGTACAGATCCCTAATCCTGTTCAGTTAGAATTCCAATTGATCAGAGCTGGAACCTGAAATGGGACCAATTTGCCATGTCTGAAAAAGAGGAGGATAGATGTATGTTTAACTCAGTGGGAGAATCTAGAATAACAGAGTCTAGCCCCCAATATTGTGGCTTGTCATGCTCCCCAGCCTCCCACTTGATTGTTGACTTCCTGGAGATTTGTGCTCTCAGGGCATCTTCTGCTGTCTGCTTCTGTGTTTATCCAATTTCCCCATTTCATCTGCTTATACTTTTAATGCTATGTTTTCTTTAATAAGTATACTTCACATTCTAGGAAAGCCTGCTACTATAGGCTTTCTCAGTGTCTCTGAATTCTCTATTTATTCCCTATTCTCTCTATCTCTGAATTTCCTAGTCTCTATTTACTTCTCTCCAAGAGGAAACAATTTCCTCTTCTCTGATCTAAACTGTAACAGTTTATTGGAAATTTTGCTTGCTCTGGGTACTAGTCATAATTCTTTGCATATATTATTTCTTTGCATTTCCACACAGCATCATGAAGAATCTTCCTTCACATTGCAAATGAGGAGAAAAAGAGGCACAGAACAATTAGGTAAGTTGCCTAACACATGTCAAGTGAGTAACAGAGCTGAAATTTGAACAAGGGAAGCTAGGTTCTGAGCCCATGATGTCAGCCCTGACATGGTACTCTTTCCTGTTAATTTATTTCCTCTACATGAACATAAATTTATACACATACGAAACTTTGAATACTTTTAAAGTGTTCATATTTCTTTTCTTCTCTTTCCCCTCCCTCCCTTCCTCCCTTTCTCCCTTCCTTCTTTCCTCCCTTCCTCCCTTTCTCCCTTCCTTCTTTCCTCCCTTCCTCCCTTTCCTTCCTTCCTTCCTTCCTTTCTTCCTTCTTCCCTCTCTCCCTCCCTCCCACCTTCCTTCCTCCTTCCCTTCATTCTTTCCTTTCTTCTTTGTTTGTGGTGATGAAGGTTTGAATGCAAGGCTTCAAGCTTGCTAGCCACTTGAACCACATTTCTAGTACTTTTCTCCCTAGTTTTTCTTGAGATAGCTTCTCACATTTTTCTTTTTCTTTTTTGCTAGTCCTGGAGCTTGAACTCAGGGCTGGACATTGTCCCTGAGCTTCTTTTGCTCAGGGCTAGCACTCTACCTGAGCCACAGCACCACTTCTGGATTTTTTTTTGTGTATGTGGTACAGAGGAATCAAACCCTGGGCTTCATGCATACTAGGCAAGCACTCTACCACTAAGCCACATTCCCAGCCCTCACATTGTTCTTAAGTTGGTCTGGATCATTTTTCTTCTATTTATTTTTCCTAGCATACCTGTAATGACAG
Organism: Dipodomys ordii; assembly: GCF_000151885.1. Lineage (NCBI taxonomy): Eukaryota > Metazoa > Chordata > Mammalia > Rodentia > Heteromyidae > Dipodomys > Dipodomys ordii. Next base: position 139,161 of record NW_012267428.1, on the reverse strand, counting down.
GTGCAAATCGCTACACCAATTTGTTCTGGTGAGATGGAGTCTTATGAACTTTTGGCCTGGGCTAGCCTTGAGCTTCCTTATGACCTATTCCTCCTGAGTAGGTAAGAATTATAGGCATGAACCACTGGTGTCTAGAGTTAGATATACACATTTCTTTTGTATAGACAATCAACATCGGGAATATTCAACATTATTGACTTAGAATGCTATTGATGGGTAGACAGATCATTATTTTATGCATCATTTAAACCACAGCACAAGATTTGAACAATAACCTTGTAGCATTTATAACATGGTCACATTGCTTCAAAGTTTCTTTAAAGAATTCCAGAGCTCTGGGAAATTTCCTCTGCCTTGAGTCTCAGTAATGATTTATTTTTTTATCTTTTTGGTGGGTTCATTTCACTTAGCATCATCTTTTTAATATATTTTTTATGGTACAGATACTGTACAGAGGGGTTACAGTTACATGAGTAAGGTAATGAGAACATTTCCTATTGAGCATTGTTTTTTACGTACTAAAAAGGATTTGCTTGCTATTATCAAAGAGAATGTTTAACTTTCAGCCATTCCTTCAATGTTCAATAGTTGTTTTATTAATATCCCATTAATATCCTGCTACGTTGTGCTCCTTTTCTGAAAATGCAATGATCATGCCATCTTAATGTTGAATCATTATATATGTTTGAAGATTTCCCCTTTTTATTATGAAAATGGTTAAATGTATAAAAAATTGGAAAGAATAGGATAATTAACTCCCACAAATCTATTATCTAACTGCAACAATTACCAACACCATGATACTTTGCTGTGAGGACATTTTAAAAGGCAAATAAACAGTATATGAGTGAAGACAATGAGAAAAAAAATACTTGAATCTGAGGGTTGTAAACAATGATAGTGCTATCATAATTGCCATCTGGTTGTGAGAATGGGAAGTGACCATTACTGCACCCTAATTCAGATGTGCTAAAAATTCTCATATTGGAATTCCTTCCATGTAGCAGCAATGAGGTCAAGGTTCATTTTATGTATGTGTTGGTACCCAAGAGGTTGGAATTTTCCTTCGTGCTTTGTGAAGGCCTTCCTATCCCATTTAGCTTCACCTAGTACCCAAACACAGCAAGAACATAAGAATATAAGAAAGTCTAAAGGACTTCCTTATCCTTACCAAAGACTTTGAACTGTTAATGCTAGATAAGACATGCAGTGAGCCATTGATCACTTTTGTGAGGTCTGGTGGAGGAAGGCCCAGTTCCCAGTTCTCTCCAGTTAAGGTTAAACCCTGTCCTGGGTCACTCTCATGTGTTTAAGGATGTATGCACTGTTCAAATCTGACCTTCTCTGGGCTTTGAGCCATATCCTGCATTGTTTGCTTCTGTGAGCCAGAAGAGATGCTCATTGTAGATTTAGCATGGGGACTAGTAACTGAATGTCCCATGTGCCCTCTCTTGACTGAATGATCCTATCACTGGGGCTCCAGCACTTGCTATCCTGTTACTTGATACTTTTGTGGAGCCACAATTCTCCCTTCTACCAGTGTCTCTCCGAACATGTTGGGAATAGAATCTGGAAACAAGGCTCCAAATTTGTGACTGTACACCAGGCTGGCAAGGCTGGGTATCCTGTATTTAGACAAAACATTGTGGCGAAGAGAAACCATCTGCCAGCTATAATCCCATGACCCTACCAGGTCTGTGAAGAATGACCTTAGCAGGAAGTACTCTGGGTATCGGTAGAAATATCACAAAGAGGTAAGCTAGGAGTATTGAATGATTTTATAAGAGGGTGTGACATAGTATTTTGAGAGATCCCTTATTGGGTATTGGGCAACTGGAGTTTAGATCTTAGCTCTGCCCATTACTAGTGTTCAAAGCTACAGTTGATGCCACTCAAGTGGTTTTTACCCTCTCAGTCCTTTCTGGACAACCTCCAGATGCTACTTTTGTCTGTAGACTTCTTCTAAAGATGGTGAACAGCCACTCTGCCTACACCTGCTTAGTATCCCCCAACTCTGAGAAGTTGGCCTGCACATACTCCAGTACCCTCATTGCAGGTTCAATTTCTAGAATTTCCTCAGGGAATTGACTTCCAGTTGCACTCAATGGTAGCTGGGCTAGATCATTCTTAACTAGCTTCCATTTTTTTTCTTGGCTCCTTTCCCCAGTCTTCTGAGACATTCTTACTTGTCTTAAAAATATTACTTGAATTTGGATGCTTGTTTCAAGGGCTACTAAGACAAGCGGGTCACTTAATTTCCTTGGGCCACAGGTTTCTCATCTGGGCTTTTGCTCATATTACTTGAACATCATTTTGAGCTCAGTTCAGGCCTGTGAGAAGTCTAGGCAGGTTTTATTATCTGCATTTTGCAGACCAGGAGCCAGAGGCCCTGAGGGTTGTTATAAAATTTAAGGCCTCACCACTAATCAATGGTTGAGCTGAGACTGGAACATAGGTCTTTGAACTCAGAGATTACTGAATTTTTTCCAATGTTTGCTAGTATCCACTGCTTTTTTTCAATTGTAAATCTGATATTGGTATTTCTTCAGAGTGCAAGAAAGTGCAGTTTAGTGTCTGAGACAGATTTTCAGCAGCTGGGCTGCTGTCTTCTGACACTGTGCTGGGCCTTGGCTACAGGAAGTATTTCTGTATATCTTTGGTACCCTGAATGGGCCAGGAGCATCCTCTGCAGGTCTTTTGGGGACTGAGACCCCAGAGCCACCAAGCCTTAAGGGACACATTTGCACCTCATGTCCCACCTTCTGAGTAGATGGATACCTGCAGTCTTGCCCAGTTACCTTTGGACTATTGGGTCATTGAGCCCAGAAGCATGGTCTACTTGGCTTTGCCCTGTAGGATAAGTGTCTTGCTATAGAATGGGTTGTCTTCATTTCATATCTTCAATACTGCACAATTCTTCTTGCAATATGAATTGGTTGTTGGCACTGGCTCCCAGTGAGGCCTTTGCCATGTGATAGCTTTGATGAACATAAGGATGGCTATTATGCTCTGGAGGAAGGAAGGAAGATGCTCAAATCCAAGGACATTTCCCACAATACGACTGTAGCAATGAAGGAACACTAACCCATCTTAGAGTGTGTGCTTTTGGAGGCTGTGCACACTTACACTGACTCTAACTTGGACTAACATCCCAACTGGAACACAAGTATAGGTATCTGCAATCATGTAACTCTCAGAATCACTGTTTTACCTGTCAATTATTATTGGAATATTCCTCCATACCAATAGCTTTCCCTATTAGCTTAGTTGTTTGTGTTAAGACTGTTTGAAACTTGGGGGCGGGGAAGGGAAGGGGGAGGTGAGAAAGGAAGGGATAGTAGGAAACAAAAGAGGGGTAACAATGTTTGACAAGAAATGTACTCATTACCTTACTCATGTAACTATAACCCCTTGGTACGGCATCTTTACAATAAAATAAAATAAAAAAAAGACTGCTTGGAAGGTGACAAAATTTGGTCAATCTTATCTTCACTTGGCACTCCTCAGAATATGTTATAGTCACCTCACCTCCATCTGTTCTTGGCTATTTCAGGGACTGCTTCATTAGGGCCAGCGCTAGCTGCCAAGGCTGGCCAAGCATTGATTTCTTGGCTAGCACCCACCTGGGCTAGCCACAATGCTCACCACAATGAACATTTGGAAAGTACCACTGCTCACTCAGGTGGTCTTTATCTCTCTGGGCAGGGAAGACTATGGCGGGTCTTTCTACATGCAAACATTTAGGGACTACCTGGGCTGACAGTCATTTATTTTATGGGATGTTTTTAATTTGAGATATATTTTTGCCTCACAACTGTGACAGACAATAGTGTTGTGATCAGGGAATGCTGGAGACGATCTCAGCTTTCCCTTGTGTTATCTGTACCTCCTAATGGCAGCAGTGCCTGAGAACTGAGACTCTTTGAGAGTGGGGTTTGGTTTTTGCCAACAGAGCTCTCATCAAAATCACAGTGCTGCCAGGGAGGGGCAGCAGCAAACTGACTTGTGGGCCTTAACTCCTCAGGATGCATGCAGTGCATCATGACTGTCAGAGACGAAATCGCTTCTTAGAGCATCAGATGACCTGATTTGATGGATCTGTTGCTTAAAGAGGCCAAGAGAGAGGGACACAAGCAAGGAAGGTAAGTTTTAATGAGTGAGAAATCAGTGAAGGCAGGGGGAAAAAGTGTCATTTGTATGGGCAACATAGAAGAATTAGCAGGTTGAGCCAAGGGCAGAGTGAGGCCCTGGCATTGTGTGTATGGGATAAGAAACATATGGAATAGGAAAAAAAAGGTAGACAGGTTCACCAACAATTTTGCTTTGGGTTAACCATCTTGTTCATTTCCCATTTTCAACTTTTACAGCAGTCTTCCCCATCCATTTTGCAACTTGCAAATATTTTTCATCTCATTCAGAATCAATGGAAAGTGGATGAAAAGAGCAATGATCTAGGAATCAAAAGATGGAATTCAAACCCCTGTTTTCTCATCTCTTGCATGGGAGAAACTCAGAATCATTGGCAGTAACAGGATCTAATAATAGTGCGTGTCTACAGTATTGTGTGGAAGTGGAGGTGTGGCTTCAGCCTTGACCAAAAAAGCCAAGTGAGAGTGTGAAGCCCAGAGTTCAAAAGTCCCAGTAGTGGTGCACACAGTATTTTGTGAAGTGCAAGGCACTCAACCAAAGTCTCTTTGTGTGTGTGTGTGTGTGTTTTCTCTTGGACACACCTGGAAGGAGCTGTCCAAAGTGTCATTGTTGGGAGGTGCAGAGGAGAGGAAAAAGCATTGGAGGACACAGCCAGGGTCTAGTACGCCACACTTCCTACATGAAAAAGCTGTGTAACCAGAGACCTTTTGTTTGGTGCTTCCTTCACCTGAAAGAAAAAGCCTTTTTCAATGAGCGGCACTGCAATGGCAGGCATTGTTGCCCAGAAACTCTGAAAATGTCAAATCTATTATCAGACAGAGGAAGGCAGTTTTAATTGAACTTTTTCCCAACCTTTTGCCCTTCATGGCCATAATAAGACTGCTTGCACCATTGTGGCCTTTTTACAAGGTGTGGGCTGGAAAAGCAAATTATCTTCAAAGAAATGTTTGGACAGGAATAAGTCTGAACTTTTGAATGTTTTTTTTTGGTGTTCTTTTTTTTTTAATGCCCTGACTTCTTGTTGCTAGCATTTCTTGCTCACAGGTTAAGGAAACCATCTGTAATAACAATTTTTCTTGTGGCTAAAAAAGGAAAAAGAAGAGCAAGAAAGATAGATTAAAGAATTGGGTGGACAAATTGAAGGGCATGTCTCATTTTCCTTGTGGTTCTAAAGATCTCTCTTCTTTGGCTCCAGTGCTCTTTCAATTGAACACTACCCTCCCCGTATCCTGCCTAATTTTTCTTTAACTCTGAGTTCTCTTTCCTTCTTCCATGGCCAGCCTTCTCAAAAATGTGATCTCTTAGCCAGGTGCCAGTAGCTATGCCTATAATCTTAGCTACTCAGGAGGCTGAAATCTGAGTATCATGATTTGAAGCCAGCCTGGGCAGAAAAGCTTATGAGACTATTATCTCCAAGCAACTATCCCCCACTCTCCCTCAAAAAAGCCTGAGGTAGAGCTCTGGCTCAAGTGGTAGAGTGTGTGTTCTGAGCAAAAGAAGCTCAGGGACAGTGAGTGCCCAAGTCCTGAATTCAGGCCCCAGGACCAGAAGAAATAAAAAGTGATCTCTTAACAATGCCTCCCCCTCTGTCTTCCCTGGAGCTTGCCCATCACTCTGCTGCCTTCTACATTTACCATTCACTGGTCTTGCCTTTGTACTATGACAAGTGGCCTCTCACTGTTAATCCATTCCTCTCTCTAGTCCCACTTCTGATACTTTAGTTCAGTCCTCATCAACTCTTGGTTAGATTACTTCAATTGCTTCCTAACTGGTCCTTGGCTCTTCATAGTCCATTATGTTTACTGCAGCTAATGTGATCCTCAAAAACACTTCAAGGCCCTCAGCATGTTCAAATGTTCAAATCTCCCAGCCTAGTTTACTTAGCCATAAGAAGAAGCTACCACCCACCCTGTTGCTTTGTGGCCTGCCAGTCTCTTTCACACTCTGTGCCCCAGCCATATTGATTTATCTGCATCTTTCCATCCTAGACTTGAAGCTCCCCTCTGCTACCCGCCCGCCCCTCCCAGGAACATCTGACTCCTTTCACCCATCAGGCATTGTTTATTCTAGCTCCTCATACCATCAGCACAGACCCAATATTCCTTTTGTGGCTCAGATAGAGAAGGAAGATGCTTCTTAGAGTCTTCTGTCCCTGGGACGAATGCAAAAGTTTACAGTGGAAAACTGTCAAATGCCTTGTTGGAGACCCAGAGATTGCTGTGATGAGATGATCCTCCTCCTCCTTCCCTTCAGAAGAAAACCTGGAGAGTCCTTGTGTAGTCACACACATCTCCCAGACCTCACACGAGGAGCCCCTGGCTGATTCTCCTTCCTCATTTCACCCCTCACGCCATGGTCTATTCTCAGCCATGCTCTGTGGGTCCCACAGTCCACACCTTCCACAATCTGCTCCTTTGTGGAAGCTCTTCTCCTCTCCCAATACGTTCTTCTGTTCTATGTAGAAATGCTTATTTTCCCATCAAGAGTTTGTGTAATTCTCACCTTTTCTGTGTCTGCCTTCCATCATTTATTTTAGCTCTGGACTCCTGAACTAAAGTCATCAGGTCAACTGTGGTCAATTTCCAGCAATTCTGCTATGCAATCTATCACACTGTGCTGAAATTTTATCTTTCTTTTTCCTTCTGTGATTCTCTAAGAGCAACTTGAGAATAAAATCTTGATATTAAAATTTATGCATGTCACATAGGTGACATTCAACAAATATTTCTTAGATGAGCTCTTACAAATAATATATCATCTTTGTGCTTAGGAAGCTCTGGAGCTATGGAAAGGATTTGAATTTGGATTCTATTGAAAGAAATTGGGAACTGTTACCTTACAGGCTATAGCCCTAAGTCCTATACATGCAAGCTGGTGTCCCCTTGATCAGGAGATTTGACTCTAAATCCTTAACCCGCTGTAAAACTGGGTAGTACTTAATCTCCCTGAGGACAAAAAACATTCCACCTTCCCCCCCCCCCAAATCCAAAGAAGATGGACATACCTGACAGAGAACTGAAAACTGATCACAACTATGAGATGCTACTTAGAAGCATTTCAAGTACCTACTGGGTGCTAAATATGTGTTAACTGAATGAATGAATAAATGAATAAATATAATAATAGCCTTATGTTAGGTGACTATTTTGCCTAGTATAATGTAAGTGGAAAGTTTACATGAATACCACCAGGAACACCATTCTTATTTGTAAGTATTTTATAGACTTTTATTTGTTTTGTTTTCCTTTGTGTGTGCATGTGTACAAAAACATAGACTTTCTCTTGTAAGACAAGGTCAGCTTTCACATTGAACCCCAGTGAAATTTCATGTTCACTGCTACTTTTCTTTACTCCAAGGCAGGTACACACCTTTTGTATATGTGTGCAGGTGTACATGCTGCTTACCAGGCCACTATTAGCTGCTTTGATGGCCTGTTGTCAATATTAGTGTTCCATAAGCCAAGGATTTCTCAGGCTCCTGGAGAGGCCTGATATCTTATCATAGGATGCAGAAAGTCATTTTTCCCCCTTCTCTTTCCAATGCTTACTTTGCTTTCCTTTTTAGGTGTGATTGAAATTCTTCATCAGCCTTTTAGAGAAAGAATGTCTTTTGATAAGCACTTGAAATTCTTCATTTGTCCAATTCTTGGTTGGTCTTTGGGCTACTTTGCCCTGATCATGATCTCTTTCTCCCTCTCTCCCTCTCTCTCCTTCTCTCCCTCTCTCCTCCTCTCCCTCTCTCTCTCTCTCCCCCTCTCGCCCTCTCTCCCTCCCTCTCTCTCTCTCTCTCTCTCTCTCCCTCTCTCTCTCTTGAACTTCTTCTTTATCTTCCCTTGTGATGGTTAATTTTATGTGTGAACTTGACTGGGGTAAGAAATGATCAGAGAGGTGGTAAATTACTTTCATGTATGTCTGAGAGGCTGTTTCTGGAAGAGCTATACATTTGAATTAGTGAATCAAAGAAAGGAAAACACCTTCAACAATGTGGGTAGCTGGTATTCAATTTGTTGGAGATGAATAGAACAAAAAACATAGAAGTAGAGTGATGACTCTCCATCATCCATCTATCCCTATACCCTATTGGGTCTGAACTTCTGGAGATCCTTGCCTTAACACAGCCCCTGAAGTGATCCATAATCATACCAGATTAGTCCATGTTTTGATGCTATAGCACAATTCTTGAAAGTAGGTAAGTTATAAATAATGTAAATGTATCTGGTTCATGGTTCTGGAGGCTGGGAAGTCTAAGAGCACAGTATCTGCATCTGGTGAGGGCTTTCATGCTGCATTGAAGGCATGGCAGAATGGAAAGTGAGTACACATGTGATCAAAAGAGGAGTAGACTAGGAACCATGCTTATAACAAATCCATTCTGGTAATAACAAACTCCTATTTCCAAGGCTCTCAATCATCCTCCTGGGTTCCATCTCTTAATATGGTTACAAGAAGAATTATATTTAAAGTGAGTTTTGGAATGGCCATTCAAGCTATAGAAGCTTACTTCTTATTGTCAGGCCCAGTTCTACTTGGTCTCAGCTCTAGTCATAGATGATTTGGCCTCATGGTGTGATAGTCCTTCATTTAACATGCTTCTATATTCTCACTGTCCTTGTAGACAGTGTTTGGGGCCCAGTGCAGGGAGAAGCCTACATTATGTATTGCTTACTGTCTATCCTTTGTACCCTGATCTTTCTAATGGATGTGGACCAGCCTGATAGTTGGGGACTACAGCAGAGAGCAGAAATATCTCAGGATTCTTTCTCAAATACATCACCAGTATTCATTAGTAGGCTTTCTTTCCTAATCATGTCTCACTTGAGGCCTCTGCCTGCCACTGGGGTGATGAGTTAGAGTTTTCTTCTCAGGGACATTTTCTTCGTAATGGAGCTTGGAGACTCCAGCCTTATTTATTAGGCTATTCAAAAGAAAACTCGAATTCTACTTGTGTATTATTCCCTTCGGTGTCAATCAAAATATTCACTATACAGTGGCCTTCACATCCACAGTACACCAGGACAACTGGTGGACCAAAGAGAAGAACCAGAATTTTGCTACTCCCTTCAGAATATAAAAGTGATTATAGTTGATATCTATATTTAAAATCAATATTTATTTTTCCTTTATGGAGCAGAGGGTCCCATTTTTCAAACATTTGCCTCTAGTTTCATATTATGAACATGGCTTGGCATTGGCCCATTAAAGAAAACACACTTAAGCCCACTAATTCATAGCCATTTAAATTACAACTGAACCTACAAATCTATAACTACTATAATAATTATGATAATCATTACTAATGATAAGGAAAGTTATTAAACTATCATTAATTCTGGGCATATGTCTGTTATAAATATCTGTGATAAACTCATAATGAATAATCATCATTCAGGAAAATCTCTTTAGAGTCTCAGACCCAAGGTGGTATTTAATTGGTTTAATGCACCAGAGCAGGGCACTAGCCAGCATACACTTTGATTAGCCTACTGTGACTGCTATGATTGATTGATGCATTGCTAAATATTTTTAAGATATTGTCCTGTCCATGCATGTCTGTAATTAAATAAACAATTGGAAATAAAATCAGTCATGCTCCTAATTACTTGGAATACATAATGTTAAGCATTAATTTATTTCAATTGCTACTTAGGTTTTACCAAACAGATATGCGATTGTCAAAATTACATCGTAATATTGTGTTCAAGGAAGTGAAAATCTACTTGGGAAGTTAGGACCACCCCACATAATGAACATTGTCTGTGTACTCTCATCTTTGCCATGATCTTACCCATGCTTGTATGTATGGCCTAGGCCTTGGTCGATGATAACAATGAGTTTGAACTGATAATCCACACAATCTGGTTTTTAGATTAAAAAAATCTGACTGGCATTTCTGGTGGCTTACTTGATTTTCTCAATTTTAATTTATGATCCTTTGTGGGTTCTGTGGTTTCCTGTCTTTGTTCCTTTGATCTTGGATGGATAGCCCTTCTGGGGGTACAAGGAGTCCTGATATTTCATCTTGACTTGTGGCTGGTGCAAAGCAAGCATTTCAGGCATAGTGCTCAGTGAAGCAGAAAGTTGTATGAACAGTGTAGGAGGCAAGCACCAGCTTGCCGACTCAGGAGAAAGCTGGGGGAGACTTTTGACATGTGGTGTTTGGGAGTCTCTCAAGACATTGGAGGCTCTGAGTGGTAAGGTACTGTTATGGGCTGGTAGTCTTTCCCCTTGTTTTCTGTTCTTCTGTGCTTTACTCAGCAGAGGACTCCATTCACATCTCAGGACCACACTACTTCTCAAGCTGGAAGGGAGACCCTGAATGGACTGCAAGTTTATTACCGATGTGACATGATCTGATTTATGCGTGATGATGGATTTTGGTTTACACACTTTTATTATTACTTCTGTGAAGAAACTTCAAACAAGTTAAGAGAACATGTCTAGGCAAGGCTGTGATGCCATGAAAACTTGGTTGGGTCTCAGAGTCTCAGTTACATCCCTTTTCTAGTGCACTCTCTGTATCATTTCTAGGAGTCTTAGTTTTTGCGTCTGTGTTATGGTACTAGGACTTGAACTCAGGGTAGGATGGTACTCTACCACTTGAGCCGCAGCTCCATTTCTGGCCTTTTGGTGATTAATTGAAAACAAGAGCTTCACAGGACTGGCTTCATACTGTAATTCTCAGACCTCAGCCTCCTGAGTAGCAAGATTACAGGTGTAAGCCACCTTTATTAATGGAAACCTCCATGTGGGCCAAGCAGTTGCTGTTTTCTTTCTTGTCCAAAAGCCATCATTCTAATGTCCTAGGCCCAGACTTTCACATTTGACTCCCTGATCTCCTGGCAAAGAGTTTCTGAGCATCTTTTCTTGGAAGCAAAAGGCAAATAGGAAGATGGGCTTCCACTTTTCATCTTAGACATTACATAGATGGAAAGGCAATAGAGCATGCAGTGACTACTAAGGCTGAGGCTCTTCTGTGACTCTTAATGCCAAGGGAACAGAACCACCCATCCTAAGTTTGTGCTTCTTTCCTCTGTTTAGTATTAGTGTCTGTCTTCTAGCCTTCCTTCCCTCTGCTTCAGCTTGATACCTGATGAAGTAACCTTAGCACTACTTGTCCCCTCTTGTTTTGCCCTTGAGTACCATTTGTACATGTTAATGCTCCTCACAGCAGGAGTGGGGTGAAGAGTTCTAGCACAGGGTCCTCCTGTACTCCTCTGGCTGCTGTAATGTCAGCATGTTGATAGAAGCTGGACAAAGGGTCACTGAATGATACAGCTGCCTGTCATCTGCTGTCAGTGATGGGTGGTACACTTGAGGTTACAATGGCCTTGCAGGAAGAGGGCCTGATAGGATTTTCTTCTTCCTGTTTGAGATTCAGATTATTCTTGGTGGCAAGGTCGACTCTGCCTTTCTAGTAGGAAATACTTATTTCAAATTCAAGCATTATAGCCTCTTTGGGAAGTAAAGAAAGTGAATCAGATGAAATCCTTACCCTCATTTTCACAAATGCTGGTGGCCTGGTACAGGAGACCGAGGTATATCCTGGAAGTGATAGGAGAATAACATAAGGATGAACAGTAATAAACAGTGGACCTGTGGGCTATCCAGAGAAGGGCAACAGCTGACCAAAGACCCAGCTCACCTCTGAGAGTATCTGTGTAGTGTTAGTTATCTGACTTGTACCCTGTTGTTCTTATCAACAAAATGAAGGGATTGGTTTCTAAATTCCCTATCATCACAGGGCACTTGTCGAAATGCCACAGATTGAAAATTTCCGGACTTCAACAAGGCACAAAAAGTTTTTTATATACTTTTGAACAAAATGTCAAAATGTAGGTTGTGGTTACTAACATTTAGGGGTTTAGTAATTAGTAGACTTACTAACTATAGTTTGTGGGAGTAATTAGTGGGAGTAATAGCTGAGTTCTACTTGCTATCTGTCAGGAAGTAGGTGTTTGCTGATTTGCTGGTATCATTTATTCTGTCATAGAATGTTCTTAGCATGGATGGAGGTAGGAAGCTTGTCTATAAATTGTGTGGATGGCTGAAGACTCAAAATATGGCATGGAAACATGAAGTTTACTCGTCAGTCTTAAATTTTCATTCCAATGTTTCCCATGACCCAAGTGTTCAACTCTCCCTCATTCCTCAAAATCCTAAAAAGAAGTATAAAAACTTGGTAGTAGCATATGACATGTGAAAAAAAACCATAATGTGGATCCTTTTGAGTCATGGATCTTTTGAATCATGGACCCTTTTAAGTATCTCATGAAAGACATATACACAGATAAGTATACACAATACACTCACAAGATTGTTTTTTGCACACCACACTCAGGAAGTTTATACGTTTTTGAAACACATTTATTTGCACAGTATTAAGAGTTAGTAGAGTTAATTAGTTACCATAAATCTCACAGGAATTATAGATGAATCAAGAAAAGTAAAGTGCTTTTGTGGGAGTCCTCTATTCACATGAGCTGGCATGGAGACTTTGTGCTTTGTTTTCAGGTGAGTGTTTTAAGAGATGTAGACAAACCCAGACACTTTGGAGAAAAGTTACCTGAGAATTTTGTGTTATCACTTCTCTTTCTATACTATAACAAAATAACTGAGGAAATCAACTTTAAAAGATGAAAGGTTTGTTTGGTCTTAGTTTCATGACTGAGTAGTTATTTTGGGGCCTGTGGGAGTGAGTCATTTATCTCTTAAACAAGAATAAAAGAAAGGAAGAGGAAGGAGTTGGGGTTTAAATATCCCCTTCCAGAGCACTGGAATGACTGGAAGTCCTTCTAGTGGGCTCAATTGCTTAAAAATTCTGCTATCTTCCAATAGTACCACAGGCTGAGAACCAAGTGTTTAACAGATGAGTCTATGGGGGATATGTATCCAAACCGCAGCAGTTATCCTATGCTGAAAAGCTGAGGAATCTCAGAGAGCACATCATGGAGTGGAATGTAGACAAAGAAGGAGGTAAGGTACGAGAAGGCTTAAAGTCATGACTCTGAAGGCTTGGAAGAAGTAGGCTTGAATATTCAGGATCATTTTTTTTCAATAGCCACTGGAATTCAGTTAACAAGAAAACTAAGTTTATGAGGAATTTTTTTCTCCTTGATCCTTCAGTTAGCTGAAATTTTATTATACTAGCTAATATTTCATGCTCTGTATCTTTTTAGGCTTAGGTTTGCCATGAAAAAACCCATTAGGTTTTTCAGATAAAAGGTTATGACTTTCTAGTCTTTGCTACAAATTCTCAAAATAGATTTAGGAGCTCAAAACCATAGTAAATCTCTGTTTCTTTGTATTCTAGGTAAGTTTTCTGAAGAACTAACACCTGCCGTTGTCTCTAGACATGAAGAAGAAATTGCGGTGACAGGAGGTTGTAAAAATATCTCTAGTGATCCCACAATCCAACCAAATATTTACTTAAGTCCATTTTCTTCTTGTTTCTTCCATGGAAGAAACAAATCAGAGACTCCATCAATAGTCTGCTAGCACAAACTAATGATGCAATTTTTTTTTTCCTCCACAGGCTGAATTCTGAGAAATCTTTCATGTGGACTGTCAAGAGACAGGCTCAGAATAAGTGTAGTGGAGAGAGAACAGATGTTGAGGGAAAGCCTCCAGAGGGTATTATTCTGAGTAGTGGGGATTTGGAGCAGAGGGTTAGGGCTTGGAGAGAGGGAAACTGAAAATGACATTGGGGTTGGGTACTGAAGACAAACTTCACACATTTCACAAATACATCAAACACTGGTAAAGGCAAAGTTTGTACATTCATGTAGAGAATGACAGAGGTCTATGTCCAGTATGAGGTCAAAGATTGACCAACAATTTATAAGAGCACGTAGGAGTTTAGAAGAGCATAGGGGATTATTTCCACACTTAAGTGAGGAAAATAATCATCAATAAGGAGGAACGGAAAGTAACAAGAATGAAAATGCTCAAGTCTGTGGGGGCAATAATCTACCTGGAAATAGAAAAGACGAGGATGTCATAGGCATACTATGAGTTCATTGCAGGGTGGAGTGTTCTCCGCCAGAAGATGGACAGATGGTGGCACATTGTTCTAAAATTATAGCTTTTACATTCAAAGTCAGGCAAAGTAGGATCGCGTCTTTGTGACTTGTAGCTTATATCATTCTCTTCACAGTATCATTCTCCATTTTGCCTCCCTTCTTAGCTACTGTAAGGTCACAGACAACCTTTTCCAAGTGATAGCTTTAATCAGGAGTCACCTAAAAGTGTGACTTTTTTTTTTTTGGTTAGGGGAAGAAGAAGACTCCTTGTATTCTGAGTTTTTGGCTTTCTCTTTAGGATATCTTCACTAAAAACCATTCTATCACCTGATGGCAGCAGAGATATAATCTAAATTTATAAGGTATGATGCATGGATGCATCCCAGTAGGGGGAAAGTCTTAATTTATCACTTCCCATATATTTTTCTTTAGTTGGTGTTTGTGTTCTACATTTCTGGAGGCCTCAAACACAGAAAAGCTCCGTAATTCCAGAGGACATTAATGCAGATCATATTTCATTCGGGAAGTGCAACCATAAATAAAAGGAGGTACTTTTAAATGGTCTCTAAATTTCTTGAGATACCACTCAAGTGCCTGTAAAACCAAAATCAACTTTCTACTTGCATTCTTAATTTTCTCTGCACCTCATTTCTTCCCTGGATTGGGTCGATTTTTCAAGCTGGTCAGGACAGGAGGAGTATGAAAAACTTAGACTTTTTATATATAATCTTCATCCTAACTCTGAGTTCCTTTTCTTTTCGTTGTGGAAAAAGCTTAATCCTAAACAGTGATAAATAAAGCCACAGGGAAGTATGAAATCCCATAGAGTGGGTAGAGAATCTTTGGGGGCATTTTGTCTATTTTGCCATTTTCTCCTGATATTCCTTTCCCAAGGCACAAAAAGATCCTGTAGATTAACCAGTATTTCCTTCAAAAATTCAAATACTCTTTGATATTCCATGTCATTATGTAGCATGTACTATAGAAATATACTAAGTGAATACCAGTGGTACTATAATGTACACCATTTTGTGTGTGTGTGTGTGTTTCACAATTTGCCTCATTTGATCCTCACCACCTTGAGCTGATGTAGTTACAGATGACAACACTAATGCACAATGAGGTGAAGTAACAAAATTATGCAGCCATCCAGGGATAGACTTGTGATTAGTAACCAATCATCTGACTTCACAGTCTATGCTATGAACCATTGAGCTACAGGAGACAAAGCTTCTGATTTTAAGTAGTTTTTAAGCTAGTAGGAAAGGAAAACTTACTCTCTGTGGGAAGACAGGTTGAATTTAAAATAAGATGTCATTTTGGTGATGTACTGGATAATAGCTCAGGAAAAAAAAAGGTGAATATAGAATCTAGATCTATGAGTTTATAGGTTTATGAGCTATACAGAGGGAAAAGACAAACATTCTCCACTTAGAGTGTTTAATAGACATTTCTTTTTCTAACTTCTTCATGTTAGCATCTTTGACAGGAGGATGAGGAAACTGAATCTCAGAGTTCTTGGTAGATGGGTGGAGGTGGTGACTCTTGGTCTGTGTTTGGGGAAGTATTTTGGCTTAAGTGTTTTTGTCTCTACTCACTATTTTCCTTCTTTAAATGCATTCCCCTTGAAGGTTGCCTTTGAACCTGGAAAGCTCAGAAGAGACAAGCTTACAGGCAAGGAGATGTGATGCCTCAGTTTGTGAATCTCTGGGAAAAAGAAAGGAGGCAGGGATTCAGTTAGAAACATTTTCCAGGAATAAGACCATGCATTTGTCTGAAAGGCCTCTTGTGCTCTAATGCTCAAGAACAAGATAGATCAGATGGATAGTGCTATCAATCTCTTTATACCAAAATTAATCCTTTGCCTGAATAACAAAAGTATTACTAAGTTAGGTTCCTGGTGCCTCCAAAATTCTCTTTGCTTGTATTTTCCAATTAAGTTTCATGTTAAGAATAAATTACGATTCTTTATTTCACATCCTAAATATCACTGTTATTTTATAATATTTTTATCCACCTTGTTTTTGTTTTTCTTCATTTTAAAATCTCCATGGGTAAACAAATTAGATACCTGAAAAAAGGCTTTTTTCTTGTAGGTCTAGACACAGGAGTGAGTAAGACTTTTTTTTTGCTTAATCTTTTCTGGTCCACTTTTAAATGTCTGAAGTTTGAGAAAACCATCTTCAGAAGACAGATAATGGACTTGAGGCCATTCTGTGGGATCAGAACATTAAATGGTGCTATAGATACTTAAAATGACAAAAATCTAAGGAATAAAAGTAATGTTAGGCTTTCATTTTACTGTTCAGCCATTTGAACTATTAAAGAGTGAGAAAATTTATTATTGTGCAACAGTTTATGTTTTCCCATTTCTAAAGAGATAAATAAATAGAGAAATGGGACCATATTTCTCCAAAGATGAATGGTTTAAGACAACAGGGAGACTATTCAGTAAAAGCCATAATGAATAAGGGCTGAAAATATAGCCACTTTATGATATCTGCAGTACCTCTTCAGCTATCTGCATTTTATAGGGTGAAAGAGAAAGTGTCTTCTCTTGCCCTGACTTACCCTCTATTCAGTGTGGTTACTCTATAGTTTAGTGCCATTTGTTTGGATCCAGGATATTTCCATTTGTTTTTACAATAGCCAAGAAGCTGTCTAGAAGGCTATCCCCAGAGTGAAGCAGGGAGAAGGCAGGAATTGATGTTACAGTTTGGATCCAAATGGCTATTAGTACATCCAACACCCCAGGAATGAAAACTGGAGCTAATTTGTTCTCATTTTTCATCTTTATGTTGTCATAGGAAGAATAAATAAGGCACTGTCATCAATTGGAAAAAGAAGATCTGTGTCTACTAGCAGAATTACTCTCCAAGTGCATTTACATAGGCAATTAGAGTTCTTTTCATTGTGGAGAGAGAATTGCCCATTGTTTGACAACCCCTTCCCAACTTCAGAGATATAAGCAGGACCAGCCTACAGCTAATGGGACCATTAACTTGGACACAAGTTCAAATGATAAATAAGCTTTCTAAGAAGAATTAATAAGCTTTCTAAGAAGAATTGTTGGGACTTATTGGGGCTCACAGTCTCACTAGTTCAGAATACAATAGGCTCTCTTATCATTACTTTGTTCTGTTTAGCTTATTTAGAGGTAACAGGAATATATTATTTCTTTTCCCCTGTGTAAATTCTGCTTTGGATTGGCTTTCTCTGATTCTCTACACTTTCTCTGATTCTCTATAAGCTGACAAACCAAATGACTCAGTGTTTATCTCTGAAAAGGACTCTAGAGTGCTAGACATTCTCATTGTAAGAGGTCTTCCCAGCCTGTAGGGCAATGAGACTTTTTTTTTCTGAGAACTACAGTTGTCTTCCTATCTATAGGAGTGGGCCTACAGTTCCGGGTTTGTTTGGCATGTCTTTTTCCTTTAGTAAGGTCTCTCAGAAATTGGAACTCCTTCCATTCTCTTTTCTAGGACTGAGGAAGGATGTTTGTATGAGAGAGAGAGGAGGTGGGAGACAATAGCATAGAAACAATACAATGAAATCATGCATTTTGTCACCAGCTGTGGAGAAGGCATGCTTCTCTAAAATCAAAGGAATCAGAAAGCTGAGGGAGCTGATCTAGAGGAAAAGTGAGAAAAGAGAAAAAAGCAGAAGCAGCTTTGCTATCTTTTACCAGTTTTTTTTTTTGGTGTGTGAGAATCTCTATATCTTTGTAATAAATTGCCCCAATTTATTTTATCTAGATTGAATTGGTACTTGCAACTTGCAGTCAAAGGATCTTAAATAAAACACAGACTGAAGAGGACAATGATAATTTGTTTGGTTAGTGAATTTATTTCCAATAATTGAAGATATGAACTGAAAAATGGCTTGTATCCAACTTACTACAACTTCAGAACAAGAAATTCAGGTCCAGACTAAGTGTGGCATAGGATATCCTTTGGAATTAATCCAGGACAGATATGAACACTGGTCTCTTGGTATCTCATAGAAAGTGGGCGTTTTCTTTTTTTCTTTCTTTCTTTTTTATTGTGAAAATACTGTAAAGAAGGGTTACAATCAATACATGGGCAAGGTAATGAGTATATTTCTTATCAAGCATTGTTGCCTCCTCCTTTGTTTCCCCTTCCCATTCCTTCCCATCTCCCTTCACCCCAGCCAAAGTTGTAAAGTTCGTTTTTTGACATAACAACTTGTACATCTCATTGTTGCAATGGGTCAAAGTGGGTGTTTTCTTACCCTCTATGAACCTTAGTCTTCTGATACTTCCATAAAGAGGTGTTGTGCAATATGTAAGACAACTATCTAGCATTAGGCATTCCTCAAAGGTTAAGAGAAGTTTCTGATGAGCAAAGACTATTATATTGCTACCCCTCCCCCTGCAGTCCTGTTCAAGATTGGTTCCTGAAGTAGAAAGGCCAGATTCTAGTATGGAGGAGCTACACTGTCTCTGTGCAGAAGCTGGAAAGGTGGGAGGTACAGATGGGATTAGAATTTACAAGGAGAAAAGAGGAAAGGAAAGGAGAAGAAAGGAGTGATGAAGGGAGGGAAAGAGAAAGGGAATGGGCAGAGGAGAGAGAAAGGGAGAAAGAGGGAAGAAAAGGGAGAGGAAGAGGGAGAGAGGGAGGGGGAAAGAAGAGAAGAGAAGAGCAGAGCAGGGAAAAAGTCCAGGAGATGGATGATAAAATAGTAGTAGTAGGAACCATACTGTAGAGGTGGTGTGGTGTTTTTTCTTAACAATGTGAGATTCTGGCATATTTATGTTAGACTGCACTCATATTCAGTATTCATATTTTCTTAAAAATAGAATTTCTCAACTTCAGCTCTATTAACATTTTGGCTCCACAATTCTTTGTTTTGGGGTGTCCTGTGTAGTGTAGAATGTTTAGCAGGATATTATATCATTTAGTTATCTGATAGGACAATTGAAATTGGTTCATAGTACTATCAAATGGCCCTTGGTTTGAGTAGGGGGTATTCCAAAATCACCCCTAGTTGGGAGCCACTATTCTAAAATAATGTTTTTATAGAACACTGGAAACTTGGTTTTAATCAGGACCTTGAATCTTAGACAAAACAATAAAAGAAATGGGACATTCTATTCCGATTTTCCCACTGCCACGTCTTCTCACAGACTTGGCTTTGACTTCCCCATGTGAAGGGTAATTTCACAGAGGGCTGGATCTGAAGTGAGTCCTGAGTCCACACAATTTCACTGCCTCTTACCAATGCAGAACGTGTATCCTGCAGGATTTAGGGGGGCCTAAGCCTCATGCTCATCTCTCTGGAGAGAGATTCTCATTGGTTACGTAGACATAAAGATTCCTTACCCATATGATGATTAAAATCTTGGGCTAATATTTAGACAATTGTAAAATGACTCTTACTGCTTAGCAAGTTGTAGGCAGGCCACACACTCTCAAACTGTTCCAGGGCACATAGAATGCAAAGAGCTTTCCTTACTAGGTATTGGAACTAGGGCCAAATGTGTGCCCATGCTTGGCTGCATGAACCAGAGAGACAGAAGCCTCACTAGGCAAATGTGTGGTGGACCCTGCCTCAGGGCAATGTCCCTGGGGACCCAGTGAGTGGTTGTCTCATTAATCCAAACTGTGTGTGTGTGTGTGTGTGTGTGTGTGTGTGTGTGTGAGAGAGAGAGAGAGAGAGAGAGAGAGAGAGAGAGAGAGAGGAGAGAGACAGGCAGGCAGACAGACAGAGACAGTGAGACAGAACAGAGACAGAGAGCATGAGAGAACAAGTGTGTGAGAGATATAAGATTTGCATTCTCTTTAAACTTTCTGGTTCAGGGGAGCAAACAAGGACTTTTTAAATTTAGAAACAGGCAGACAAGGGGGGGGGCAAGTGTTTCCCCTAACAGACACCCAGGTATGTTTGAAGGAAACAGGAGGTGAGGAAGACATTGAGATTTGTTAACAGTCACTAGAATTCAGCTTCAGGGTGCTCTACCTAGCTGGCCCATTCCTGTAATCCTAGCTGCTCATGAGGCTGAGATCTGAGGATTGCAGTTTGAAGCCAACATGGAACCAATAGCAGTCAGGAGGCCACAGGAAGCCACAGAAGTTCAACTCTGAGTTCTGAGGAGCAGCAGGGTTATAAATTGAGCTGACTTCTTGAGACAGTATTTAAACAATAAGTTTGTGTATATCCTTATGTGATCTCAAATAGGGGGAAGTGGATACCATCTGTTTCATTTTGTTTTGGTTTTGGAAAGATGTAGGTTAGCTCCTGCAGACCATTGATGTATGCGCAGCACAGCCCCCAGTTAGTGGGGGCTGTTATCCTTCTGTATTTCTTGAATCTGCTTTTTATTCTTGCTTTTGTTGATCATTAGGGACAGTGGCTCACTCTTGTCAGAATTTGTATACTAAAAACTCCCCCAATTTCCTGCTGAAAAATCAAGTATAGCCAAAGACACCAAATGAATACATTTATTACAATGGTCTCTGAAACAGTAATAAACAGACTTACACTGAGGCCCTAAGGCACATTTCCCTGAGAAATCATGAACCATGTTAGTTCATGCACTTTACAATAACTACTTTGAAAATTTATAGCCTCTAAGCTCTACTTCATTATAAACAAACAAGCATTACTTTGTTCTGAATAGCTGAGGTTTTTAATCACTGACCTTTATTAAACTTATGTACTGAATACATATCAGTAGAGACCTATATTCAAGCAACATTAGTCAGGAACGAACATTTTATAGGAAGGGAATCAATTCTACTCTTAGAACTTTGTAACTATAAAAAACAACTTCATAGTTAAAAAAAAAAACCCCACAACAGAGGGTGAAGATGGTAAATACAATGCTTGAAAAAGTACTTGTTCCAAGTATTTAGATGGATCTTTATCATTGGATCAGTTACTTAGCCCATGCAACTTGCTAGAAATCACATGCCCAAGTTTTACTTCTATCTAATAGTTCTATTAAAGGAACATTAAGGATACTTAAAAATATTATGTCATTGCTCATATCTAAATCTAAAGCTCACTGAAATGTCCATTCTGGAGGCCACCAGGAAAGAGACATACAGTCATGGTATTTTGTTTGGGAAATAGAGAGTTATATAGGAGAAATGATCTCAGAAAGTCTTTGAGGTCACATACTTCAAAGATCCCAGGATCTGTATTCTTATACAGGTGGCATTTCTAGAACATACACAATTTAGTTAGCCAACCTGAAGAGCATATTTTTTCCCTTCCTCCATATGCATTAGGATAATTTTTCCACCTAGATAAGTGTCCTCTGGGAAGACAGCTTTCAAGTTTGCTGGATTAAAACTAACAAGAACAATTAGTGTAGTGGTCTTGGAATCTAAATTTTATCTAAACTTTGATCAAGTGTGTGATCTTGGGATGAGATTTTCATGAGATAATGGATTTATAGTGTCAGCACAGTGCTTGACACATAGCAAATGCTCAATAAACATATGTTTTATAATTTTTAATTATTACTGAAATACTATTCTTGCTCATTCATGGGTCACTGAAAGTTTCCAACTATTCATAGTGTTTTCTTTGTGCTTAGTGTATAGAATGTGGGGCTTGGATGGTTTGGTAGGGATGCTGTGGCCTTCAGAAGTCTCTCCCAACCCTCACCCCTGCCCCAGCATATGTGTTAATCCAAAGCAAAGGAGAGCCTCATGAAATTGACCCAATCTAATGATGATTTCATCTGTACTTTTCTCAATATTCTTGACAGACATTTGGTACCAAGATTCAAATGATGTAGAATGAAAAAGCCTCTTGGTTCCAAATATCTCCGTATCACTTGTCTCTGTCTGAAATTTCTTTCACAGGCCACTCTTTTGGCTGACAGCACGTAAAGTGTTGGAGAAACAAAAGATAGGTTTATCTTTCTATTTTAGAAGGAGAAGACAAGTCTAGTGCTAATCCCTCCCAAGTCTTAGTTCCTGGTACTTCCATTAAAGATAGGTTTCTGGACAGGAAGGCTTTTATGGGCTAAAAATTTCCCATATTTTACAAGGACTTTTTTCAGAGTAAACATAAAACACACACAACCTTATTTCAGTGCCCATGAAGCTTCTCATGGACTTCCATCATAATACTGGCCTTGGGCTTTGCTGATTCATATGTCAGTCACCACATTAGCTGCAAAGCAGCAGGTGGAGTGAGTGAGTCTGTTCAGAATTTGTTCCTGGTTGCCAGGAACTCCATCATTCTGGACTTGGCAGATCATTAGTAGAAAAGCCACTGGGAGGCTCTAAGTTGGTAATTTACAGCACAAACTTATTTCCAGATACAGCTGCAGAGCAGCAGGTGGTCATAACTTAAGTAAACTCCAGCTTTAAAAAAGGAAATGGAAGAGCTTATTACTACTATTAATACACACGACAATATGGCAAAGGATTGGGACGGTTTGGATTCTTGTTTCTCTGAATTCTCTTCTTAATTAGCTTGCTGCCTTGAGATATATAAAAGAGAATCCCATTCCAATTCAATTCAACAACATTGAGCCTCTATTGTGTTCCAGACACAGGGCTATATATTGGGGGCGTTGAACTCTGGGCCTGGTCACTGTCCCTCAGCTCTTCAGCTCAAGGCTAGCTCCCTACCACTTGAGCCACAGCACTATTTCTGGCTTTTTTCTGCTTATGTGGTGCTGAGGAATTGAACCCAGGGCCTCATGCGTGCAAGGCAAGCACTGTACCACTGAGCCAACTTCCCAGCCTGGTATTGGGGAATCTTTATTTCTTGTTTTACATTTTGCTTTAAAACCTTTCTGTGGGGACAGATATGCAGATGTCTTTATAATAAAGGAACAAAGAATTTCCTTCAGAGTACCAGGCAATGGTGGAATCTGATCATGACATGAGAGAGGTCTTCAATGTTAATAGAACAGAAATGAATTAGGAGAGAGTTCTAGGTAGCAGAAGTTGTCAGAGAAGACTAAAAGATAGCACAGTGACTGAGGGTAGGGGAAAAATAGCCACTCTGTGTCTCTGTTGGATAAACATGCTCATGTTACAAAATGTTCCTCTGCTAAATCTAAATCATCTTCCCTGAGCACTAGACATCCCCCCACACCCCTAAACTACAAGGTACACAGCAACATTTTCTTGTCTTATGGAGCATGGGAAGAACAGATGGAAGACTAATCAATAGCCTGTGAAGAATAAAAGAAGCTACAATAAATTAAAAAGAGTACTAAATGTAAAAGGGCAGATGGATCTAACACAAATACAGGAAATTCAATAACTTTGGTCTATATATATATATATATATATATATTTGTGATTTTTAATTGTGAAAATACCATACAGATAGGTTACAATTACATGAGCAAGGTAATGAGTGCATTTCTTATCAAGCATTGTTGCCTCTTCCTTTGTTTCCCCTTACCTTCCCTGCCCTCCTATCTCCTCTCCCCAACACCTCCCCCCACGCCAAAGTTGTCAAGTTTGTTTTTTGACATAACATCTTGTTCATCTCATTGTTGCAATGGGTCCACCTGTATCCCGATTTAAACAACTTGCTTTTCCCCTTCCCCTCCACAAATTATATCAACATCAAATACAGTGAAAGCAGGGGTTATACTGTGGGGGAGGGACATACAAAGCAACAAAGAAATCATCTTATAAATATGTTAGAAACAATCGTGGGGTTCATTTTGCCTAACATCAACTTATCTGATCATTTCTGCTTGTCTCAGACATATACTAGTTATTGCAAATAAGGGAAACCATGGGACCTATGTTTCTTTGGTCCTGGCTTACTTCACTTAATATAATTTTTTCCAAGTCTTTCCATTTCCTAACAAATGGGGTAATGTCATTCTTTCTGATGGAGGCATAGAATTCCATTGTGTATATATACTTTGGTTGATATATTACTAATTTCTAGACAGAAGGGAATATTATTCATGAGGTCAGTACAAATGCAAAATAGCTGTGATTCACCTTAACTAATCAGAAATTTGATGCAAAGACTACATATAGAGAACTACCATAGGAGATATTAAAAAATGCTAGAATAATTTCATTAAGTGAATAAAAACAAACTGTTCATCAATTGAGACCCCTCAGTTTGTAAAAATATTATGAGTTCCTATATTTTATAGGTTTAATATGATTACAATAGGATTGTTTTGAAACTTCTAGTTACTGCTACCTTACTAGGGAGCAAAATGTATTTTAAAGGTAAATTAAACTTTTGCTGATACTGAAACCAAAGTAAGGATTAGTCAACTAAATAGAAAGACAGCTCATAAATCCTGAAGCAGACACTTATGTATATAAAAACTTAATGTGTGATTAAAGAATGACTTGTAATTAGTTATTGAAGGATTTGTGAGTTTATGGGATGATTAAGTTTAGAGAAACATTGTCTAAGCCTTTAGTACACAATATGCTAAAATTATTAACATTGGATTAAAGCGTTAAAAGTAAATAAATCACATGAGTACTTTAACAAAATGTAAGTAACTGTGCAAGAGAAATATCCTTTATACAACAGTAAGAGTAAAGGCACAAACCATTACATAGGAATTGATATGTTAGTGAATAAGTTAAATAAAAATGGGAATGTATTTGCCACATGTAGTTTAGTGGGCTAAATGTTTAATTTCTTTTTTAAAGTGCCATCACTGGGTGCCAGTGGTTCACAACTGTCATCCTGGCTACTCAGAAAGTTGAGATCTGAGGATTGCAGTTCAAAGCCAGTTTAGGCAGGAAAGTCTTGAGATTCTTATCTCCAATTAATCACCAAAAAAACAAAATCTGAAAGTGGAGCTGTGGCTCAAGTGGTTCAGCACTATCCTTGAGCACAAAACAGAGAGGAGAATTCTGCTGGGTACTCTACAGGTTGTGCATATTTGGTCCTATGGGGCCTCTGGCTCTTCTAGTCTACTGGTGAATCTGGAGGACTTGAGTCCTGGCAATCTCCTCATGGTTATTGTTACCCATATCCTGAAGTTGCACTACAAGTATGCAATATATCACAAACAATTTTCTGTGTCACTCTATTGAAAATGGATGAAAGGAGAATTTATTTTTCAATTTCAATTACTTTGTAGTAGATTTCAGAACCTTGCAGAATGAAATTAAAATAATCTTTAATACACCTTTTATTAATAATCACTATTATAAAGAGATTTAAGTGCTTCCATTATTAAATTTGTAAATACTTGCATAATTATTAATATTTTCAAACTTACATTGGTGTTGCTTAGTTTCTTTTCTCCTCATTCTCCTGCTTCTTCTCCTTCTTTAACACAGAATAGGTAAAGAATATTTTCCCATGATCATTAAATTTCCCATGATCAAAAAAAATCATACAAAGTATGATTTTTATAGATTAAATAATATTGTCATATAAATTTATTCACACCATCTCCTCTTTTAAGTCCTGAATAATTTTTTAATTAATCAGTATAATTTTTAAAACCCTGTGATAAACACCTTAGGTTTTATGTATTTTACACAATTTTTATCATTTCTTTCGGATAAATTTCTAGAAGAAGAATTCCTGAGTATGACTAAGCATTTTGATGGCTTGTGATGCTATCATTAAAATTTACAGTGGCAAACTCTTTACAAATTTGATAAACAGTGAATATCTATTTTCAACAGTTATCTTTTGCCAATTGTCTGTATTTTTGGTCATCTTTATAATGTGTTTTTTATGTTTTATGAGTTCATCAGTTAGCACTTTGTGTGTGTGTGTGTGTGTGTGTGTGTGTGTGTGTGTGTGTGTATGTCAGTCCTGGGGCTTGGCTTTGGGGCCTGAGAGTTATCCTTAAGCTTTTAATGACAATATCACAATTATGACTTCATGCATATCCTATGAAACTAAGAACATTGAGGGGAGGGGATACATTGGGAGGGATAGGAGAGAATGAAGAAAGGAGGGACATGATCAAGATGCCTTGTATTCATAAATTCATTTGTTGATTGGTAACTCCTTTGACAACTACTTAAAATAAAAATACAATTAAAAATAAAAAAAAGAGTTCAGAAGATGGACGAGAATTCTAAATAGCTTAGGTGAACATGTAGAGTTGCCTGCAGGTTGGCTAAACTTGAGAGTAGAATGAGATAAAACAGAGGATGGAAACTAGCAAGGATTAATGCTGGTCATGTTCTACTCATTTTTATTTATTTACCTATTTTCATCTTCTTCCATTTTGAACTCACTTTCTTTCCCCATACTTATTATATATTTAACAGGTACCACTGCATCTTGGAGTGGCTCTCCTTCCAGACTTCAAATAGTTCAGATCCCTAGGAAGGCACCCTTCACAGTGTAGAGAATCTGGATTGGCTTACATTGTCTTCCAGGGTAATTGATATGCTGCTGTCCTGTTCTTTCCTGGGAGATAAAGTGAATTATGACCTATAATTGTCTTCATGATATGAACATTCTTCTTTGGGACTAATACTTGGAAGTCATAAGCCGATGGAATTTCCTTCATCAGTGGAGTGGGGTGAAGGGGTCATGATTGGTAAAACTTCCCAAAATTCATTCTTCTGGGCCCACACCCAGAGATTCTGATTATGCAGATTGGGTCCCAATTATCTTCATTTCCAACAATATCCTTCTTTCACTGAGGTCCTCTATAGTTGAAGAAATAGTGAGCCTTTGAGTTCTTGTCATTTTGATGTTTTCTGCTCATTTCAGTTAAGATTTCATAAGTGACAGATTGCATGTGTGGCCCTCAGAAGCATCTGCGAACAACTTTCAGGCCTTTCCTCAAGCTATAGATCAGGTTAGCTCCAAGGTACCTTTCTTGAGCTCTCTCTACCATGTGCAACTTGATCAAGAAGCAGAATTTTCAACTCCAAATGGAGTCAAAGCAGACACTCTGAAAACATTACAGGATGAAATAGGAGAAACCCTAGGTCTCCTTGGCACAGGCTGAAATTTTCTTAATAGAGACCCAGAAACACAACAAATCAAAGAAAGGTTGGACAAATGGGGTTGCATGAAATTGCAGAGCTTCTGCATGGCAAAGGACTTAGCTAGCAAGATCAATAGAAAGCCCACGGATTGGGAGAAGATCTTCACTAGCCATACAACGGACAAGGGTCTCATATCTAAAATATACCTGGAACTCAAAAAATTAAATCCCCCAAAAACAAATCTTCAAAGAAACAACTGCCCAATAAATAAGTGGGTTAAAGACTTAAAGAGAAATTTCTCTGAAGAAGAAAGAAGGATGGCTGATAGACACATGAAGAAATGCTCAACCTCCCTAGCCATAAAAGATTTCAATGAAAATCAAAATAACATTGAGATACCACCTCACCCCAGTTAGAATGGCTAAAATCAAGAACTCTAATAACAACAGATGCTGGAGGGGTTGTGGATCGAAGGGAACCTTACTGCATTGTTGGTGGGAGTGTAAACTTGTTCAACTACTTTGGAAAGCACTATGGAGGTTCCTCAAAAGACTCCACATAGAGCTCCCCTATGACCCAGCAATCCCACTTTTGGGCATTTACTCAAATGATCACAAACAAGACCATACTAAAACTACCAGCACAACTATGTTTATTGCAGCATTATTTACCATAGCTAAGATGTGCAACCAACCCAGATGCTCCTCAGTAGATGAATGGATCAAGAAAATGTGGTATATATACACAATGGAATTCTATGCCTCCATCAGAAAGAATGACATTGCCCATTGGTTAGGAAATGGAAAGACTTGGAGAAAACTCTATTAAGTGAAGTAAGCCAGGCCCAAAGAAACATAGGTCCCAAGGTTTCCCTTATTTGCAATAAGTAGTATATGTCTGAGACAAGCAGAAAAGGTCAGATAAATTGATGTTAGGTGAAATGAACCCGAAGATAAGGATTCAAATGTTTTTTCTTTCATGCAATTGTCTCTAACATATTTATAAGATGATTTCTTTGTTGCTTTGTATGTCCCTCCCCCAGAGTATAACCACTGCTTTCACTGTATTTGATGGTGGTGGAGGGGAAGGGAAAAACAAATCGTTTAAATCGGGATACAGATGGACCCATTGCAACAATGAGATGAAAAAGATGTTACGTCAAAAAATGAACTTCACACCTTTGGCCGGGGTGGTGGTGGTGGTGGTGGTATGGGAGATGGGAAGGGAAGGGAAGGGGAAACAAAGTGGGAGGCAACAGTGCTTGATAAGAAATGTACTCATTATCTTGCCCAAGTAATTGTAACCCCTCTGTATGGTATTTTCACAATAAAAAAATTCATAAAGCCAGATTCCAGTGGCTCACACCTGTAATCCTAGCTACTCAGGAGGCTGAGATCTGAGGCTTGCCATTCAAAGCTAGCCTAGGTAGGAAAGTCCATGAGACTCTTATCTCCAATTAAGCATCAGAACATCAGAAAAGGCACTGTGGCTCAAGTGGTAGAGCACTCACCTTGAGCTGAAGAGCTCAGGTACAGCACCAAGGCCCAGAGTTCAAGCCCTACTACCAACCAAAAAAAAGCATAATTTAGACAATAAGCTCCAAGAATTTATGGAGAAAGCATTAAAAAACAAGTTAA
The DNA here is from genome assembly GCF_000151885.1 of Dipodomys ordii. Lineage (NCBI taxonomy): Eukaryota > Metazoa > Chordata > Mammalia > Rodentia > Heteromyidae > Dipodomys > Dipodomys ordii. Next base: position 110,460 of record NW_012267428.1, on the reverse strand, counting down.
AATGATATAAGAAGATTTCTGAAAAGAATGAGACATTTGCAGAAGTAGGGAAGAAGTTAATTCTTATTAACTGTAGGACAGAGGAGTAGGGGAAAAAAAGGAAAAGAAATTGTCACCAACCATGCCAGTGCAGTCTTTCCTTATTTCCTCCACAACCCCTAGTTTCCCAGATTTATTCTATCAAGAATGGAACCAGCATGGGTCTATTTACTCATCTCTGAGATCAGCTGCCCTTCCAACTTCTCTGCATGAGCCTCACCATGAATTCAAAGTGAAATGACTTTTGCCACTACTTCTATGACCTTAATTAAATGATTTTCAACTCTGTGATTCAGAATATAAGATCTTCAGCTTTCTCCTATCTCAGTAGAGCAAAAGATGGTTGTCTTCTCTTCAATAAAACCCATAAAGGTGAAAAGTTAGTGAAAGGTCATATTTTGTAATTTGTTGATAAAAGAGCCAGAGGCAAGTCCCTAGACCTCACACCATTGCAGATCTTTAGATGCAATAATCGGCCTAGCTATGCACTCCTAAAGTCAATGCTTTAAGATAAAGAAATCAGGGCATGTAAACTATTCTGGAAAACAAAACATACGATCACTGCATATCACATTTTATCATCCTCCTCAGTTAATATGATGAGCATCAGCACCAGGAAATAGTGCATGGATCAGAGAATTTCTGGGATCAGAGGTTGGAAGACATCGTCAGGCTTGAAGATACAACAAACTATTGCATTCCACTAATCTGAAGATCTCAGCTGCACTGACAGTCTTACAAGCACTGAAATAGAAGGCCACAGAAGGGTGGGAAACAGAATGTGACAAGTGGACAAAGGAAAAATAAAAGCAAGAAGATCCTCAACTACCACCTCTCCTCTCCTGAATGGGAGAGTAACCGTGAGCTTGACTGGAACATCGCAGCCTACTCAAGAGGCATATGAATGCTCAAGAGCTATTCTGCAGCGACTGACCCAAACTTCTCTCTTTTTTTCATTTTTTATTGTTTTCTCCAAATACTTACACAAAGGGCGTTCAGTTTAACATGTATGAGTAAAAATGCATCTTGATTAGAGTCACCATTTCTATCAATCTCCCATCCCAATCTATCTTGTTCCCATCTGTCTCCTCAAGTTTTCTAGTTCACTTTTCACCTCTGTACAGTGAGTGTTACAGCTGCATTTGTCCACCTGCCTCTTTTCCTTCCTCTTTTTAAATTAGGGAAAACATGGGACCTATATTTATTTTGCTTACTTCATTTGATATGATTTTATTCCAAGTCTTTCCATTTCCTAACAAATGGGGTGGTGTCATTCTTTCTGATTGAGGTATAAAATTCCATTATACATATATGTGTATCTATCTATCTGTCTGTCTATCTATCTATCTATCTATCACATTTTCTTGATCCATTCATCTACTGAGGTGCATCTGGTTTGGTTCTATATGTATGGTGAATAATGCTGAATGAATGTTTGTGAATGCTGGTGAATGTTTGTGCTGGAAAGGAATTACCATTCAACAAATCAGCTTATGAATACAGTACATTTTGATCAATGTCGTCCCTTGCATCATTCTCCCCAAACTTTCCCAACCTTAACCTTCCCCTTAATTTTTGTAATTTTGTAGATATACATAGAATTTATGACTGCATTCTTTCCACTCCCTTCTGCTCACTGGTCTACTCTCCTCTCGACTTCACACCACCCCCAGACATTTTAAGTACAGTTTCTTGATACTCATTTTGTTGGAACTAGGAGTTAGTCTTTTGAAGAAATTACTCCACCAAGCTTCTCTCTTGACAACTAAGTGTGGCCACTGTGTTGGTGTTTCCTTAGTCATTCACCTAGAGAAGAGCCCTGAACTCTGCTGAGGAAGCAGAAAATCTTTCTAGACCTTTCCTTAAAACCTAGAGTAGGTGAGCACCTTTCCAAACACTTCTTTTTTTTTCTTTTTTTTTATTGTGAAAATACCGTATAGAGGGGTTACAATTACATGGGCAAGATAATGAGTACATTTCTTATCAAGCACTGTTGCCTCCTCCTTTGTTTCCCCTTCCCATCCCTTCCCATCTCCCTCCCTCCCCCTTACCTCCCCCCACGCCAAAGTTGTAAAATTCATTTTTTGACATAGCATCTTGTACATCTCATTGTTGCAATGGGTCCACCTGTATTCCTATTTGAAAGATTTGTTTTTTCCCTTCCCCTCCACAAATTATAACAACATCAAATACAGTGAAAGCTGGGGTTATATTGTGGGGAGGGACATACAAAGCAGCAAAGAAATCATCTTATAAATATGTTAGAAACAATTGCGTGAAAGAAAAAACATTTGAATCCTTATTTTGAGGTTCATTTCACCTAATATCAACTTATTTGATCATTTCTGCTTGACTCAGACATATACTAGTTATTGCAAATAAGGGAAACCATGGGACCTATGTTTCTTTGGGGATAGCTTACTTCACTTAATATAATTTTTTCTAAGTCTTTCCATTTCCTAACAAATGGGGCAATGTCATTCTTTCTGATGGAGGCATAGAATTCCATTGTGTATATATACCACACTTTTTTGATACATTCATCTACTGAGGGGCATCTGGGTTGGTTCCATATCTTAGCTATGGTAAATAATGCTGCAATAAATATAGTGTGCTGGTAGCTTTAGTATGGTCTTGTTTGTGATCATTTGGGTAAATGCCCAAAAGTGGGATTGCTGGGTCATAGGGGAGCTCTATGTGGAATAATTTGAGGAATCTCCATACTGCTTTCCAAAGTGTTTGAACAAGTGTACAGTCCTACCAACAATGCAGTAAGGTTCCCTTCTGTCCACATCCCCTCCAGCATCTGTTGTTATTAGAGTTCTTGATTATAGACATTCTTACTGGGATGAGGTGGAATCTCAATGTTGTTTTGATTTGCATTTCTTTTTTTTTTTTTTTTTGGTCGGTCATGGGGCTTGAACTCTGGGCCTGGGCGCTGTCCCTTAGCTCTTCAGCTCAAGGCTAGCCCTCAACCACTTGAGCCACAGTGCCAGTTTGGGTTTTGAGTGGATTATTGGAGATAAGAGTTTCATGGACTTTCCTGCCTAGGCTGGCTTTGAACCATGATCCTCAGATTTCAGCCTCCTGAGTAGCAAGGATTACAGGTGTGAGCCGCCAGCGCCCGGCTTGATTTACATTTCTTTTATGGTGAGAAAGGTTGAGCATTTCTTCATGTGTCTATTGGCCATCCTTGGAATTTTTTCCATATGATATTTTTCATCTTTTCTGCTTTGTGGGGCTTTAGTTCAACATTGTCACAACCTAGCCTAGGCACTTTTAAAGAACTTAACCCAATGCATTTTCCATTGCTTTGTTATATTGTTCATAATGGAATAAGTGAGCAAAACAGGATGAAGTACTGAAGAAACACAACAAGGTGATTTTCAGAGTTGCCTTTTAAAAAGTGAGCTGAACATTTGACAGTAATGGAAGAAGACATAGTTTCTGTGTTGGGAAGGGCTGGCCTGAGGCACATTTGTCAAGCAGTTATCCTGGTTGTCAAGGACCTATTTCCTGCACAGTCATCTAGTTTCCTACCTGCTTTCAGGCTGTCCAGATTCTTCATATTGTTTTTAATTCGATTAGCTTTCAATGCAAGATTAACACCCCCAGACACATTCTTTTCTAAGGCGAAGAGAGCTCAATGCATGAACTACTAGTATATTTTGAGGAAATGCATTTCAGAGTATTTTGGGGTAGGAGAGTTGGAATGGAAGGTCCTTCTGGTGTGGAGAAGGAATCAAGGAATGGTTTCATGTCTCAGGAGACTCTGGATTATGCTTACATTTAATGAAAAGGTAAGTTTTCCAGGTTCTGATGTACAGCCAATAAATTGTCTATGTGTAATGTTCAGGATGGCTCATGAAGAAGAGAGCATTTAACTATTTCTTGAGGGATAATGAAGTCCTAAATATTGACATCAAGACAGCTTCCCAAGAGTTACCATTTGGCAGGCAACTAACAAAATGCCTATACTTCTTTCTTCTGTGGATTTAGGTTTATTTTGCAAAATCCTTATGGAAACATACAAGCCAACAAAATCCATTAGGATAACTGGGTGGTAATACATAATAAATACCCTAACTAGGAATGAGAATGAATATACTTTAAAAAAAATGTTGGTCCTAGAACTTGAACATAGAGCATGAGCTCTGTCCCTAACTAAGCTTTTATGCTCAAGGCTTGCACTCCACTACTTGAGCCACAGCTGCACTTGTGAAGCTTTTTGGTGGCTAAATAGAAATGAACATCTCATGGACTTTCCTGCCTTGTCTGGCTTTGTACTGTAATCCTTAGATCTCAGCCTCCCAAGTAGCTAGGATCAGCCTCCAGCAAGAATCAATATACTCCTGAGCATCCAGAAACATGGGCATGGGTTGTTTGGAAAAGCCTGGTTAGATACAGTGTATCCTAGGGCATAAGGCAGAAGTTTAGTTTGAGGAGGCTAGTATGATGAAAGAGGTGGCATATAAAGAGATTTGGAGAATAAGGACAGGACATGATATTTGGGAAGGAGTAAGCTTTAGAGAACATGTCCAAGTACAAAGCAGGCCCCTGAAGAGAATCTGTTCTAACTTCAGAACTTCCCAATGTTTATATTTTTTCCTGTGGGTGTTTTCATTTGGATTTAAATATTTGAGGAGTGGATCAATGGCTTATCCTAAGGGGAATCTTTAATTAATTGCATATTAGATTACGTTAGATTTACCAATAACAGACATCCATTCAGAGTAGTGAACTCTGTGGACTGCTTGTCTATATGATCAAATGAATGAGACAATTGATATCCATTTTTAAAATTACTCTATGAAAGAGCTCCCCTATGACCCAGCAATCCCACTTCTGGGCATTTACCCAAATCATCATAAACAGGGCTATATTAAAACTACTAGCACAACTATGTTTTTTTTGGGGGGGGGTTCTGGTCGTGGAGCCTGAGCTCTGTCCCTCAGCTCTTCAGCTCAAGGCTAGCCCTCTACCACTTGAGCCACAGTGCTACTTCTGGCTTTTTTCTTTTTGCTTATGTGGTGCTGAGGAATCGAACTCAGGGCCTCATGTATGCAAGGCAAGTGCTCTACCACTGAGCCACCTTACCAGCCCCAAGCATAACTATGTTTATTGCAGCATTATTTACCATAGCTAATATATGGAACCAACCCCAGATACCCTTCAGTAGATGAATGGATCAAGAAAATGTGATATATATATATATATATATATATATATATATATATATAGAATAGATAGACACATAGAATTCTATGTGTCTATCAGAAAGAGTGACACTGTCCCATTTGTTAGGAAATGGAAATACTTGGAAAAATCATATTAAGTGAAGTAAGCCAAAGAAATATAGGCATCATGGTTTCCCTTATTTGTAATAATTAGTATATGTCTAGGATAATCTTACCAGATAAGCAGAAAAGCTCAAAAGCTATATCCATATGACCACATAATGATGATAAGCGAAATGAATTCCAAGATATGGACACAAGAGGTGTTTCTTTGTTGTTTTTTAATGTGCTGATTTGTTTGTTTCTTTTGTATGTTCTTTCTTTTTGTATGTTTTGTATGTATATCCTTGTTGTCATTGTATTTGATTTGAATTCCTTGCATCTTGTATATACATTTGCCTAATTTGAGGAGGGGAAGGAGAATAACAACATGCTGAAACAAGGACAGAGGATGACCCATTGCAACGATGATAACCACAAGACACTATATTGGAAGTGAACTTTACAACTTTGGTGAAGGGGAGAGGGAGAGGTAAGGGAGGGAAGGGATAATAGGAGAAAAACAAAGGAGGGGGTTAATAATGATCCAACCCATCTTTATCTGTTTGCCTTAGTATGTATGTATGTATGCAAGCATGCATGCATCTCTGTCTTTCTGTCTGTCTATCTCTAGTGATGTCGATGCGCCTATTTTTTGTGGAACCCCTACTGCACTTTGCCGGCCTTTCAGAAGACATTGATGATCTTCCCTTCAATTGCAAGGCAATACTGAAAATACTTTTGTCTTGATTTGAAAGAAGTAAAATGCTGTCCTATTACTCTTTTTTCATTGTGAAAATACTGTACAGAGGGGTTACAATTACCTGAGCAAGATAATGAGTACATTTTTTATTGCTATTACTCTTTAATAGCTTTTGTTAATACTCTTTTTGTTAACAAGATATTCTACTGTCCTATTTAACTAGTCAAGATTGATAAGCCTCCTTTCTGGCTTTATTCTGGAGGTCTCTAACCCTCTGCTAGTGTTTTTCCTTCATATTTATCCATGCATTAGCTATAATAGACAAGGCATTCTGTACCCAACATACTCTGAAATTTCTGTCTCTAGGACAAAGGCTATTTCTTATTCATGAAAATCTGATAGTGGTCATCTGGGTTTCTCTTACAAACAATGATATAGTGAATAAGGAGCACAATCTGCCATCATCACTGAAGTGGAACAGAAAAAAAGTATGGTGTATGGAGTTAGGTTGAGAGGTCTGAATTCCATGTTTCAGTTCATTCCCTGAAAATGCAAACTTCAAAAATTAAGCTCCTAGTTCAGAATTTGACTAAGACCAGATAGTCAACCAATGTTACTGACCTTCACTTCCCTCATCTGCATTACATAGAACTTGTTATGGCTCATGGACACAACATTCTCATCAACCTTGGTCCTTATGTATCCTGCGAGCATATATTTTGAAAGATAAATGGTAGAAAGTGGTAAAAATTTTGGGGTCAGTTCCTTCAATTCTTTCCTTTGGTTTACCTCTAGACAATATTTATGAATATAAATAGGAATATCTATGACTGTCAGAGTGCAGAGCTAGAGAAATAAGCTTATTGCTTCTTTATAATTAATCTCACAAGTTCTTATAGCAACTTTAACAAGCAGAAGAGATGGAGTTATCCAATTATTTTTCTATAATGCTATAATCCTTTTACAATTGTATTTCTCTGATGTGTGATCTCCTACACCAGACACTAAAGAATAAACATCAGCTTTGACTTGACAAGCTTCTCTTTCTCACCAAGGGGCTGGGAGAGAAACAATTGGCCCAAACCGCTTGATTCTCCCAACAGCTGATTTCAGAAGGCTTTGTTTCCTTATTGAGTGCTGAGAACCACTGTGCTTGCTCTGTTTCCTGCAGGGCCCATCACTGGTTATGGCATTTGGAATCTGATTTTTCTTTCTGATGAGAATGAACACGTTGTGAAGTGGGGGAGAATGGACATGGGAGAGGGAGGAGCAATGGTGAAGGAGGTAATCCCAATCACAGAAGCAGGCAGAGAGGGAAGGGCAGAGGGACATGAAGACTCAGGACAATAACATAAAACAGCATAGCTGGTTATGGAAATCAGCTAGAGAGAAAAACAGAAGTCTCAGCTTTGAGTTTTGTGAGATTTGAGAATCGGTTTTGAATCCTGCATCTACCATTTTCTAGCTGTGTGCTTTTCACTGCCAAGATAACTATAGTGAGATTAAAAAAATGTTGAAAGAACCAGGTTGAATCAAAAGCACCACACCGATATGAATCATTTTTAGTTATATTATAGAAATGGAGTTAGATGCGCAGAGTTAGACTGAGAAACAGTGGGAGAGGAGAAGCTTATCCTCATTTAGAGAAGTTTCTAAACATGTATTTTATATATGACAATCTTAGTGAATAGTCTCAATCATTGGGACTATAAATAGGAAGCACTTTTGTCTTTCTCAACAATTGCTACCAGTTGCATACTGTTCCACCTTTCTGCCTATAGCAAGAGCCCTTAAGGCTTCAGTCTGATTTCCAAGCACATTTTGTTAGCCAATTTCTGTACAATCCAGAACAGTTACTCCTAATGTATATAAAAAGTAAGTCAAAACCACTTTCCATCACCAATCTTCCACCCCAGAGCTTGGAGCTGGATCAGGAGAATGAAGAAGTTGGAAAGTCAAAGCTGCCACTGGCTCTGGGGTGATAGTGCTCTTTGCTCAGCAATTCTTTACCATTCATTGTCTATGGGCCAATGTGATTGGTTGCCAATGACAGACCCACCCCCAAATTTTCCTTAGGTACTCACTGTGTCTTCATGGACAGACCGCATCTTCTAGCTTACCTTCAACTGGAGGCTTCCCAGGACGTGATGGTGAGTGCTTGTGCATCTCATGCCTGAAGCCATCCAGCCTTCTGAGGAAAGCGTTGCCTCAAGAATGAATAGATTTTTGCCACTTTCTTTCTTTTTTTTTTTT
>NW_012267428.1:67231-100724 GCF_000151885.1 Dipodomys ordii | reverse complement strand
AAACATAGGTCCCATGGTTTCCCTTATTTGCAATAACTAGTATATGTCTGAGACAAGCAGAAAAGGTCAGATAAGTAGATGTTAGGTGAAATGAATCCCAAGATAAGTATTATAATGTTCTTTCATGTGATTGTTTCTAACATATTTATAAGATGATTTCTTTGTTGCTTAGTATGTCCCTCCCCAACGGAATAACCCCTGTTTTCACTGTATTTTATGTCGGTATAATTTGTGGAGGGGAAGGGCAAAAACAAATTGTTTAACTAGGGATACAGATGGACCCATTGCAACAATGAGATGTACAAGTTGTTATGTTGAAAAAACGAACTTTACAACTTCGGTAGGTGGTGGGGGGAGGACCGAGTCGGGGGAGGGGGAGAGTAGGGGAAGGGATGGGAAACAAAGAGGAGGCAACAATGTACTCGTGTCAGATAAGGTGATGTTAGGAAAATGAACCCTAAGATATGTATTTAAATTTTTTTTCTTTCATGCGATTGTTTCTAACACATTTATAAGATTATTTCTTTGTTGCTTTGTATGTTCCTCCCCCACAGTATAACCCCTGCTTTCACTGTATTTGATGTCGGTATAATTTGTGGAGGGGAAGGGGAAAAACAAGTCGTTTAAATAAGGATAAAGGTGGACCCGTTGCAGCAATGAGAAGTACAAGTTGTCATGTTGAAAACGAACTTTACAACTTTGGTGGGGGGGGGGGTTGGGGGGGGGCGGGGGGAAGCTGGGAAGGGATGTGAAGGGTAAATAAAAAAAAGAAAAAAAAGAAATGTACTCATTATCTTGCCCATATAATTGTAACTCCTCTGTACGGTATTCTCACACACACACAAAAAGAATGAATAGATTCTATGGGCTGGGAAGGTGGCTCAGTAGTAGAGTGCTTGCTTAGCATGCATGAGGTCCTGTGTTCAATTCCTCAGCACCACATAAGCAGAAAAAGCTGGAAGTGGTGCTTTGGCTCAAGTGGTAGAGTGCTAACCTTGAGCTGAAGAGCTGAGGGACAGTGCCCAGGCCCAGAGTTCAGGCCCCGTGACCAACCAAAAATAAAGAAAAAAGAAAAAAAATGAATGAGTAGATTCTAAATTTAGAAGTGAGGAATTTTTTTTTTATAGTGCAGCCTTAGTGTCAAAACTAGGAAAAGTGGAGAAGGAAATGGAGCCATGCATATTTATATATGTATATATTAACATCTAGAGTGATCTGTCTGTCTGTCCATCTGTCTGTCAGTCTTCTTTCATTCTTATCTCAAGTCTACCACAGAAAACCTTAAAATCTCAAATATAATTCATTTCAAAATTTTCTTCCTATGATATATTTCATTTTACAGAAGCTATAGCTCATCTTGGAAAGTTTTGGAATTTTCATGTGGCAAGCTAGTAATGTTGAAAATCTTCAGAGATGAGTGTGATGAAGAATTCTGCATAGGAGAGGTCATAAAATATAAGACAAAACAGAGCTGTGAGTTTGGTATTCTTTCTACTTAAAAAAACCTTACAAGAACCCACGAAAAGGCTGGGAAGGTGGCTCAGTGGTAGAGCGCTTGCCTTGCGTGCATGAGGCCCTGAGTTCCTCAGCACCACATAAGCAAAAAGAAGAACCCATGAAATGGCACATTTATAGTTGATGTTGCTGTTATATGAATGAGCATAATTCCTTAAATTTATTTTACTATGAGGTTACCTGTTCATATTTGGAAGACACACAATAATGTTTCCCTAATTCTGTCATTGGAAACAGTTTTGTAGGCTCATATGGTTTTAGACTCATCTTTTCCTTGAATATGTACTTAAAATATATTTGATACATTTTTTATTGTTATTGTAAAGGTGATGCACAGAGTGGTTGAGGTTACATAAGTCAGATAAAGAGTACATTTATTTTTGAACAATGTGTCCTCTCCCCTTGCTCTCTCCCAGGCTTTTCCACCTGTCCCCACCTATGAGTTGTATAGTTCATTTTCAATAGAGTGTCTAGAGAATATCACTTCTGCATTTGTTCACCATTTCTGTGTCCTCTTATTCCCCCCAAAGACAGATAAATGAACAAATGAGACAAAAGGAAAAGAAAACAAAAACAGCAACAAAGGAAAAAATCAAATCTCTGTTTCCATTTCCTGGAGTTCATTTTGATAAATATTATTTTATACAATCAAATGCACATAGTTATTGAGCCTCTCCTGAGAATATCTTCCTTTGGTCTCACTCTGTGTGAATATATATAATATGTATATATTTAGATGCACACAGAGTTCCATTGAGAAACAGCAGGAGAGGCAAAGCTTATCTTCATTTAAGGAAGTTTCTAAACCCATATTTTATATATGACAAGCTTAGTGAAGAGTCACATCATTGGGAGTATAAACAGGAAGCACTTTTCTCATCCAGTGTGCTTACTTGTAGATTTATAGGCACATTCTAGTTACCACCAATAAGGGAAACCATGCAACCTAAGTTTCTTTGGGTCTGGCTTATTTCATTTAATTTTTTCCAAGTCTTTCCATTTCCTTATGAATGGCACAATGTCATTCTTTCTGATGGAGGGATAGAATTCCATTGTGTATATATACCACAGTTTTTGATCCATTTATCTTCTGAGGAGCATCTGGGTTGATTCCATATCGTGGCTATGGTGAATAATGCTGCAATGAACATGATGGTGTTTTAGTGTGATCTCGTTTGGATGCCCAGGAGTGGGATTGCTGGATCATAGGGAAGTTACATAAACATAGTTCCTTTTGAGGAACTTCCATACTGCTTTCCAGAGTGGTTGAACAAGTTTACATTCCCACCAACAGTGTAATAGAGTTCCCTTTTGGGCATATCCTAGTCAGCATCTGTTATTGTTAGTTTTCTTGGTATTGCATTTCTTTTATGGTCAGAAATGTTGAGCATTTATTCGTGTATCTATTGACCATTATTTCTTCTGAGAAGTCTTTTTTCCATTTATTAACTGGGTTGTTGTTTATTTAAGGGTCTATTTTGGGGGGAGTTAATTTTTTGAGCTCTAAGTATATTTTAGATATGAGGCCCTTGTCTGATGCATAGCTGGTGAGAATCTTCTTCCATTCTGTGGGTTTTCTGTTTATCTTGTTAGCTATGTCCTTTTTCATGCAAAAAACTCTTCAGTTTGATGTAGTCCCATCTATCCAGTGTTTGTTTGATTAGTTATGATTCTGAAACTTAGGAAGTCTGGACCCATTTCTAGCCCTAGTGTTTCCCCTACTCCTTCCTGTAATGTTTTCATGGTATCTGGTTTTACACTGAGGTTTTTGATCCATTCAGAATTGATTCTGGTGCAGGGTGATATTAGTTTCTGCATGTGTATAAGCCAGTTCTGTTAGCACTAATTTTTGAAGAGTCTGTATTTCTTCTAGTTTGTGATTTTGGTTCCCTTGTCAAATATTAGATGGCTATAGGTCTGTGGGTTTATGTCAGTATTGAATGAAAAACTCAGATATACTTATTTCACAAGTAGGAGCAGGACACTGAATCCCCTGGAAAGGAGCCGTTGGCTCTGTAGGCTTGAATTCATGGCTCCATTTCTTAAGATTATAACCAGAGTCATTAGAAAGGTTTCACTGAAGAACTCTTATTGACATCAAAACCCAAGAGGATTAAATGGAGACAGAGCAGTTAACACCTGGAAAGGCTCTTCTGGACCATAACTTCATCCCTTCTTTTCTTTTTTGCCAGTCCTGGGGCACTGTCCCTGAGCTTCTTGTGGCTGAAAGCTAGCACTCCACCCCTTGAGCCACAGCGCCACTTCCGGCTTTTTCTGTGTCTGTGGTGCTGAGGAATGGAACCCAGGGCTTCATGCATGCTAGGCAAGCACTCTACCACTGACCCATCTTCTCAGCCCTCCCCCGCTTTATTTTTAGAGTGCAACTAATTTTCTTCTGTCAAGATAATACTCCTATGAAGGTTTTTCAGAGACATCTACTCAGTAATATATATATATATATATATATTTTTTTTTTTTGTCGGTCATGGGGCTTGAACTCTGGGCCTGGGTGCTGTCCCTCAGCTCAAGGCGAGCGCTCTACCACTTGAGCTACAGCGCCACTTCCGGTTTTCTGGTGGTTAATTGGAAATAGGAGTCTCACAGTCTTTCCTGCCCGGGCTGGCTTTGAACCGCGATCCTCAGATATCAGCCTCCTGAGTAGCTAGGATTACAGGCGTGAGCCACCGGCGCCCGGCAGTAAAATATTTTTTATCCCAACTAGAGAGAGAATCTCAGCATTGGACTAAATCTTGAAATGGTATGACTTAGAAATCTTCCCTGTTTTTAGTTCTCCTTCCAGAATCCTGAAAATACCTCTCTGTGTCTGTCTAAGGATCCTTACGGATGGGCCAACTACATTCTCAAGAAAGAAGCACATTTCTGTATACTGAAAATGCACCTTTATGAGAAACCGAAACCTTTCAACTATCCATCCTTTTCACCTTTCAGAGCTCGACTATGGTTATTTTCTTTCCCTTTGATATCTTCTGCATCCCATCATCTTTCCCCACCTTATCTTTTCTGCATTTAATGAAATACAAGGCCTCTACAGTCTTGTCTATTCTATTAACTTAACTATCCTACTTAGATTGAAATGGAATACTCCGTGTTGGCCTGTTCAGGTTAGAGAAGTATCCTATTTCTTGTTCAGTAAAATCTCTAAGTTAAAAATTCTCTAAATTTTCTTTTACTTTTCCTTTACTTTCTGAAAAATGGTAGATTTTTCAGATGCCAAGTCACATCTCGTTTGCAACAGTGAAGAGCCAAGGATGCTTAATTTTGAATCCTACATTCTTTCATAAAATTAACTATTATTTATTACTGACCTACCCAATCTGTCTACAGTATGCATTTTACTTATACTTTTTGAGCTTTGAAGACAGATACTTCTATTTTCTCTTTAATTAGCATAGTTCTAGATACAGATTTATTCTAAAATTCATGATGATTTCTAAAATTTTATTCTACCTGAGGATTAGTTTATGTTCTTCCTCCCAAACCATCTACCCAAGAGAGACTATTAGCAGATTTAGAATCAATTTTGTATTTAAAAATATGTCCCTCACTTCACATCCTTTCTTCTTTACACTCTAAAATATGTATTTATTCTTTTTTCATTATTTAGGGATTATTAGTTTCTGTAATCAAACCCACGTGGATAAAACCTTACATATTTAATACAGTGCATTTACCCCTGTACAAATGAAAAGAAATTAAGTTTAACATTTCTAGACCAATATGGCTATTAATTTCTGTACAATGCCAACTTTATTTATTCTTTTAATGCAGTATCAGTTGATATCACCTGTGTTTCATGTGTTCTGAAGTTCTTCTAGAAACAGTTTCATTTAATTCTAGCATTTACTTGTGATAATTTCTAGTAGTTCCTCTATATCCCTTTTTCTATTATCTTCTAGAATGCTTATGAATCCCATTGTTCATCTCCTTGATGAATTTGCAGAAGTCTGTCTATGATTTTTCTTCTTTTCCAGTACTAAAATTTGTATTCAAGGCCTCACTTTTGCTAGGTAGGATCTCTACCCCTTGAGCCACTCTGCTAGACTTTTTATATTTATATTAATTACTACTACTACTATAGTGCTTTTACTGAAATCGGGGGCTTGCATTCATAATCAATATTTTTGTTGATGGCTGATGCTCTTCCATTTGAAGCATTCTGTATAGATTTTTTTGCTGGTTAATTGGAGATAGAAACTTGTGGATGTTTTTATTTGGGCTAGCTTTGAACATTGGTCTTTAGATCTCAGCCACCTGAATAGTTATGATTATAAGCACTATTATGACTATAAGCTTGTGATCCTTCCGGGACTGTAATCCTCCTATTTGTACTTCCAGTGTCTAGGATGACAGGTGTACATAACTGTGCTCAGACATTTGAAGAAATGGTATCACTCAATCTGTGTTTTGTCTGGATGGGTCTCTATCTGTGATTCTCTGATCTTCACCTCCCAAGTAGCTAAGATGACAGGCATGAGCCGTCATGATTAGCTACTGTCTCTGTGAATTTAAACCTTCATTGTCATCTTAGTCAGGGAGGTTGTTTTCTCTATCTCTTTTGTGTTTCTAAATCATATAAGAAAGAACAACAACACTTTTTGTGATGTTTCTGGGTATAAATGTGTCCAATTTACTCTTTATTTTATGGTCATTTGACTCTCAGTTCTTTTCAGTATACAGCCCATGAAAACTTGCTACTAGATATGGACCTATTTCTTTCTGCAGTGTTTGTGTTTCTATTAGTTTCATATTTTCTGTTGCTCTCATATCCTTGATTCAGACTTACAAAAGTTATCAAAGGTATCTTCATGGTCCTCCCTTCCCCCCCTTTCCTCTTTTCTCTGTTTATCCTTCCTCCCACCTTCCTCCCACTCTTTTCTTCTCTCTCTCTCTTTCCCTCTCCTAGTGCCTCTCCTCTTTCCTTCCTTCTTTCTCTCTCTCTGCAGTGATATTTGTATGTTTGTTTTTTTCTTAGGGTCCTTTAAAATATTCATGCTGAGTAGTTGATGGTTATGTTTACACATTCAATTTGCTTAGCAGCTCTATTGGAGCTTTATACTTGTGGTGTTTGATACTTTTCCAGTTCTTTTGTAATTAGGATGCCCATGGGCATAGTTTGGCCACAAAAGTATCACTTCTAAACTGAAGGTAGTTAAGTATTCACTGTGCCTTCTCTATCATTTCTTCTTACCATTTAAGCTTGACAGGTCTTGCACATGAATAAGAAGCATCTACCATCCATACACTGGTAGAATCAGGAGATGAAAACTGCCTCAAAGTGATGGTTAGTAGAGACCTATGTTGTGCATATCAGATTGTGCCATGAGTGAGAAATATACTTTGGCCTGTCAAGCCACAAAAATAAGGAATTTAACCCGCAATGGAGGCTCACACCTGTAATTCTAACTACTTAGAGGCTGAGATCTGAGGATTGAAGTTGGAAGCCAGCCTGGACAGGGAAGTCCATGAGACTCTTGTCTCCAATTAATCACCAAAAACCTTGAAGTGGAGCTGTGGCTCAAGTGGTACATTCATAGTCTTGAGCAAAGAAGCTCAGGGACAGTGACCAGGCTCTGAGTTCAAGCACCAGGACAGGATGCACACAGACACACAGACACACACACACATGTATGCACACACATGCATATGCACTTACGCATGCATGCATGCATACAGGCATGCAAAGGATTTACTTATCTGTTTAGGCCAATACATTCTGACTAAAATAGCAGTCATCCAGTATCTAGACACAGATGATTCTAACTGTGATGGGGAAGCTATGAATCACATGATATTCACGGCACATAATGCTGCATGGTGAATCCAGTCAGTGAGATACAGCGAAGCCACATTTTGAGAGGTTGAATTGGGAGTCTCTATTGTAAAGCTGGAGAATTCAGGTGATCTCTTTTTGCAAAGGCCTGCAGCACCATGAATATACCTAACAATGTTAGAAAATGAACTAAGCAACTCAGTGGCAGCGATGGGAGGGAGGGAACGAGTAGGAAAGAGGAAACAGCTGACACTAAAAAGAAAGAAAGACAGAAAGAAAGAAAGGAAGAAAGAAAGAAAGAAAGAACTGAGTCATGAGAGCAGGAGAAGAAACAAAAAGCAGTAAAACAATACCAACAACCCTAATGGAGAGCTGAAGTGGGATGTCATGTTGACTGGAGCAGAGTGAGGAGGCAGGACACAGCACACGAGGCCTAGTTTAATGGTGTCTGTGCTGGTCAGCTTCTGGATCAGGGCCACATGAAACTTGAGAGTCTCCCAAGTTCAAGGCACTGGGACTGATAGACCCAGTAACTTGTCATCCAAGTCCCTGCCTCTGCCTCTGGGATTCACACATGCCCATCACCTGGAGGTGGGGTTTACCTGGGGTTAACCAACAGCATGGTCTATCTGCAACTCAGAAGATGGCATGTCTCACCACTAGGCCTTGGAAGATGGGTGGATAGCCAGGAGGGCTGTGAAAACAAGGTGACTTACTTAGACCTAGTCTCTCTCTTACTTCAATATAGCCATTGCATGTGAAATAGAAGGGCTGGTAGTGAGTCACAGGATGTGCATAAGTAGTGCTGTTTGCCAGGCACATTGGTTTTAAATGTTTCCTGGACCCTTTAATGGAATCTTCTCTTGCTTCCTCTTACTGTGCTTTGTGAAGCTTGGCTTTTCAAAATGTAAGCACTGAAGTACTTCTGCTCATAAGATTATCTCTGCTTTTAGGTTCAGCCAACAGTTAAAAAAAATACCCAAAAGACTAGAAAAGCAATTTGCTTTTCCAAGCCTTTACCAAAGCCCCCACTTGGTACAACCTCTCTCTCATTATTTAAGCAATGTCACTCTTTAGTTCAGAATGCTAGAGGCTCCCAGTTAGGTGTGGGGCCAAATGTACTTGACAGCTGCCTTCCCTAAACTGGGCTACACCAGCTGAAAATCTGCCCAGAGAAGAAGCAGGCAGATTTTTGGCTCAAAGGCTATTCCTGGAGCGGATCACAACTTTACTTCCCTTCATGTATGCAACAGAATAGAAGATTAAATGCTGCCACCTATGTGATTTTCATGCCGTCTGGACCAGGTTAGGCAAAAGGCAGGCTCTCAAGCTGTTTCAAAAATGTACATAGGACTTCATTTTCTTGTTGTCAAAATCTTTCTGAGGAAAGAAGATGTTCCCAGGGGATGGTGAACCAAGGCCTGTGGTTTGGTTTCAAATATGACTGCTGAAAGCTATGGCACAAATATCTACATCACAACTGAAGGCTGGTTTAAGGAGGTACCTTTTGCCAGAGGTAAAAGTCTGGTGTGATCTGTTTCTAAAGCCATCAGAAGTTAATGATTTGAAGTGATGATGACAACATTTTTAGGACCTTGGACTCTTTAGAATACGAAATAATGTTTTGATTTCTCCTATGAAAGAAGATAGATTCACAGTTGTAAAAGAAAATAGTGCATTTCTGTTATTGGCATCAAAACTGTTTTTACCTCCCTTAGAATGTAATGGTATTTCTTTGGGCAGGAACTCAGCACTAGAAAGTGCTTCTAAGAGCCTCTTCCCTTTGATCATTGTAATTGAATAATTATCATATACACTTCAATGTTCTACTTATGCTAATTCAGTAGTTATAGAGAATGACACAACAGAGTTCACATTATGCTGGCTGCATTAAGAATGAAAAAAAAACCACACCAAGGTAATTTCATTTCATTATTTCTGTAATTATTTCCTCTCCATTAATGCTCCTTGGAGTTCATCATATTCAAAGCTGGTATTGAATGTCAGTTTTTTTTCTGGACTTAGATCAGCATTTATAAAACCCTCAAGGTTGAGATAATTTAGTAGCCACCTTTCCTGTAAGTTAGGACAAGTGTCATCTCTTGGTCAGACAAACGTAAACTAAAGAAGTTGCATGCTCTGCCATTTAATTGTGGGGGCAGTTCTACAAGTGGTGAATAATCCAGGCTTTTTAAAAAAATGGTTGATTCATAGTTTGTGCCTTCTGTCCCTAATGTAAACCAATAGGTATATGTTGCAGATCAGAAACAGGAGGAAGGATGGAAGATGGCCAAGATAATTCTGGCGAAGACAGGGACTTTTCTGAAAGGATTAGGTAAGTTTCTGTGTTTTATGGTCCCACTGACAATTAGGCAAATTAGGCAAGATTCAAACTCTTGGCTCCATCCATAACATGTTTATTTTGAGATGCTCTGGTATGATTTATAATCTGGTGATATCATCAGGCATTTTGCTGTATTCTAAGCCACAAACTGCAAACTGTTCTTTTGAAAAGTGTGCTAGTGGCAAACCAGCATTTATTTGAGTGAACCTCAGAGTCTGATTGGACAATGGGGTAAATATCTAGAATGATATGTGATTCAATGATGACTTAAGTATTAGTAATAACCATTGTACTTTTCTTTTTGTGGGTTGTGGGGCTTGAACTCTGGGCCTGAGTGCTGTCCCTGAGCTCTTCAGCTCAAGGTGAGCACTCTACCTCTTGAGCCACAGCACCACTTCTGGTTTTCTGGTGGTTATTTGGAGATCAGAGTGTCACGTACTTTCCTGCCTGGGCTGGCTTTGAACAGTGATCCTCAGATCTTAGCCTCCTGAGTAGCTAGGATTATAGGCGTGAGCCCCTGGTGTCTGGCCATTTTTTTTTATAATAAGAAAAAACTTCAGTTCTCTATTTTATCTTGGGGGATTTTTTTGCAGTAGTGGGACCAAAACTTTGGGCATCATGCTTGATAGGCAGGTGTTCTGGCATTGAACCATATCTCCAGTCTGCTTTTTAACTGTTTATGTATGTGTGCGCCAGTACTAAGGTTTAAACTCCAGACTTGTGTTCTATTGAGCTTGCCTGTTCACAGATAACACTCTATCACTTGAACCATACCTTCAGCTCAGTATATTGCTGGTTAATTAGCTATAGAGTCTCTTGGACTTTTCTGCCCCAGCGGCCTTCAAACCATGATTCTTTGAACTCAGCCTCTTGAGTTGCTAAGATTATAAGCATGAGGCACTAGTGAGTGGCTTGCCTTCCTTCCTTCCTTCCTTCCTCCCTTCCTTCCTTCCTTCCTTCCTTCCTTCCTTCCTTCCTTCCTCCCTTCCTTCCTCCCTTCCTTCCTTTGCTTGCATTTGGTACCTGGGCACTGTCTCTAAGCTTTTAGTTCAATGCTAGCACCTGACCACTTGAGCAATAACTCCACTTTTGGCCTTTTGGTGGTTAATTTGAGATAAGAGTCTCAAGAGATTCCTTTCTGGGCTGGCTTTGAACTGTGATCCTCAGATCTCAGCCTTCACAGCTAGAGTTACAGTTGTGGGTCACCAGTGCCTGGCTCACTGGTTACTTTTGAGGTAGGTTCTTTTTTTCTTTTTCTTTCTTTTTTCTTTTCTTTTTTTTTTTTAGTCGGTCGTGGGCCTTGATCTGGGCCTGGGTGCTGTCCCTGTGCTGTTCAGCTCAAGGTGAGCATTCTACCACTTGAGCCACAGTGCCACTTCCATTTTTCTGAGGTTTTTTTTTTTTTGTTTTTTTGGAAATAAGAGTCTCATGGAGTTTCTTGCCGGGCTGGCTTTGAATCGCGATCCTCAGATCTCTGCCTCCTGAGTAGCTAGGACTACAGGTGTGCGCCACGGGCGCCTGGCTGAGGTAGGCTCTTACTTCCTTCTCAGGTGTGTCCTTCACTGTGCTCTACTTATTTTAGGCTTCCTGTCATTGCTGGGGTACCAGGCTTAATCCACTGTGTCCAGCTTCCCTCTACTGGGATGAAGTCTCACGGATCCTCTGTGATCCTCTGAATTTGTCTTTCACTTAGCTTAAGTGACAAGCATGAACCGCTGCACCCTAACTGTGGGTTGAGAAAGGAGTCTCATGAAATTTTTTGCTCATGCTAGCTTCAAGAGGACCTAGCATGATAGTCCGGAGTTACTGGTCTTCAGTTTATCTTCAGTGTTTTCAAGCATCAATGCAACTTTATTATGTCAAAATCTTCTGTTTGTATTGAGTGGACATCACATATGTCCTGGTCTTGAAAAGGACTTAGGCATGATGTAGTCTTTTTGATCTTCAGGAAGTTATCAGTGCAACTGGGATAAACTCTGGGTCTAAAGATGCCCTCTGAGGAATACAACACTGGCCATGCTGACTTCCCCAGTTGTATTTCAGTGTTACATGCACCAGTAGTATTCCTGTGCTGTTGGATTTGTGCTTGGGCATGGCTGAGGTTTAGTGTGGAGTTGGCCTTCAGTAGTTTTTTTCCCCCACAAAGAAGTGGTGCTAAAGGATCGCTACCTTCTCCCTGCTTTACTGCTATCATCTCACTGCTGTATGGAAGTGCAGCCAAGCAATGATGCACGAGCTATGCCTTTCTGAGCTATGTAAATCTTTTGCTTGATAGACTAGGGGCATATGGACAAGACAAGAAAAACATGCATCACTACAGGCACTGTAGAGAAATTCTGCTCACAGGGATATTTTTCTAGACGTTAGAATTTTTTTCATATTATGCTTTATTGTTTAAATCATTCTGCCTAGAAACATTTAAGAGGAAAGCAAAAAAAATAGGTGGGTGTATCTTTGTTATCATGTAATAATGGTGATCTTTGTGTCTGTCTTACTGTTTCTAAAGAGGGATTGAAGGAGTAAAGTAAGATAGCCATCATCAGAAGAAATACCATATATTTTAAAAATTACTGATACATGCCACCATATGGGGTATCAACTAAGAAAAGCCAGGGAGTGAGAATTCTTGGAAAGAAATAAGTTAAACTGTGAGCTCCTACACATTTTAGAAATGGTTCTTGACAAAATGATATCAGTTCCACTGTTGTGTATCATGGATGTGTCATATAAGTCATGTGACTTCTATGTGGAGTAGTAAAAGTGACTTACTCTCTGCTACAAATTGGGGTGTAGTTACCATATGAGGCAAATGAATCATGCATGATGTGTGGCCATAATTTTCTAAGTTTGAATCTTTTGTGGACATTATCTTAAATAAAGATGCAGATTAAGTGCAGAACTTAGAAAATAACTTTAACAATAGAATTTAAAAATGAATTCACTATGCCTCTTTTTTTTTTTTTTGATTGGTCATGGAGCTTGGACTCAGGGTGCTGTTCATGAGCTCTTTTGCTCAAGGCTAGTGCTTTATCACTTTGAACCACAGTGCCACTTCTGGTTTTTGAGAAGTTTATTAGAGGTAAGAGTCTCATGGACTTTCTTGCCCTGATTGGATTCGAACCATGATCCTTATATCTCAGACTCCTGAGTTGCTAGGATTGCAGGTATAAGCCACTGATGCCCAGTTATACCTCTATTTTGCTCAATGAAAAATCTGTTTTCTTTTCTTTCTTCCTTTTCTGTTTTATCAAGGGAACTTAATTTGTACTAGACCTGAACTTAAATATATTACAAATTCAGGGAAATAAGATACCAAAAATATATCTTGGATCAAATAAAAATTTAATTTGGTCATGTCTTGAGAAGATCAAACTATTAAAATATTCATATGAACAGATTTCCTTATTGGACAGCAAGAGAGGAGCGAACTGTAATCTCTATGCCATGACCTTTCTGAAACTTGTTTCGTTTAAAAAAATCTAAAGCTGTAAGTACTTTCCTTTAAAATCCATTTGCCTTCGAAGCACCCTCCAGAATTTAGATTTTCATTTATTTTCTCATGGAGCATTTTGCATGGCAAATATTAGCTTAATTTTTGACTGATTTCTTATTTCTCAGGTATTTGATATCATCTTAGGATTTCTTGTTAGTTTTTAATTGGAAGCTTCATCGAGTAAACATGCTGGATTTTCCAGTCTACATTCATCAATTCATGAAGAGTAAATCTTGCTCATGCCCTAGGACACCGTATTTATTGATTGCTATGTGAAAGATTTAGACAAGTGCACTCAAAAAATGAAAACTGACCAAAATGCTTATAAAGGAAAGCAGAGATATATTGGACTTGATATTGTATCTCTTTTTATAAATGTTTACATACTAGGCTGGAAGCATGGCTCAATGGTTATAAATGTTTACATACATCAACAAATTCAGGAAGCTTAGATTCATTTTTCATATGACTTAGAAAAGAGAGTGAACTACTATTTCTGATCAAACACTAAAGTAATTTGTGTATAAAAAAATCATCAGTTGACACTTGATTACAAAAATGTTTATAAACAAATAGCCTACTCTTCTTACATTTTGGCATAAAACTGAGCTTCATAACTTTGTAAAGCAAGTTATAAAGCAAATACAAGAGGTGAATAAAGTTTTTTTTTTTACTAGTAACAACAACAACAAAATTATGAGTTGGGCCTGGTGCCAGTGGCTCATACTATAATCCTAGCTACACAGGAGGCTGAGAGATCTGAGATGCCCAGTTTGAAGCTAGCCTGGACAGGAAGTGCATGAGACTCTCATCTCTAATTAAACACCAAAAAAAGCTGGAAGTGGACCTGTAGTTTAACCTAGATTAAACTACATCCTATAACCTCATTACTCGTCCTTCTACCAGAAAAAGGAAGGTGAGATTGTGAACTTGTTGAGCATCATTACCTAGACAACAAGGCTAATGTACTGAGACATGTCTCATGGTCTTGACGACACTTTGCTAAGAAGGCTTTGCTCAGAACTTCATGCTTTCATTGATAAGGCTGACACTTGATCTCCATCTTAGCAATATTCCTTTTTCCTCTCATCAGAGAGAAGAAAGAGTAATGGTCCCTCTAATGCTGCCCAATGCCCAGATACAGCCAATGATTGTATAGGGATTTCCCCTGATACCTTTCCAGGACTAATTTTCAGTAGTTTCTGAACCATGAAGTCACTCAAAATCACTAGAGATAGTAGATAAAATTGCAGATTCCAAGTACCTACTCCCCAGTTGTTGATGAATCAGCATTTCATGGGGTAGGGTTTAGGACTTTATTTTGATTAAGTTGTATAGGTGTCTATGATGATTAGAAAAAAACAAGTTCAAGAACTATATTTTTGAGGCTTTCTCCCTCTTCTTCTACAGTTAAAATATACCTTTTCTTTGTCATATTCTTTTCTCAGTTGCTGCTTAGACATCAAGCACTTATGTGGGGGCAAATGGTTTAATATATGAATGCTGAAAAAAGGGTATTTACTTGTTAACAAAGTCCTGGTAGACATAAGGTTAGAATTAGGAAAAAGATGCCATTCCAGACAATGTGCTAACTTGTGAGGCAGAAGATGGGTAGCAGGGTCCTTGGAGCATTCATTACTTCTGTGGAATTCACATAGGTCCTCCGTGTGTATCTCAGGGTGACAGCTTTTTCTGCCCATGCTGCTAGACTTGGAATGAGAGAGGAGATGAAATGTAAATTCAGTCACGCCTGAGAATCCATAGTTCTTTTTTTTTTTTTAAGATTGGTATGGAGTAGCTGATAGAGGTGACAGGCTAGAGACTGGTGACATTCATAAATGATCAGATCCTAAAATTCACATTCTAACAGGATTATTTTAAAGACACTTCACTCTCTTTGGGTTCATAAAGTCATATTCTTTCATCTTAAGCATTCATGTTTGATAAAAATGATTCCTCATGTAAATTCATATATTATAATCCAATCCTTCCTAAACTCCCTTGATATAGAGCTACAAAATGTTACTTTTCATTTTCCTCTTGAGAAAGGTGCTAAAAATTCAATACTGCCTTATGGTATATGAATTCATCCAAAACTCTTGGAACAAATTTTCTTATTTTTTAGAAGCTTTGGCCGTCTATAACTTGTCTTTCACCTGCTTAAAAAATATTGTTCACTTTTGAATGTGTGTGTGTGTGTGTGTGTGTGTGTGTGTTTGTGTGGTGTGTGTGTAGTGAACTAGATCAATATTATTCCATTTATCCCCTCTTTCCTTCTGTGCAATCTGTCCTCCAGTGTCTTCCTGATTTCCAGATATCTTACTTCTTTCCATAGGATAAATATACCTCCAGAGTAGCCAACTCGTCATGGTTAATCTAAAATTCTATCAATCCAGTATTATGGCTCTGGCAGAGGTGACAGGGACTACGGGCATGAGAACTGGTTATTGACCTTTCTGAGATTGACCTAACAATTGCAGAACTGTGTCTCTACCTTTACCTGATTTGCAAGCTAAAATTAACAGTGATATGCAATGATTGACTTATTAATCATATAAATATTTAGCTTATAGATTAATGGTTAGATAAAAGTCTTCTAGGCATTTTCAGAGAGTGAGAGAGAGGAGTTCTGATGGTTTTCCCTACTGCAGATGATAAAACAGATGGACTGAATCTGCATGCTGGGTGCTCCCTTGTTTCTGTTGCGTGATCAGTGTAATTCAGTGCTTTACTTTATAGATGGTCTACGCCTGGCAAATGGAGCTGCTCAGCCTGGAAACCAGCTCAACAATGACATGTGTGCTGGAGATGGGCTGACTGAATTAGTATTTGCTCTGTGACAGTGAGTAAGGAATTCAGCTGCAGGAAACAAACAGTGCAGAAAGCCTAGAGTTTGCTTGGAATTACCTCTAACTGAAAATCCTCTGTGGTTTCAAAATCCAAATTCTTTTTTTTTTTGATATAATCTACTACACTTTAGGAACATTGTGTTAAAAGTGTAAAGACTCTACTCTTAGAATTTCAAATTATTATTGCTAGCCCAAATAAATGAGTCATAGTTAGATATTAGATACTAACTGCATGCTAAATGTTAAATGTTATGGAAGAAATATTAGAAAACTGAAGCTAAGTGTAAGATAACCAATGTTATTCTCTTTTTGGATGCTTTTATTGGTCCTATGGTATGAATGGTGTGAATGCATTTGTTTGTAACCAACCTATAGAACTGATGCTTAGAACAAGGTCATTTTTTGAAAGACTTGGAAAAAATTATATTAAGTGAAGTAAGCCAGGCCCAAAGAAACTTAGGTCCCATGTTTTCCCTTATTTTCAATAACTTGTATATGTCTGAGACAAGCAGAAATGGTCAGATAAGTTGATGTTAGGCGAAATGAACCCCAAGATAAGGACCCAAATGGTTTTTCTTTCTTGCTATTGTTTCTAACATATTTATAAGATGATTTCTTTGTTGCTTTGTATGTCCCTCCCCCATGGTATAACCCTTGTTTCCACTGTATTTGATGTTGGTATAATTTGTGGAGGGGAAGGGAAAAAACAAATCGTTTAAATAGGGATACAGGTGGACCTATTGCAACAATGAGATGTACAAGACGTTTTGTCGAACAACGAACTTTATAACTTTGGCGCGAGGGAGGGTAGGAGGGGGGTAGGAGATGGGAAGGGATGGGAAGGGGAAACAAAGGAGGAGGCAGCAATGCTTGATAAGAAATGTACTCATTGTTGCAATGGGTCCATCTGTATTCCTATTTAAACAATTTGTTTTTCCCCTTCCCCTCCACAAATTATACGGACATGAAATACAGTGAAAGCAGGAGTTATACTGTGGGGGAGGGACATACAAAGCAACAAAGAAATAATCTTATAAATATGTTAGAAACAATCGCATGAAAGAAAAAAAAACATTTGCATCAATTTTACAACTTTGGTGCGGGGGGGGGGGAGTGGGGCGGATTGGGGGGGGGCAGGGGGAGGGGGGGAAGGGATGGGAAGAGGAAACAAAGGAGGAGGCTACAATGCTTGATAAGAAAGTACTCATTATCTTGCCCATGTAATTGTAACCCCTCTGTACAGTATTTTCACAATAAAAAAAAAGAAATGTACTCATTACCTTGATCATGTAATCATAACCCCTCTGTATGGTATTTTCATACACACACACACACACACACACACACACACACACACAAAAGAACAAGGACATTTTTGGTCCAGCACCCGAGCGGGACAATTCTCATTTATAAACAGTTCTCTTGTTTCTTGAGAACTCTGGAGTGTATTGCAATGTATCTCTGAAGTGCATCCTTGAAGCTCAGATTCATATAGCTTCATTTAGGGATTTTTATAAGTATTTGGCTGACACAGTAAATTGCCATCTGATAACTCTTATAAATTAGATTGAAATTAAAACATGTTTATGCCACTTTTCTCTTATTTTTTGTGCTGAACATAAATACATTTCTAGTGCTGCCTCTTAAAGCATAATCAATTTTAAGTTAAGGAGTACTGTAGCCTAAGAGATTGACTTGTAAGACTTTCTGATTTCTGAAAAAAGTTTTGTTTTTATTAAACCACCTAAACATGACTTCAAAGCACTGCTTCAGAAATTAGAATATATTTCCATTTTCTGTTTGTGGAAGGAGGTAGTAAGCTTTGCTCTTAGGTTTAGCTTTTCTGCTTAATGTTCCATAATACCCTATTTATAATCTGTGTGAAAACCAATCTGCTTGTATGAGCTGCATTTTCAAAAGAAACAGTGAGCCTTAGGGAGCAAAAGAGGAACAGTTTTAAAAATCAATTCTATGGTACAGTATAAAATAATATAGGAGAAGGGGAGAAGCAACATAGGCTAGATGTAGACTGTCAACTCTGTTGTATGCTTGAGAAAAGCAAAGGTTATGAGAACTGAAAATATACTTCAAAAAATTTACAGTACAGTATAAGCCACTGTTTCCTCACAAAATGATTCCTCCCAGGAAGAGTCAATTTTGCTGAAATAAAGTCTGCTGTACTTTACATTTCAGCTTTAGAAGCATAGCCATGTGGAAGGAAGTAAACAAAATCATAGCAAATTCTGCAATGTAGATGCTATAACAGGTGAATCATTAATTAAATTTCCTTGACTCTTCAAAAGAATCTCTTCAATTAACTGGAAACAAACAAAGCAACAACCTCAAACTCTCTGAACATCATATTATTTAAGGAGAAATTAAGAATGACATTTAGAAATTGCTTAGTATGATTGATTAGATAATCCTTTGTTAAATTAGGTCAAAGTACTATCCAAAGGTTATTTGTTTTTTAATTTACTTATTAAAAAGATTGAAAATCAATGATCTATAATTTCAAATTAAAAAGCTAAAAGAGTATAAAATAAATGGATAAGATATAGAAGGGAGCATTGCTATACAAAATGATAAAAATAAATAGATGAATAAAGAAATTAATAAAACATAAAATTAAAAGTAGAGATATTTAATCAAAATAAAAGGATTTTTGGAATAACCAGTACAGTGGTGAAATCTCTATCAGTATGGTGAAAAAATGAGTGTGAAGTAAAATTTAAGAACAAACTTGATCTTTGAGGTAAAAATAAGACATTGAAGATATAGGAGGAGAGATTTCACACTTGAGATAACAAAATGAGGAACTGATGCATCGTTCTCCAATGAAATAAACAAAGCTTGCAGTTGTTACATAAAGATATCCCAAGCTTCTATAAATAATCTTACAGTCATATATACAGAAGCTGTAGAAGCATTTTTTTCAAGAAAATCTTCTTAAACTGGATACAAATTGTGAGTCCCTGGGATTAGATCCATGACAACTTTCCTCATGACTGCTCTCTATTGTTGACTGAATAGATGCTGCCGTTGATTTCTCAGTTCCTAAATATGGTGAATTCACATGTACATCTGTGGGAGAGTGGGGGAAGGGCACAGAATCAGAGGAAAAAGGTTGAAAAAGTGCAGCAGTGGAGTGCACTGGCTGCACTGGACATTGATGAAAGTGAGCTATGCAACTTATGGGTGGAGATGGGAGGAAAGGAATGGGAGAGAATGAGGGAACAGATGACAATGTGCAAAAGGAAATGTACTTATTACTTAAACATAAAGTAAACCCTGCTGTATATCACCTCTAAAATAACAATAAAGTAAACTAGAAAAAAATACTTACCTATATTCTTGCTATTTCAAGATGAAGAGGCCATCAATATTTCTGGTCTATTCCAGTTCCAAGTTGAAGAGATTAAAAATTTTGTAAGTGTGACTTGAGGGGTCAGGGAATCAACTCTTTGGTTAGCTATGGCTAGCCTTACCACAACTCACTTACAGGACAGAGTGAGGCTAGCTGAGAGGACAAGAGGCTACTGCCCCAACCTGATATCAAGGGTAGTGGCTGAAGGAATTTTCCCAGGAGTGGATACATCCCATAGGAATAGACAGCCCTGGAGTATTTGTCACAAGAAATGACTTCACTTGAAAGAGTATGATGTTCAAGCCTAAGTGTACCCTTAAAAAATGGTACTTTTGGGGATGGGAAGGTGGTTCAGTGGTAGAGTGCTTGCCTTGCATGCATGAGGCCCTGGGTTTGATTCCTCAGCACCACATAAGCAGAAAAAGCTGGAAGTGGTGCTGTGGTAGAGTGGTAGCCTTGAAGTGAAGAGCTGAAGGACAGTGCCTAAGTCCAGAGTTCATTATTGAAGAACAATAATGAAAGGGCAGATCGAATAGTTCACAAGAAAAAAAAATGAGAAGAAAAGAGCCAATAGAAGCTCACTTGTAGTCAGAACACACTTTGAAGATTGACCTAAAACATAACTTTTCTCAAATCTAATTAAATTAGGCTATAGTGCTCAGGTAACTGTTAAAAATGATAGATCATGTTTCCCTCATTTGTAATAAATAGTATATATCTAGGATACTCCTAAGCAGAGCATCACAATAGCTCAATAGATATGTACATTTGACCGTATAAAATGATGCTAATTGAAATGAACCAAGGATATGGAAACAAGAGGTTTTTTGTATTTGTATTTGTTTTTTAATGTACTGTGTAAAGTTATTTCTTTTTTGTACTCTTTTTCCCCGTTGTCACTGTATTTGATTTTGGTATCCTGTGTCTTATATATACGTTTATCTGATTTGGGAAAGGGAAGGGGAATAACAAAATGCTAAGACAAAGGACAAAGGACAAACCAATCCAACAGTGATACTCACAAGACACTATGTTGGAAATGAACTTTGGGGGAGGGAGAGAAGCCTGGGTAGGGGAGGCAGAGTGGGAGAAAACAAGAGAGAAGTTAATAATGTTTGACAAGAAATGCACTTATTATCTTACTTGTGTAACTATAACTCCTCTGTACATCACCCTTACAATAAAACAAAACAAAACAAAAAAATAGCACAATCAACTGGTATTTAGTGGAGCTTAACAAGCAGGATGGAACACTAAATAAAAATATACCCAAGGAACAGTGATAAGGGAAAAGGAAAGACACTCAAAGAGAGCCCTACTACAGCCACTCATTCCCAGGAACAACACTGAAATCTTCACTCTGAGGAGAAAATTCACCCAATTAAAATGCAAGGGAATTAGAGAAAATAGCCTTGCAAAGTCAATGAACAAATATTATTAATAATAGTAAGAAACACAAACAAGTCCTGGAGTGAGGAAATTGATATCCAGTTATTAAATTCTATTACTTAAAATGTGCTATGCTTAAGAAATTAGAAGACAGTCACTGAAACAGGAACACGGGAACCTTACATAAGTAGAAAAATAAAAATAAAATAGTCTGTTTTATTAATTTGTCTGTGAGAGGAACATGATGCTGAATTTTGCAAAAACTTCAGTGCAGCAATTGCGAAAATATCGTCAAAGAACTAGAGGAAGCTGTGCTTAAAGAAATAAATGAGAGTATGGAGATGATATCTCAACAAATATAAAATGTTGATAAGCATATCCACAGGACAAGAAAAGAATAAAATGAGAATTATGAAGTCGAAAAATATGTAATTAAAATGGTGCGTTCTTTACCATGGCCCTAATGAATTTTGGTATTTGATTGGGTAGAAGAAGGAATTTAGGAACTCCATCTTTAGGGAAAATAAAGTAGCACAAAGAAATTAGAGAAAAAATAAAAAGAAGGGTACAAGTAGGAAGGAGAATAATCAGAACTGCGTGATAACTGAGAATTTGTGATAACAAACACTGGAAATCAAAGCAACATGTAACAGGAGGACCTGATAGATGGAAGAAAGAGAAAGGAGAAAAACTGTTCAAAGAAATAATGGATGAAAACTTCCCACTTTTGCTGAAACTCAGTAAAATATAAGATGCTCAAAGACACTCTAAGAATGATAAAATAAGAAATATCCATGTCAGCACACCCAATAGCAAAGATGTTGAAATACAGCAAAATTATCTTTAAAATAAAAACATAATAAAGATACTATAGAAAAACCAAAACTGAGAACTTATTTCTAGTAGATTCCATTAAAGGGAAATTGAAATCAAAGCAAGTAAATACAGATGGAATTTGAAACTACATTTAAGAAAGAGAGCAGGTTAGTCCGGTGACGGAGGCTCAAGCCTGTAATCCTAGCTACTCAGGAGGCTGAGCCAGCCCTGGCAGAAAAGTCTGTGAGACTCTTATCTCCAATAAACCACTAGAAAACCGGAAGTGGCGCTGTGGCTCAAGCGGTAGAGCGCTAGCCTTGAGCTGAAGAGCTGGGGGACAGTGCCCAGGCCCAGAGTTCAGGCCCTACGACTGACCAAAAAAAAAAAAAAAAAGAAAGATAGCAGGCAAAAATCACTTACCTAGTAATAAAAGGTATAATGGCTCTATAGCCATGTGCATCTGATAACATAATATTTATTGAAATGAAGTTCCAGAAACAAGAGGTTTTCTTTTTCATTTGTTGCTTCTTTTTTTCTTTCCCTTTTGTCTTGATTGTTCCTTTATCTGTCTTTGGGAGAGCAAGGGGGGGGGGCACAGAAATGGAGGGACAAAGGGTGAGCAAATGTAGCAGTGACATTCACTAGAAACTATTTTGAAAATGAACTATATAACTTGTGGGGAGGGAAAAACTGGGAGAGAATGAGGGAAGGGATGATATTGTTCAAAAAGAAATGTATCCTTTATCTGACATGTAACTGTTTACAATAGCAATAAAGAAATTAAAAAATTAAAGACACAATAATGCACACCTCTTCTTGAAACAGATTTGTAAGGCAATAGTGTAGTTAATATAGGGAATTGGCCTATATGCCCATTAATAGATGAGTGGATATACAATGGAATATTATTTAGCCATAAAGGAGAATAAAAATTCCATCATTTGTAACAAAGTGGTTAGAACTGGAGCCATTAAATGAAATAAGGCAGACATAGAAAGACAAATACATTTTGTCCTCTCTCATTTGTAGAAGCTAAAACTGTCAGCCTGACAGGATAGTGGTTACTAGAGATTGGGAATGTATATTATTTGTCTGCATGAGGGGGAAAAAGAGACAAAGTAGAGATGGTGCATTTGATCAGTGTATATAACAGATGTGTATAGAAACACCACACTGAATCCCTTTAATATGTACAATTAGTACACATTAATTAAAATAAATTTAGTATCACAAAACAAATAGAAATAATATGAAAACAACATGCATACATCATTTTATTATTTGCTTATAATATTGCATAGAAATGCAATATATTTGACAATAACAGCAGAAAGGCAATGGGGTAGGAATACAACTCCAGAGGGAAATAACTACAGATGATAACTCTAACCTATAGAAGAAACACATTTTTTTAAAAAAGGAGAAATGATAAATAGTATTTTTTGAAATTAGATAGGTAATATATAATTATATATTATATAATATGTTACATATCATATAATAATTACATAATAAATTATAATGAGAACAGATAAATATAATAAAATATAAGCATATACTTGCTCTCCTTATTTTCTCAGATACTTTACTAGTCATAAAGTAACAATTGTACCACTGCATATTGGGCTTATAATGACATAGATGTCATATATGTGATAACAATAACAGAAGAAAAGGTGAGATGGGATGTGGAGACACAGGGTTAATGTTTCTTTATCTCACTGGAGTTAAGTTTGTATAAATTTGTAGTAGAGTCCGTTAGTTTAAAGTGTGTATGATAGGCCCTGGTACCAAGACTAATAAAAGAACTAAAAATGGTACAACAAAAAACATTCAAGAAATTAAAAATGTTTCACCAGAAAGTATTCATTTAAAAATGAAAAACATCATTAAAGGAACAAAAATGTTGTGAGACATGGAAAAACTAAAAAATAAAGTGACAAATGTAAACTTGTCATAATAATAATAATGTGAAATATAAGGACTGTCAAACTGCAAAAATAAACACAATCCAACTACTGGTGTTTATAGAAGAAAAAATTTTACATTTAAATACAGAAATACCTTGATAATACAAGGATGGAAGAGGACAGCATGAAAACTAAGTAAAAAGGGATCTGGAGAGATTGTTCTTTAAATTTTCTGTTTTTATAATCTTTAAGTTACAGAGACTTGCCATGCAACAAATCAGTTTATGAATACAATACATCTTGATCTAAGGCTTCTCTTTTATTATTCTCATATCTCTTCCAACCAATCCCTGCCCTTCAATGTTCTTAATTTCATAGGCATGCATTGAATATTATGATTGCATTCTCTTCCCCTTCCTTTTCATTTTCTACCTCCCTCTTCTTGACCTTCCCCCACCCTCACGTTTCAAGTGGCAGCTCCCTGGTATTGTGTTGGACTGTGAGTTAGTTTTTCTAAGGATTTACACTATTTGAATTCTCCCTTGCAAATATCACACTTCAGTTAATACAATTTTATTGACCCTCATGCACACCCCATGTGATTACTTGTACACTTATAAATTAATTCTAGCTTCCACATATGACAGAGAACATGCATCTGTGAGCCGTACTTATTTTATATAACATAATGGGTGCATAAAATTCCATGTGTATAGATACCACATTTCCTTGATCCATTCATCCACTGAGGGGTATCTCAGACATTAGATTTTAAGAAAAAATTATTCCTACAAACAAAAAAAGACATTGTATAATCCCTTGTATATTAATAAGAGGAACCTATCACAATGATATAACAATTATAAATGTATATGTGCCTCAAAACAGAGCTCTAAACTTTCTGAAAACATTACAGGATGGAATAGGAGAAACTCTAGGTCTCCTTGACACAGGCCGAAATTTTCTTAATAGAGACCCAGAAACACAACAAATCAAAGAAAGGTTAGTTGAATGGGATTGCATGAAATTGCAGAGCTTCTGCATGGCAAAGGACATAGCTAGCAAGATCTCCCAGGAATTGGGAGAAGATCTTCACTAGCCATATAACGGACAAGGGTCTCATATCTAAAATATACCTGGATCTCAAAAAACTAAATCCCCAACAACAAATCCCCAAAGAAACAACTGCCTGATAAACAAGTGGACTAAAGACTTACAGAGAAACTTCTCTGAAGAGGAAATAAGAATTGCCAATAGACATATAAAGAAATGCTCAACCTCTTTAGCCATAAAAGAAATGCAAATCAAAACAACATTGAGATAGCAGCTCACCCCAGGTAGAATGGCTATAACCAAGAACTCTAATAACAACAGATGCTGGAGGGGATGTGGCCAAAGGGGAACCCTACTGCATTGTTGGTGGGAGTGTAAACTTGTTCGACCACTTTGGAAGGCAGTATGGAGGTTCCTCAAAAGACTCCATGTAGAGTTCCCCTATGACCCAGCAATCCCACTTTTGGGCATTTACCCAAAAATGATCACAAACAAGATCATACTAAAGTGACCAGCACAGCTATGTTTATTGCAGCATTATTTACCGTAGCTAAGATATGGAATCAACCCAGATGCCCCTCAGTAGATGAATGGATCAAAAAAATGTGACACACACACACACACACACACACACACACACAATATGGAATTCTGTGCCTCCATCAGAAAGAATAACACTGCCCCACTTGTTAGGAAATTGAAAGACTTGGAAAAAATCATATTAAGTGAAGTAAGCCAGGCCCTAAGAAACAGGTCCTATGGTTTCCCTTATTTGCGACTAGTATAAGTCTAGGACAAGCAGAAAAGTTCAAAAGCTATGTACGTATGACCAGATAAAATGATGTTAAACAAAATGAACCCCAAAATAGGTACACAAGTGTTTTTTCTTCTTTTTACTGTTTTTAATGTACTTATAATGTGCTATGTGATTTTTTTGTTTCTTTTGTATGTTCCTCTCTCATTGTATAACCCCTGTTTTCACTGTATTTGATGTTGGTGCCCTGTATCTTGTATATACACTTCTCTAGTTTGGGAAGGGAAAGAGAAATAACAAAATGCTTAAACAGGGATACAAGTTAATCCATAGTAACAATGAGATGTACAAAATGCTATGTTGAAAAATGAATTTTACAATTTAGGCGGGGAGAAGGGGGAGGGGGAGGAGTATAGTTGTGGAGGTAGGAGGGAAGGGAAGGTAGGGGATAAACAAAGAGGAGGAGGTAACAATGCTTGATAGGAAATGTACTTATGTATATGTAACTGTAACCCCTCTGTACAGTACTTTTACAATAGAAATGTATTTTAAATAAATAAATTAATTAATTAATAAAAATTACCCAGCCCTGGTTATTTTATTGTAGCAACATATTATGTTTTGGATATGACATTTTTCCTCCAAAGAGTTTATGAGTCAGAGGTCTGGTCCTCAAGATTACAGCCTTGAAAGGCAGTGGACCCTCCAAGAGGTGGGCCTTGTGGTTATTTTTTTGAGTTCCAAGTATATTTTAGATATGAAACCCTTGTCTGTTGTAAAGCTAACGAAGATCTTCTCCCAGTCTGTCGGCTTTCTAATTATCTTGCTAGCTATGTCCTTTGCTGCTATGTAGAAGCTCTGCAGTTTAATGCCATCCCATTTATACAGCCTTTCTTTGATTTGCTGTGTTTCTGGATCTTTATTTAGGAAGTTTTGTCCTAATCCAAGGAGGCCTAGAGTTTCTCCTATTCCTTCCTGTATTATTTTCAGGGTCTCTACTTTTACCTTGAGATCCATTTTGAGTTGCTTCTGGTGCTGAGTGATATATAAAGATCTAACTTCAGTTTTCTATATGTGTATTGCCAATTCTGCCAGCCCCATTTGTTGAAGAGACTGTCTTCCTTTCAGCTGATAATTTCATTCCCTTATCGAAGATTAGGTGGCTATAGGTCTGTGGGATCATGTCTGGGTCTTCAATTCTATTTCATGCATGTTCCTGTGCCAGTACCAGGCTGTTTTTATAACCACTCTTTATAATAGAGATTGAAGTTTGGTGTTGATATCCCTCCAGCTTTGTAGGGATAGAAATCTTCTGGTAAATATTCAATTGCTTCAGACCCATTAGAAATCTTGCTTTGCCAGTAACATCCTTGTTGAGAGAAAAGGAAATGGACTTGAGTTTTGTTCTGTGACATTGTACTTCACCTTAATGTAAGTAATATAAAATAGCAGAACTCTTGAAAAATGAACTGATAAAAACACACGCTGCATTTGTTTCATGCCATTCTTCTCAGAGTGGACTCTGGAACATTCAAGGTCAAGAACTCTTCCATCTGTGCAATCCATGGAAATGGAAGGTCTCTGTTTTTGCTGGACAGCTAAGAAACTCTAATGAAAGGAATGCTTTGCTTTGCTAAACACTAAGATAAAAAGCTTTATTCTCTGGGTTTGATGCTGT
Source organism: Dipodomys ordii (assembly GCF_000151885.1). NCBI lineage: Eukaryota > Metazoa > Chordata > Mammalia > Rodentia > Heteromyidae > Dipodomys > Dipodomys ordii. The sequence goes on along the minus strand of NW_012267428.1, from coordinate 73,765 downwards.
TATGAAGTCTTTCCTATTTTATGGCATCTAAGGTAGTGAACTGTCTGTGAAAGCTCTCAGAGCCATTATGGTTTTTTAACGTTGCCTCTGTACATTCAGGACAGGAGGAGTTGGGACAGATATAAGCAGGGCTGGGGAAAAAAAGGGCTGTAGCAATGATTGTGCCATTCAGTGCCCAGGGCTACCATCAATATTTCATTCGGACTTGCACTGGCCTATGGAGCTCAGACAAAGCCTTTATATTCTACCTGGGGCAATGCTCCAGGCAGCCGCTACGCACTGATGGGAAATAGCAGCTGTGAGATGAAGTCTTTTTAGTCGGCTTAGTTGAACCGAGCCAGAGATATCCCCTGGACTAATTCCTTAGTATTTGCTTCTGCTTCTGAGATGAACTTCTTTTGCCTTAAATAGTAGCCATCTTTTCAACTATGAACAGTCAGCAGACACTTTGGCTTAATCTGCATTCATCTGAAAGTATTATTTCTATTGATTTTATGGGATAGATGTTACATTGTTTCACTTTGTATTGGTTAATTCAGTAATCCTGGATCTAAAAGTAGACATAGTTTATTCTCTTTCTTCCAGATAGAATCTGTACTCAAACAGACTTGCCAGACTTGCACTGCTCTAGGAGATACCGCCTCTGTTTGAAAAAGTTTTTTCTCTTAGTATCTATAAACTACATGTCCTTCACGCCAAACAAGTTCAGGTTCTCGCTCTCCTTCCTTAATTCCTCCCACCACCCCATGCACTTCTGCAAGAAATCTGAGGGAACATTCTCAGTTGCCCCTTGTAATAAAAACAGGCAGCTTTTAAAACTTCTTATCTCCAGTTGTATTGGCAATGGTACTCTGAGCATTGTACAGAGATTTGTAGTTTGTTAATCTTCTATGTGGATTACTTCTCCATAAATTCTTCAAATGTCCTTGTAAAGTAAGCATTTTTTTTTCAAAAGAGGACCATGAAGCTCAGAAGTGGGTAACTATTTTGAAGAGGTAGAGTTGGGACTTGAGCCTTATTCTTCTGCTTCTAAGCATCCATTCCTGAGTGCTTTTGGGTTATAAGATGCAAATGTATCATTTACTCTGATATTCTTGGTTCATGCTCTAAACTAGACTATAAACTCTCTCATGGGAAGGTAGAGATGTTGTTTTGTTCTCATTGTACCTCCTCTTTCACTAGTACAATAGGTTGACAGTTCCAAAATTGTGTTTTCTCTATTATCTGATTAATGATGTCACAAATTAACATTTAGCATAGAATTAATTTTTTTAGCCTAGCTTTGCCAAAGAACTCATTTTTCTAATGAACCAATTAAAAAGAAGCATGAACTATATTCAAAAGAGAATGGAATTTTATTTTGCAATGGCAGCAATTGAGCTGCTCAAACATGTATTAAAACATTAAAGAAGCTGGTATGTTTATAAATCTTACATTTTTCTTTTAGTCATTGTAAATGAACAGACTTTAATATAGCACTTGCCTGCTGCTGGACACTGGTGGCTCACACCTCTAATTGTAGCTACTCAGGGCACTGAGATCTGAGGATTGTGGTTCAAAGCCAGTCCTAGCAGAAAGCCTGTGAAACTCTTATCTCTAATTAGGCATCAAAAAACTGAAAGTGGTGCTGTGGCTCAAGTAGTAGAGCACTCTCCTTGAGCTGAAGAGCTCAGGGACAGCACCCAGGCCCAGTGTTCAAGTCCCATGACTGACAAAAAGAAAAACAAAACCCAAAAAAACCCACCTACCTGCCTGCCAAGAATCATAGATGATCTAGAAGGATAGAATCTTATAATAAATGTGATACTTGGAGGTGGATCCTGGTTACATGAAGCTCTCTTTCCCCTTTCTGACTAGTACATTTTGTGGCAAAAAAAAATTATGATTGAGTAAATCTTGTATGTTCCCTTGGATATTCCTCCCCACTAATTATATTTAATAAGGTTAATAGGACCTCTGGGGGGTATACCTTTTGTTGGTCCTTTTATGATAGTACCTAATTTAGTTCATGAATAAATATTTGAAATCATATTCTCATTTAGCAGGAGCCATGCTAGGTCTTATAAAACCTAATACTATTCCCCAAATTCTGCTCCCTATAACTTTATGCCTTTTTCTTTGTAATTTAGTGGGTAATAATATAAAAATTTACATATGTTATTGGTGGTCATGTGATGTTTCAATACATGTATACATTTTATAATATTTAAATAGGAAACTCATACCTATCTCCCCAATCATTTATCATTTCTGTGAGTTGGAAACATTCAAAATCCTTTCTTCTAGGTTTTTTTTAAATATACAAGAATATGTGTGTGTGTGTGTGTATTCACTTTACTGTGTAATAGACCACCAGAACTTTTTTCTCATTTGTAATATAACTTAGTAACACTACTAATCAGCCTTTTTGTACCCTTCTCAAATCTCCCCAGGCTCTGGTAAATATTATTCTGTGAAATATTTTAACTTTTTACCTTTTTATCCCCATACTTTTTAAAAATAAGCATCAATTAGTTGTACACAGTTTCATTTTGACATGCCCACATATGCATAAAATTGATCAAAGTAACTCCCTCTGTGACTCTCCCTCATTTTCTTCCCACCTTTCCCAAACCAAGCTCATCAAGCTTCACTGTTCCATTTTCACATGTATCCATAAAGGATTTTGATAGTATCCACCCTTGTGTAACTAAACTTAGATAATTTAAATATAACCCAGTGAGTTTTTCATGGCCTCTGCCTATGATATAGAAGACATTGGGCTAGAGACAGAGCTACCAGGGTGAGGGATACTATACTTCTAAGTAGCTTAGAATATGGAGTTAAAAAGAATATGTGTTTAATGTGAATTTTCAAAAGATGTTAAATCACAAAGTCATTTGGAGTAGAGGGAGAGATTAAAACCAGTTTGGACAATCATTTTAGGCTTTGTGGAAGCTTTAGGGTAGATTCTAGTGAGTCTTAAATGAGTAGATTCTAGTGAGTCTTAAATGAGGAATGGATTTTGAGTGATGAAAGGACACCAAAATAAAAGACACTAGTTAAGGAACAGAGAAGACCCAGTTTGCCTGACTTGCTAAGTGTGGTCAGCAAAGTAAGAAATAACATTGAAAATATAAATGAGATTGTGATCAATAAGGAATCAGATATATTTTAGATAAATTGTGGAATCTTCTACTGAAGGTTATAATAATAAATGTCAATAGGAGTCTGGAAGAAGATGGTGGAGGAGAATCTGGGGGCTAAACAAGCTCTTGCATAGAAACCAGTTTTAGTGTTTCAGTGAAGTTGAAGGCTATAGAATCATACCAAGTGTGCTATCATAGTACAGAGAGTTTGGCCAGAGAGGAAAGATTTAGGCAGCTTGGTTAAGGAGACAGATTCAAGCTCTGGCCACTGTCTGTAGCAGTAGTAGTGGTGGCTGCTACAGCAGCTGCCATATCAACAGAGAGAGCCCAGGACAAATGTGCCAGAGGTGGTGTGTGAGCAGATTCTACTCACCACCAGCAAGAACTGACAAGGAGCAGAAATCTTCATCTTACTGACCACCAATAGTTGTAGACTATGGATGGCCCAGAAACCAAGGGAAAGGCATGAGAAGCATACAAGACATCCTCACTCCTTTTCACAGGGCAGTGGTGGGAAGGTAGCCCCTCCCCCACCACCAGAGAAGAACTCCATCTTTGATACTGACAAAGGCTGGGCCAGAGCAGCTAGCCTGTAACTCAGGTCTTGGAAGAAGACAAGAGGAGCCATTCAGCAGGTCAAAGGAACCTGACCTGGGGCTCAGTTCCACCCCAGGAGAAAATTGCCCTTCTCAGGTAGAGGCACCTCTGCCTATGGAAGAGTGACTATCTTCACTGGGTAAAAGAGCAAGAGGCTGCCCCACCCCACTGCAGCACAGGCAGCAGACCCAGCTGCGGGAAGGGGGTTGGGGGTAGTGAGGTAAAAGAGAAACAATTAGAAAATCAGTAAACATAAATCCTGAGAATGGCTCCAGTCTGGGCTGTGTGAGTGTCTCAGGAGCTAGTCCCTCAGGGAAAAGCTACTGATTGATGACAGGACTCAACCCTACCCACAACCTAGCCCCATCACAGTATCTCCAAGCTAGAGGAAATTGCCATCACACTCTTTTGTGATACTCAAAGCAGATCACCTTCCCACTGAAGTAGTCTGGGAGGATGCTCATAAGGTCCCTGGTAAGGCAGAGCTTCTTTCTGCCTGCTCAAACTGATTTAAGAAACCAATTAAGCCACAGGAAAACCAAACACCACAAACAAATAAGAGACTTCACTAAGAGACTGGTTATGGACACAGGGGAGACACAAAAGTCCCTCCATCCCCCCAAAAATTGAAGAACTTTTTTATCTACCTAAATTTAAGAAAAAAATAAAATTGTTTTCTATTTTTTTCAGTATTTTTATCTGTTTTTTTTTGCATTCTCTTTTTATTCTTTCCCCTTTTGGTCTTTTTTTTTTGGTACTTTCCTTTACTTAATTGCTGCTCTGTTCATCCCCAGATATATACCCATCTTCAGTTATTAGACCTTATTTTTCATTGTGTGCATGCTTAATTCAGATATCAATTACTCAGTTCACAAGCTCTCAGCCTTAACTCCTTTAATTATATTATTATTTCTATATACTTACATTTTAAGTGTTTCATTTTTAAATTTTTTATTTTTCCTTTTTTCTTTTTCTTTCTTTCTCTTCTTCTTTTCTTCTATCCTTTTCTTCTCTCAGATTTAATTCTTTGTTATATCCCCTCTCTCCCTTTCCCTCCCCATATTCCTCTAATCTTATTTTCTCCTCAAAATACTCCTTAAATATGTTAATTTCTGGCTGCTGATCCCTTCTTTGATTTTCTCAGTCCATTGATCCCTAGTTGTTTGTTGTTGAACTAGATTGTATATGTACTCATTTTAACTGGGTCAAACAATCTGTGCAACTACAGAGCATTGGTTGATGCCTTAAAAAATGTTCTAGTGCAGAACAACCTTCAGGTTGGAACAACCTGGAGAAACACAAGAAAAATGGCAAGTCTTGGTATCTCAACTCCCATTTATGATAATCAACAATTAATGAATAATCCAAAGGACACTTCCCCAAATGCTCTACAAACAGTACTGGAAAACATGCTGAATGAAGATTGAAAGCCTGCAAAGGACTCTGTGTGAGTATGATAGGGAAATGCATGAGCATGATGAGGCTAACCAAAGATTAATACAGGAATTTCACAAGCATGAGGAGGTTAATAAAAAATTAATAGAGGAAGTGCATGAGCAGGATGAGAATAAAGATTAATAGAAGCATTCATGGAATCCACAAACAGAAAGCTGGAGGAATCCATGGAGGCCACAAAGGGAATGCTGAATGAAGCCTAGCAAAAGGAAAAGGAGTCCAATGGAACTATAACCAGTCAACTAAAGGATCTGAGAATGAACACTGAAAACCAAATTAAGGAGGCAAAGAAGTCCATACAAGATCTAAAAGAAAGCTCCACCAAAAAATTTGAAGCCATCAAATCTGACCAATTAGAAGGAAAGGAAATAAAAGTAAAGTAGAAAGTCTTGATAGTAGGTTAGACCATGCAGTAGATCAAATCTCTGGTATTGAAGACATCCTAGACACTATAGAAAAACAGCAGACAAGTATTCAAGACAAATCCAAGAAATATGATAGCTCTATTCAATATTTAGAAGATACCATCAGAAGGCTTAATTTAAGACTAATGGGTGTAAAGGAGGGCCTAGAGACAAAGGTTTAGGAAATTTATTTAACAGTATCCTAGCAGAGCATTTGCCAAACATGCAAAAATTTAGGCCCATTTAAATACAAGAAACCTTTAGAATCCCAAATAGACCAGACCAGAACAGGACATCCCACATCACATTACAATCTGCACAGGATCAATTGAGACCAAGGAAAGGATCCTTAAAGCTGTCAAGGAGAAAAGATCAATCACCTATAAATGGAAATGAATCAGAATAACTTCAAATTTCTCAGAAGAGACAATGAAAACAAGAAGAGTCTGGGATGATATATGCCACACCCTAAAGACAAACAACTATCAACCAAGATTACTACACATAGCTAAACTCTCCTTCATAACAGAAGGTCAAATAAAAACCTTCCACAGCAAAGAAAAATTGAAACAATATGTCTCCTCCAAACCAGCCCTACAAAAGATACTTAAAGATGTCCTACACATAGAAAACCAACAAGAGCATGATTAAGGCCAAGAAACAACCCCCAAACCAAGGATCCAAGGATCAGAGGAAGAATCCAGTTGGCACAGCTCCCAAGAAGGTGGATAACATGGCAGGAAATACCAAACACTTCTCAGTCCTAACTCTCAATATTAAGGGACTTAACTCTTTGATTAAGCCACATAGATTGTCCAGTTGGATCACAAAGCAAGATCCTTCTAGCTGCTGCCTTCAAGAGACATACCTTGCCCACAAAAACATTCTGAAAGTGAAAGGCTGGAATAAAATCTATCAAGCAAACAGTCCCCATAAACAGGTGGGAATTG
>NW_012267428.1:62285-63369 GCF_000151885.1 Dipodomys ordii | reverse complement strand
ACCACATGATTATCTAAATGCAGAAAAAGCATTTGACAGGATCCAGCACCCCTTCATGATGAAGGTTTTGGAAAAATTAGGAATCCATGGAACATTCCTCAATATAATAAAGACTGTGTATGACAAACCTACAGCCATCATTACACTTAATGGCAAAAACGAAAGCTATTTCTTCTAAATTCAGGAATGAGACAAGGATTCCACTCGCTCCGCTTCTCTTCAATTTAGTATTTGAATGCCTAGCTAGAGCAATAAGACAAGATGCAAACCTAAAGGGGATCCAAATAGGAAAAGATGAAGTAAAACTCTCCCTTTGCAGATGACATGGTCTTGTATTTAAAGAACCCCATGGATTCAACTACCAAGTTATTTGAGCTGATCAGAAAGTTTGGCAAAGTAGTAAGGTATAAAATTAACCCTCATAAATCAATGCCTTTCTTGTATGCCAATAATGAGAAGAGTGTAGCTGAAATTAGGAAAGGAACCCTTTTTTTAATAGCCCCACAAAAATTAAAAAAACTATGTGTTAACTAAAGTGGCAAAGGACCTCTATGACAAAAACTTTAAAAACCTGATAAAGGAAATTAAAGCAGAACTAAGGAAGTGGAAAAACCTGCCATGGTCCTGGATTGGGAGGATTAACATTGTGAAAATGGCAATACTTCCAAAGGTCCCCTACAAATTCAATGTGATACCTGTCAATAACCCAACCTCATTTTTCAATGAAATAGAAGCAATCCAAAAATTCAAATGGAACAATAAAAGACCTCCAAATAGCAAAAACAATCCTTACCAGAAAGAACAGTGCTAGAAGAATATCAATATCAAATTTCAAACTCTACCTCAAGGCCAAAGTAATTGAACAGCTTGTTACTGGCACAAGAACAGACCTGAGCATTCATGGAATAGAACTCAAGATCCAGAAATGAACCTACAGACCTATAGCCACCTAATCTTCAACAAATGAGCTAAAAAAATAGAATGGAAGAAAACAACCTCTTCAGTAAATGGTGGTGCCTACATCCTTATATATCACTCTGTACCAGAATCAACACCAAATGGATCAAAGACTTTAAAGTAATAG
>NW_012267428.1:51057-61219 GCF_000151885.1 Dipodomys ordii | reverse complement strand
TTAAGTGAAGTAAGCCAAGCCCAAAGAAACATATTTCCCTTATTTGCAATAACTAGTATAGGTCTAGGACAAGCAGAAGCGTTCAACAGCTATGTACATATGACCATATCAGATGATGCTAAGCAAAATAAACCCCAAGATAGGGACACAAGGGGTTTTATCTTTGCTACTTTTGTTTTTAATGTACTTATAATATACTCTGTGATTTTTTTTGTTTCTTTTGTATATTCTTTCTCCCTACATTTTGTTTATACATTTTTCTAATTTGGGGAGGGGAAGGGAAATAACAAAATTCTGAAATAAGGATACAGAATGACCCATTATAACAATGAGATGTACAAGACACTATGTTGAAAACGAACTTTACTGCTTTGGCAGATGGGGGAGGAAGAAGTTGGAGAAGTGGGAATGGAAGGGATGTTAGGGGTAAAACAAAGGAGGGGGTAACAATGCTGTATAGGAAATGTACTCATTACCTTTTTCATGTAACTGTAACACCTTTGTACAGTATCTTCACAATAAAATATATTAAAATAAATGACATTAATAATAATGGTGATAGTTATACTTATTTTGTTGTACTCGGGATGAGACACAGGATCTCATGAATCCTAGGAAAGTGGTTGATCCTTTAGCTACATCTTAAACCCAACTAGGTAATTTTTAACCATGGTAATTTCACTTTTTGGAAGTCTGGGTAAGTAAGATGCTAGTTGAAGAGGAACAATGATAGTCCTATTTTTGAACAAATTTACAACATGACCATATAGACTTGAAACATCAAAAAGTAGCTTTCCCATCTGGCCAACAGTCAAATTTTGGTTCTCTGTCGGCTTTTTGCCTCTGGTGTCAAGCTAATTTTCACCCTCCACCATGTATCACATGCTTTGGGCCAGGAATGACATGCGCTATAGTCTGAGGGCTCACTTGCTTTGTTTTTTTCTGGCTTGACGAGTAAGAGGTGCTGGCTGGCCAGTGTTTTGGTATTTATTCCTTTGGCTCCCTCCAGGATATGGCATGGGACAGGTTGAGAGTGGCTGATTCTGCTCAAGGGTCATAGGATTTTGGTCCTATTCCCCTTACTTCCCTTTCAGGTCTAGGGGTACAGCCTTAAGGATGTTTGATTTTCCTTGTCATTTGTTCCTTTAACATTTTTTCTTTATGCTCTCTGCTTACCCCCTATGAGTGCTCCAGCTGTTTCCTCAGAAGAAATTTTAATGTAGTGTGTGTGTGTGTGTGTGTGTGTGTGTGTGTGATGTGCACTAGGGATTGAACCAGGCCTCTTTCATTCTAGGAACTGCTCCACCTTTGAACAATAACCTCAGATTTAGCTTAGTTTTGGTTTTTATTTTGGTGTTATTTTCCCAATTGTCCTCAAAGTGGGAGACTAGGATTGCAAATTGCTTTACTAAAGTGCCCTAAGCATTCTAAAGTAGAGTGGGGTCTTGCTCCAATTAACTTTAAGTGGGGCTTCTGCTAATGCATATGTATTTTTTTCCTATGAATTATTTGCAATAAGATCAACCAAGAGTTGTGTCATTGGCTAGTGAACATTGGCTTATAAAAATAGCATTGACAAAAATCTCTGTTGTAATATAGTTTACTATTATCAGTTTTTATCAATTGGCCACAAAGTCAAGTCTGCTTTGGAACAATCAAGCTGGACTTGGAGACAATCCATGCATACAAAATACAATCATTATACTGAGAAACTCTGGCTGACTAGCCAGACAGCTAGAGAGAACCTTGGGTACAATAATGTGGCATTTGCCAAAGAGTCTGCCTTCATTGTCACGTCTAAATTTTTTTAAAGTTAGTTTATTTTATTGTTATTATGCTGTTCAGAGGGGTTATGATTGCATGAGTCAAGTAATGAGTACATTTTCTTTTGTACAAAGTCTTTTTTCTTATTCTCTCTCAGTCCTTCCCTCCTATGTCCACTCACAAGTTATATAGTTCACTTTCACCAGTGTCCAGTGAGCTCCACTGCTACACTGTTTTTCCCTTAAGTTCTGTACCTTTCCCCCTCCTGAAGATGTACTTTTGGAATTTTAAAATACATACATTCATTTTTCTGTATTGTTTATATCTTTTGCTCTACATAAGCACAGGAGGATTTTTTTTTGGATATTTCTACTTGCGATTTATGAACCTTTGTCTTTTCTCTTTCAAGGTTGTTTTTACAATTCTAATGCAAAGCACTTCTTTTAAAGTGAAGCTAAAAAATTTCCCCATTTCTATGGCCCTTCTTTCTGTCTGATGATAAGGGCTGTGTCTTGTAGTTCTTTTGATGTCTACTGTTACTTAGAATTGGAATAGATTCTCAACTGTTACCCCTAGACTGGCAGAAGATTCTAAAGCAATTTCTTGGCTTAAAGCATCTTATGGATGAGAAGATACACACACATACACACACACACACACACACACACACACACCCCTTAAAAACTGGGAGTACTTCTGCATATTTCTGAACTCTTGCTCATCATTGAAAACTCATTTTAAGATCAAGCCTGGCCTTTATGAGTATCTTATACCACCCCTCCTTAGTCAGGTCTGGATGTCCTTTGCTAGCATGCTTGGAACTTCTTGGTCACAACTACCCTTGACCAGCTCTCATTTCTTTCTTAATGTGTTGTGACTCCATATATATATATACCTGTATACTGCTAAACACAGTGACTGGCACACATGATTGAAAGAGAATGCAGATAAAACTCCTATCATGTGCTTACTTATTTCAGAAGTTGAGGTTTTGTGCACATTCAGAGATACCCAGGAAGTTTGCATAGCAAGTTCAGATTTGTAGTTTTTCCTCTATATCTACTCTTCCTAGGAGATTCTGATTTATCAAGATAAAGGTAATGGCTACAAATGTAAATGTTTGGAAACATACACTATGGGTTATGACAGGGGAAAGGAGTGAATAATATTAGTATAATGTCTTCTAGGAGCAGGCAGGATATCAATACATTTTGCTTTGAATTATAGACAAGTGAGATGAACTCAGAACTTGCCTCACTCAGTGATTAAGAGCTGTGTGAGAGACCTCTGCCCTTCTGAATTTGAAAGCAATCATTCTATGATGACTTGAAAGGCCAGTTGATTCGATGGCTTGTGATCAAACACACTGAAAGAAACCATGGGGAAAAACCTAATTTTACCCCCAGAGTTTATGGGAATTTCAAATGCATAAAAGAATTTATAGAGGGTCCCAGAAGATAACAGGTTAAGAGCTTCTATTTCTTGGGATATTGATTGAATTTCTCTTCTTAACTGATGGCTTTGAATGAATTCTCGTCCATGCAAGGAATTTGTTCCTGTTAGTACCCCTTGCCCTTGCATTTTCCCTTTTTGTTGGATCAATTTCGGCAGCAAAGGTGCTCAGATATACCACATTTCTTTTTAGAAAAGAACTTTCTTTGTTCTTCAGCTTTTTTTTTTTTTTGTCGGTTGTGGGGCTTGAACTCTGGGCCTGAGCGCTGTCCCTCAGCTCTTCAGCTTAAGGCTAGTGCTCTACCACTTGAGCCACAGTGCCACTTGCGGTTTTCTGGTGATTTTTACTGGAGATAAGAGTTTCACGGACTTTCCTGCCTGGGCTGGCTTTGAACTGCGATCCTTAGATCTCAGCCTCCTGAGTAGCTAGGATTACAGGTGTGAGCCACCAGTGCCCGGCTGTTCTTCAGCCTTTATGGGCATTTTCTTCTCTCATTTATTGTCAGTCTTTATGAGAGAAGCCTCAACAAAAGCTGGGTTTTTGAAGGAGCTTGAGGGGATGCATAGTGAGAACAATGGCAGTTTAAAAATACATACCCCTATGTAGAACACAGTGACCATATGATGAGAAAGGACAATTGTCCTGCTGCTAACTCAAGATTTTTAGTCCATTTTCTGTTGATATGACAGAATATCTGAGATATAGAGAAAATAGGCATATTTGAACTCACAGTTCTAAAATCTGGCATGCTCAAGTATATGGTGCTACTCAGCTTCTGGTGAGGGCTCCATGCTGTCTCCAGAATGGTGGAAAAGTAGAAGAGCAAATACACATGTGCAAAATCAGTAAAACATGAGGCACAAACCTGCTTTATAACAACCTGCTCTCATAGCAGCTAATTCAGTCCCACAGAAATGTGTATTACAGTGCGTGCCCATACTTCTAGCTATTCAAGAGGCTGAGATCGGAGGATTGTAGCTTGAAGCCAGCCTGGGCAGGAAGGAAAGTCTTAGAGACTCTTATCTCTAATTAACTACCAAAAAGCCACAAGTGGAGCCGTGGCTCAAGTGGTGGAGTGCCAGCTTCGAGTGAAAAAAGCTGAGGGTCCGTGCCCAGGCCTGAAGTTCAAGCCCCAGAACTGCCCTTCCCCACAAAATAGAAGGAAAAGAAAGAAGTATGGATCACATATCCATCACACTGAAAGGCTGTCATCACTATAACTGATCTAAGTACCTCTGAAAGGCAGCATATCCTAACATCAATGCGATGGCAATGAGATTTCAGCATGAATTTTGGAGATGACAAGCTACATTTAAATGATAACAATGGAACAAGATAGGGAGCCTGTATACTTCTCTGCTTGCTTATGAAGGGAAGGTGAGAGAAACATGATCAGAGAGGCTGTGAGAGCAAACTGAAAAAATACAGGGCAGTATAAAACTTAAACAAATGTTGGCTAATTAATGGGATCATTTGGAGAAAAAGGATGGAGTTAAAGTTGGCAGATATGATTGTGGGAACTGCATTCCTGTTTCCCACTATCAGGCTGGATTTCCAAGTTTTATTGTCCAAAAGTTGGATATGGAGGCACAAATGTCTCTCTTAAAAAACATTGTTAAGTTCTAATACTTGACCATGTGAGGTTGATTGAGTCACTGTCATGATCCATGAGGATCCATGAAAAGCAGGTAACTCTGGAACTTCAATTCTTTTTTAAAATTTTTGTTTTCTTGTAAAGATGCTATACAGAGTGGTTACAGTTACATCAGTAAGTTAATGAATACATTTCTTGTTGAGCATTATTACCCCCTCCTTTGTTTTTCCCCTACTATCCCTTCCCTCCCCTACCACCCTGACTCCTCCCTACCCAAAGTTGTAAAGTTCATTTCCAACATAGTGCCTTGTGAGTATCATTGGTGCAATGGATAATCCTGTGTCCTTATTTCAGCATTTTGTTATTTCCCTTCCCCTCTTTAAATTAGATAAATGAATATACAAGATGTAAGGTACCAAAATCAAATACAGTGACAACAAGAATATGCCATAGAAGGAAGAACATAAAAAAGAACCAAAATCAATCACATAGTACATTAAAAAAACACCAACGAAGAAAAACCTCTTGTGTCCATATCTTGGGGTTCATTTCACTTAGCATCATCTTATATGGTCATATGTACATAGCTTTTGAGCTTTTCTACTCATCTGGCAAGATTATCTTAGACATATGTTAATTATTGCAAATAAGGGAAACCATGGGACCTATATTTTTGGGGTCTGGCTTGATTCACTTCTTGAAGAAATGCTCAACTTCTCTGTCCATAAAAGAAATGCAAATCAAAACAACATTAGGATTCCACCTCACCCCAGTTAGAATAGATACAATCAAGAAATCTAGTAACAACAGATGCTGGAGGAGATGTGGCCAAAGGGGACCCTACTGCATTGTTGGTGGGAGTGTAAATTTGTTCAACCACTCTGGAAAGTAGTATGGAATTTCCTCAAAAGACTCCATGTAGAGCTCCACTATGAACTAGCAATCCTACTTTTGGCCATTTACCCATATCAGGTATACAAAAACTACCAGCACAATTATGTTTATCGCAGCAGACATGGAACCAACCCAGATGCCCCTCAGTAGATGATGGATCAAGAAAATGTGAATATATGAACAATGGAATTCTATGCTTCCATCAGACACTGCCCCATTTGTTAGGAAACAGAAAGACTTGGAAAAAATCCTATTAATTGAAGTTGTACTTCAGTTCTATCCAATGCATCATGATAACAATGTGCTTACAGGGTAAGAACTCTAATGAAACAAGAATGCTGATCTTCATCTATTTTCATATTGTGTTTTCTTCTTCCATCATTTTGCCCATACTGGTTTTGAATGTGATTTTCATTATTCAGTGATTAACAGAATGCCTGGCACAGAGTAGATAGTCAGTAAATACTTGTTTACTAATTAATACCTTTTGGAAAATTCCTCCTGCTTATGAGAGATACTGTAGAGAAATTTGGTGCTCTGTATTTGATTGCTGGCTTTACCAGTTAGCCATTATAACTCTTACCCTACTAACTTTCAGCTTGTTTTCTGTGAAACAAATTACTGATTATACAAGGAGTGTGTGTGTGTGTGTGTATGCTTATAGGTAGTTCTATTAGGTTCCTTTTCTTTTCTAACTCCCTAAAAATGAACTGGGCTTACTTACCTTGCAGACACAGTTCTAAATAGTTTTTATAAGGTACTTGTTTAATCTTCACAGCAAATCTACATGCAAGATAGTTTCACATGTGAAGAAACAGGCACACTGAGGTTAAATAACCTGCTCAGCTAGCAAATGCTCATCTGGGATATAAAAACAGGTAGATTGGTTCTCAATCCCATGATCTCAGTTTCTATATTGCCTTTCTAAGGTAATGATTGTAAAAATTTGTAGTATTGTGTTCGATTTTTCACTTTTCTACTGTTAACTATTATTTTGGCCTCAGGTTAAACTTTAGTTAAGGTTCAAAGATTCCCAGAAAGTTGAAAGAAGCAAAATTTTCAAAATTGAGAGGCTAGGGTAATACATTAGTTCATTTTTGTCACCATAACAAAATATCCAAGACAGGTTAACTTTATTAGAACAAAAAAGGTTTATTTAGCTCCAAGGCTTAAAGTAAGATCTGGTTCAGTCCTTGGTAAGCATCTAAGTAACAGTTGCTATCATCATGGAAGGTGTATGTTCATGTGTAGCAGGAACATATCATATGTTAAAATGGGGACTCAGAAGACTTCTTGCAACAATTTGTGCTTGTGGGAGCTCAGGGTTCCCACTGGGAGCTACCTGATTCCTCAGTGCCACAGTGATCTTTGGACCTCCCACTGGACTCCACCCTTTTTAATTGTTTGTGTAGTGCTGAGGATTGCATCCAGTTCTTTCCCATCGCACTACACAACAAAACCTAGCCTCTGCCTCATAAAGGCTTCATCACCTCTATGCTGTCAAAATGAGGACCAAACTTGTCACACATGAATCCTTTGGGGATAAACCATATCTAAATCATATCAGGTAAGATGACTCAGCCCCAGAGGATATAAATAGTAGCATTTTTGACAAGAACTTTTTCATTTCTAGTATAACCTTGAGTTTTATTAAGTGTGATTGTTTTTGACACACTCCTCAGGGAGTGTTCTTTGTGTTCTCAGTACAGCATCTAGGGTAGTGAATGCACTTGACAATTCACTTTCAAAATGATTATCATACTTGTGTTAGTCTATTAGCCAGCAAATGAGCCTCAAAAATTCACAGAGGCTGCACAATCAGTGTGAGATCAATTTCATATTTCACTTTGTCAACAATGGTGTCTGGGATAGCTGAGTAGGATGAGAGTGAAATGAGGTATTGGATTATTAAATGGGTCTCCTCCAGAGTCATTGGGAAATTCATTAGACAATAAGTAGGATTGAATGTACTGTTGATCATAGACCCAGAATAATATTTTAAAAATACTTAATTTGATTGATGATAAAGTAGAACTTATGGAACATGATGTAATAATAAGAAACTTTAGATTATATAGTAAAGGCCTCTATTTCATGGTAGAAATTGATGACTACCTATAGCTCCCCATACTTTCTCCCATGTATTATATCTAAAAATATTCCCCTACAGCCTGTGCACCTTTTCTCTATATTAATTTTTGTAGACATAAGTATTTTCATAGAAAATTTATTTCTCTATGTTGTTATTATCAAATATTTGCTTTCTATTTACCAGTAGTAGGTAGAGTAGGTAGAGTCATAAGAACCACCTTTCTTTATCTTCACTAAGCTTCACAAAAAGCACAAATAAGAGAAATAACTGACTATCCTGGAGCCCATTCTATTCTGTTAAGTTATTGATGCTTCAAAATACAAGAGGAAGAGTGAGAGGGAAAATGATCCAAGTATGAGCCTCATAAGGAGATGTGAACAGGAGGCACTTGTCTGCAAGGAATTAGGGCCCTGTGCTGCTGTTAATGGTGATGGTGGTGGTGGTGGTGATTGTGGTAGTGGTGTGTGTGTATATGTGACTGTGTGTGTGTGTGTGTGTGTGTGTGTGTGTGTGGAGAGAGAGAGAGAGAGAGAGAGAAGATAAGGTATAGATGTGAGCATTTTTTGATCAAAATGCTTGAGAACAGATTCATGATTACATATTGAAGGGGAGGGCTCTCTATCATCTATCATGTAATGATGAACATTGCATATCTTAGTGGTTTATTACAATGAAGGACTTTTTCTCTGTCCAATAGTTTGTCTACTTTAAGCTGTCAGAGGCTTCTACTCCAATGTTTCCTAGCTTTTGGAAATCTTGTGATAGAGCTTATCATCTTGATGCTGCTAGTTGTTGCATCAGTGAGTTGCTTGCACTGGTTATTAAAAGCTCCTAACTGGTCAGGACTATTTATCAACCTAAAAGAATCAGATGGACCAAAAGTACAATAACAACATTGTTAGTTTTTTAAAAAGAGGTAGCCAAGTAAGAACAGCACCACCCACGTGGTATTCAGGTAAGGGGTAGGTTTATTCATCGTTCTGGCTGGCACCGGGCCATCTTGGTCCTCTACATGGTGGGGAAAGACCTGGTAAAGAGCTGGGAGAGCTGGGAAAGAGAGAGAGCTGAGCTAGACAAGAACAGAGAAAGAGCAGAGAGAGCTAGAAAAGAGCAGAGTGAGAGAGCGAGAAAAGAGAATGGAGCTGGGAAAGAGAAGAGAAGGAAAAGCTGAGAGCTAGAAAAGAGCAGAGAGAGCATCTGGGCTTGGACTAGGCCTTATCTAAGGTATGGGCAGAGAAGGGTGTGGCCACATCAAATTCAGATGTGATCTCAGCGAATGCGGATGTGACCTCTTCCAGGTGTCCCAGTTGCCTAGGTAATGCAGGTACTGGGTGGACACTTTGTTGCGAGGAGGGTGGAGTCTGCTAGCTACTTTACAAACATTAGGTGTTCTGAGGATAGAAAGCTTTCAATGAACTGCATCATGGAGCCAGGATGAAGGAATCCCACTACTAGTGAAGAAGGATTCAGTCTCGTTCCAGCAGTAGGAAACCACAAACAAACAGTAGCAACATGAACATAAGGAGGAATTAAGTGAGGAGTTACCTGACAAGGACTAGTTATGTTATAGGACTGGTCATTCAAGCCTCACAACTAACTCTGTTTGTATTTAATAGATTTATAGAAATTTTCTGAGAATGATATTAAAGAATTATACATAATGAACAGGGAAACATGTGAGGGATGCATTGAGTTTTTGAAAAATATTTTCTCTCCTGTTTTCTGTGCTATAGTAGTTTCTTCTGCTTTATCTTAGCAGTTGTGTCAATACTAAAGCACTGGGAATAGTTTGAAAGTTTGTCTCAGAAAGTAGATGGGGCTGTGTCTACAAAAGAAGGAAGTAGCAGTCTGGAGAAGAGGGCAGTGGCTGTAGCTCTAATCTAAGGAATACTCTATTCTTTCCAGATGTGCCTGGATAGGTGTGGGGCTAATCTGTGTGTTTACAGAGATTGGAGCACATTATTGGCATTTGGTAAATATTAGGTAGGGATGCTAATTGTTCTGCAATGCCAAGGCTAATCCTGCAATAGAGAGTTGTAACGTCCCAAAAACTAGTCATAGAGATGCATTAGTAGGGGAAGAAGCAGATGTCAAACACAGTGCTGTGCTTCAAAGACTTGCAGAAAATTGCCAGGTTCATAAGATTATAATTTTAGCATTTCTTTCCTTAGGTAAGTAGCATTTCTCAAATGAAAGCATGGTAGGCAAAACTCAAATTACTACATTCCTCATTTTTTTTTAATGTCCTCCTCAGTAAATAGGATAGACACTTTACTATCTGGTAAAAATCAGGATTCTCAACTGTGTATGGATATATTTATCACACAAATAGTAATGTAGACTATAATTTTCTTTTTTAATGTAT
>NW_012267428.1:48842-51007 GCF_000151885.1 Dipodomys ordii | reverse complement strand
TAATAAAAAATTAATAGAGGAAGTGCATGAGCAGGATGAGAATAAAGATTAATAGAAGCATTCATGGAATCCACAAACAGAAAGCTGGAGGAATCCATGGAGGCCACAAAGGGAATGCTGAATGAAGCCTAGCAAAAGGAAAAGGAGTCCAATGGAACTATAACCAGTCAACTAAAGGATCTGAGAATGAACACTGAAAACCAAATTAAGGAGGCAAAGAAGTCCATACAAGATCTAAAAGAAAGCTCCACCAAAAAATTTGAAGCCATCAAATCTGACCAATTAGAAGGAAAGGAAATAAAAGTAAAGTAGAAAGTCTTGATAGTAGGTTAGACCATGCAGTAGATCAAATCTCTGGTATTGAAGACATCCTAGACACTATAGAAAAACAGCAGACAAGTATTCAAGACAAATCCAAGAAATATGATAGCTCTATTCAATATTTAGAAGATACCATCAGAAGGCTTAATTTAAGACTAATGGGTGTAAAGGAGGGCCTAGAGACAAAGGTTTAGGAAATTTATTTAACAGTATCCTAGCAGAGCATTTGCCAAACATGCAAAAATTTAGGCCCATTTAAATACAAGAAACCTTTAGAATCCCAAATAGACCAGACCAGAACAGGACATCCCACATCACATTACAATCTGCACAGGATCAATTGAGACCAAGGAAAGGATCCTTAAAGCTGTCAAGGAGAAAAGATCAATCACCTATAAATGGAAATGAATCAGAATAACTTCAAATTTCTCAGAAGAGACAATGAAAACAAGAAGAGTCTGGGATGATATATGCCACACCCTAAAGACAAACAACTATCAACCAAGATTACTACACATAGCTAAACTCTCCTTCATAACAGAAGGTCAAATAAAAACCTTCCACAGCAAAGAAAAATTGAAACAATATGTCTCCTCCAAACCAGCCCTACAAAAGATACTTAAAGATGTCCTACACATAGAAAACCAACAAGAGCATGATTAAGGCCAAGAAACAACCCCCAAACCAAGGATCCAAGGATCAGAGGAAGAATCCAGTTGGCACAGCTCCCAAGAAGGTGGATAACATGGCAGGAAATACCAAACACTTCTCAGTCCTAACTCTCAATATTAAGGGACTTAACTCTTTGATTAAGCCACATAGATTGTCCAGTTGGATCACAAAGCAAGATCCTTCTAGCTGCTGCCTTCAAGAGACATACCTTGCCCACAAAAACATTCTGAAAGTGAAAGGCTGGAATAAAATCTATCAAGCAAACAGTCCCCATAAACAGGTGGGAATTGTAATCCTAATATCAGGTAAAAAAGACTTCAAATTAAAATTAGTGAGAAGATATAAAGAAGGTCATTACATATTAATTAATTAAGGGATCTCTCCTTCAGGAGGACATTACAATTCTAAACATCTATTCACCAAACAATGGAGCACCCAAATTTACCCAAGAAACACTACTTTCCCTCAAATCTTACATAGATCCAAAGATATTAATTGTTGGGGACTTTAACACAAAAATATCCCTGCTGGATAGATCAACCTGGCAAAAAATCAACAGAGAAACCTTGGATCTAAACATCTGTATATTTCAAATCATCTTAACAGACACCTACAGAATATCTCACCCAGCAGCATCAGATTACACCTTCTTCTCAGCAGTACATGGAACATTCTCCAAAACAGACCATATTTTAGGTCACAAAGCAATTTGCCTAAATTCAGAAACATTGAAATTAAGCCCGGCATTCTCTCAGACTACAAGAGAAAAAATTAGAATTCAATACCAAAAGCCACAGAATAAAATCCTGTAACACATGGAGACTGACAGCACACTGTTGAACCATCAGTGGGTCATGGAAGAGATTAGAATGGAAATTCAAATGTTCATGATATTTAACAAAAATGAACACACACAAATTACCAGCTCCTCTGGGACACAGCAAAGGTATTACTCAGAGGCAAGTTTATAGCTCTGAGTTCCTACATCAACAAATTGGAGAGTTCTGAAACCAACAATTTAAGGAGGCATCTGAACCTCCTTGAAACAGAGCAACAAGCTAAACCTCAATCTAGTAGGTGGAAAGAAATAATTAAAATTAAGTCAGAATTAAATAAATTAGAATCCCCAAAAGACTGTAGAATCAACACACAAAGAGTTGGTTCTTCAAAAA
>NW_012267428.1:32954-45462 GCF_000151885.1 Dipodomys ordii | reverse complement strand
AAGTTGTAAAGTTCGTTTTCCACATGACAACTTGTACTTCTCATTGTTGCAACAGGTACATTCCTCATTCTTGTGTAGCTCTTGTACAATTGTTTCTTAAGATAGCTGGTGACTTACCAATGAGGGTTTAGTTGAATTTATAGCTGGAAACTACTGAAATACATAATCACTGTTTATCAATTAAAAATAAAACTTATCAATTAAAACTTAAAGAAGGTCAGATAATGATATCCTCAGTGCCCTCATCCCTATCATAAAGAGTATTCTTTCCTGGTTTTAAGTATGGGGTATTCTTTGGCTACATACTTACTGATATGAGAATATGCTTGTTACATCTAGTTTTCCCCAACTGTATTATTGTTTCATGTTCTTTTTTGATTGAGTAGGGAAAACTTTGCTGGAGTCTTGAGCAGCCATAATCTCTCTGTTCTTTAAAAACCTGCATTGCCTATCATCTGAAACGTCTATTTAAACTGCCTGCTTCTTCTAAGAGATCTTGCATAAAAATTAAGATTTGTGTTAAGAAAATTTTATTCTGAAAGTTGAGTAGAATGTAATTGTAAGGGATAAGAACCTAATATTTCTAGACACAATCAATTTGGCTATAGTGTTTGTTTTGAAAATGCCAGTAGTTTCTTCAGGCATTGTTGAAGAACTGTTTGAGCCTAGTGTGAATTCTTCATTTGCTTATGCATGATTTGATCTACAAGAAACAGCAGGTAAATGAAGAAACTACACTCTGCCCCAAAGAGCTATGGAAGAACACCCTAAATGGACACATATATGTTCTCAGCTTTCTCAGTTGACCAAGTGTGAGTCATATTCACAAACATCTGGCCTTTCAGCATTCTGTACTGATAACCTCAATCTACCATGTTATAATAACTTACAAGCTCCAGCTTTTCCAACACACATTTACACAGGAAAACACATGTCTTCATCAGGGTCTAGAAACATGTTTAATGCATTATGTGGTTTTAAATCATATCATATATGTAAAACTGCTGCCATTGTTATTTAGGTCCTATCATTTGATTATCTGTCACTAACAACATTCTCAAAATTGTGTACTAACCTCATTTCCCCTATAAGCCCTGTAGTTTTTATTTTAAAACTTTGCTTAGCACAGTGAATTTCAGGCAGGCATATGTCAGGTTATAGCAGAACTGACTTTATCCAAATTTTGTCTACTTGACAACTTTTTTTCTACTCATCTTTGCCCAAACCCAGATTACATAATTACTAATAAATATTTTTATTGGCTCTGGGAAAAGGAGAAAAGCTTTGTGGAACATATTTAGTATGTACATTAAATGTACATGAAATGACTAGGTAATTACTCTATGGTGTCTATTCTTGTCATCGTACACGTTTTCCCTTTATTTTACATGGTAGTGAAGATACATGACCTTGCTGAATTACATATGCCTGTCACAGTTCCTCTGTGGAACATTCTCACTATAAATTCTTAATCACTCTTTATGCCCTTGAGACATGAGTTTTTTATTTACATATATTCCAGATACATTATAGATATGTGCAACCAGAAGCACCTAATAGCAATAAATTGATCAATATATAAGATCAATAAATAATAAAAATTCTTTTTAGTTTTGAGATAATTACATAAAGTCTATGCTTTGATCTAATGTATCTATGCCAGTTTTAGAATAGAATTTGTTTCAAACATCAATCAGATAAAAATAGAAAAGTCACCAGGTGCCAGTGGCTCATGCTTATAATCCTAGCTACTCAGGGGCTGAGATCTGAGGATCGCAGTTTGAAGTCAGCTTAGCAGAAAAGTCCCCATGAGACTCTTATCTCCAATTAACCACTCAAAACACTGGAAGTGGAGCTGTGGCTCAATGGGTAGAACATGAGCCTTGAACACAAAAAGGCTCAGAAATATCACTCATGTCCTGAGTTCAAGCCCCATAACTGGAAAAATCCAAACAAAAACAAAAATAGAAAAACCTAAGAATTAGAAGGCAGAGTTTCTCCAGGGATTTAAGGAGGTTTTATTTCCAGCTCAATGTATCTGACCATTCATGGCTTCTCCTTTTCCCTGGCACATCTGATATGTGGGCAAAATGAGATTAGTTCTCATCATCTGGTCATAAAACCCTGTGACCAAGACAGAATTGCTACCAATTTTCCTATAATTTATAGAACGCTGTTGAAACTAAAAAGGCTTCAAGATTTATAAAAGTAAATTTCCAATGGCATAATTCCAGACATTGTGGTAAGCGTTTCTGAGTTTTGTTTAAGGTTTGTAATTAACTAGAATTATGGTTGCTTTTAGAGAATGATTCCTATCTAGAAAAAAATATATGTACAAAGTGACTCAATAGTCATTTTGGAGTAAAATGAATCATTTATAGAATAATAACGATTCTAGCTCATCGAATTTGAAGCTTTGAACTCTGCTCAGAGATTTTCTTGATAGTATGTCATGAAGCTATCAGAAATAAAGATACACAATTTTTAGCTTAGACATGGACATGTGTTTTTACACTTGAGGTGCTTTTTTTTTTTTTTTTTTGGAAAAGATTGAGTTGTGTCAGCCACAGGTGGCTCACTCCTGTAATCCTAGCTACTCAGGAGGCTGAGAACTGAAGATCATGGTTCAAAGCCAACTTCAGGTAGGAACGTTTGTGAGGCTTTAGTTCCAATTGTCTACCAAAAAAGTCAGAAGTGGAGCTGTGGCTCAAGTGGTACAGCACTAACCTTAATCAAGAAAGCTAAAGCACAGTACCCAGGCCATGAATTCAAGCCCTAGGATGGACAAAAAAAAAAAAAAAGATTGAGTTGCTTTAAAAATGTTTGCAAATTAATTTAAGTCCTATGTTTGTACAGCTCCCCAAAACACAATGCTCTGTGTGTGTGTGTGTGTGTGTGTGTGTGTATGTGTGTGTGTGTGTGTGTGTGTGTTGGTCGTGGGGCTTGAACTCTGGGCTTAGGTGCTGTCCTTGCGCTCTTCGGCTCAAGGTGAGCACTCTACCGTTTGAGACACAGCAACACTTCCTGGTTTCTAGTGGTTTATTGGAGATAAGAGTCTCATGACTTTCCAGGGGTTGGCTTTGAACCACGATCCTTAGATCTCAGCCTCCTGAGTAGGTAGGATTACAGGCCTGAGCCACAGGCACCTGGCTCTCAATGCTTTTTCTATCAATTTCCTCTTGGGAAAGATGTTTCTTAATACCAGAGAACTGACCTACTTGGCATCCTGGTGACTTTTGGTTAAGCTTAGCCTTGGTTAATAGGACAAAGAAAAGAAGTAATATTTGTTGATTATTAATGTGTTCAAGACATGAAGCTGTGATTGTTTTCTTTTTTTGCTTCTTTAGATGGGAAAGAGGTTGTCACCACCCATTTTATAGTGGAGAAAACTTGTCCTCAGAGGTTAGGTCCTATGTTCCCAGCACTTAGAATTAGGCAATTATAAAGCTTTTGCTCAATGTAGTCCATTTGTTGGAATAAAAACCCCATCTTTTCACCTTTCAACTATGACGATTAGGGAGAAAAAAAGAGAGAAATCTTCCAGCAAGTTGATATGACATAGATGTAGCAGTCTCAGTGATCTCAAAGTCCATGTTCATTTGGGTGAGTATCTATTCATTTTCTGTTGCTATAAGAGAATAAGCACAGATTGACAATAAATAATAGAAGTTGTGCCTCATGGTCCTGGATTGTATCTGATGAGGGCCTTCCTGCTACCTTATAGCATGGTATGTATATGTGTATGTGTGTGTGTGTGTGTGTGTGTGTGTGTGTGAGAGAGAGAGAGAGAGGCAGAGAAAGAGAGACAGAGACAGACACAGAGACAGACACAGAGAGAGACAGAGAAGAGAAACAAACTCAATTTTATAACTAACCGAATCCTTTGCTAATGACAATGCATTTGTGATCTAATACCATCTTTCAAAGTTCCAAGGTCTCATCTCTTAACATTGTTACACTGGGGGTTGAGTTTCCAACCCATGAACTTCGGGGTACATATTAGAATCATAACTGTGGGGAATCTCTGAAAATCTGCCTGGCTTTTCCAGATTCACTGTAGTTTCATTGCATCTGGTTTTCAAGCCCTAAAACATATACTTACCATTAGCACAGAGATATATTTTTCTTTCCTGAGCAACAGAAGACTCAGGTTTTAACTGAATCTGCTTTAGGCTCACTCGTTCCCACTCAAAGGAGCACTGAAAACTTTCCTCAGCTTTCTATTCCTGAAGACCAAATGCCACCAGAAGGACAGAGACAACAGATGCTGGCCTTCAGTAGGAGGAGATAGATTCTGTGATTACCATTTTCTTTCTAACTCTTTCCTGCTGTCTCTGCAGCATCAGCATTAGAACTTAATTATTGAAGCTTCAACTTCAGGGCTTTAACCAATAACCCTGTTTTAAATATAAGTAGAGTATATATGTTGTTGTTTGGTAGAATTTTAATAAAAGAGGCAAGGAGAAAAAACCCATCATTTGATTAAATTCATAATTGTACTGCTGTAGAAAAATAACATACCTTTGCAGTATTCTGAATCCCAGTTTAGAAGGAGGAAGGTATAATCACATATGCGTTGTCTCCTTTTCTTTGTTCATCTTAAAAGAATATATAGCTTCTATTCCATAGTGTAGATTCAGGCAGTCTTGAGTCATCTGGCATTATACAATCTGGCTAAAGAATTGTCCAACAATAGAACTGTATTTTCCATCTGTGGTTCTGCTTCATTTCATTTTCATTTATTTTTCAATCTGGCTTTTCCCTCCCAAAGGTAATGTGACCACTTGGAGTAGTCTTAGGCTTATTCTTTATCAAAATGAATGTGCCTTTCTAGTTCTCAATGGTTTGGCCACATGTCCAGCCTGAGTCTAATTTAGCCAGCCTGGGACATATGCTCATGCCTGATGCAATCACTATGCCAGAGGATGGAGAATTCTGATTGGTTATGTACTTGCCCCTGGAGCTCTAGGCAATGGTTGAATTCCACCTACACATGATGAACTGTGAATAAAGAAGGGCTTTCCCAGTATCCCAGGTGACAGAGGAGACATGCATGCTGGGATAGCAAAACAAAAGGAAAGGAGTTATTTGGAGATCTTGTGGGAAATGAGGATAGTTTAGATCATGCAGCATTGTGGCCAGCACGAAGTAGTTCTGTAAGAGCAATTCACTCCCCAGAACTGTAAGAGTTTTACAGTCTATTAGTGAATTCTCTCCTTACAGTTCTCTAGCAATGACTTTAATTTAGTCCTGTAGTTTATAACACAGGTATCTAAAACACCTGTGATAAATGTATTCATTCAACTGTCAAACAGGGATTCATATTTATTTTGTGAGTCTAGAAGGGAAAACATCCATTATATGTAGATTTGCTTGAAACTTTCTTTCATTCATGATGATGTTAATGTCCAAGAAAGGACCAGGTCCTATGACTAGGAACAATCTACTCCATAAGGAATTCAGACTAATGGTATCTTTGGTGACTAAGAAGGACAAATGGATCCCAGATAAGCAATGACTATTTGATGGGCTTTTTATAGCATGCTGAGTGAATCCAGACCATATTTGGGGATGCTGAAAGGCAAAGTTGCTCAAAACAGATGGGGAAATTCCAGAGCATCTTGTGCTATAGGAACCAGGAAGAACTATAGAAATACGAGCCTAGGCTGAAGAAGGGATCAGCTGAGGGGTAAGCTGGTTTTTATGTGTTCTAACCAACAAGGTCTATGGAACCCTATTGCTTTAAAGCTATTCATGGTCTGGGAAGGGATGCTTGTTCTGTGAGTGGTTATCCTGTAGCGCCTGTCCTCCTCACTCCCCATCACAGCCTAAAGATCACTGATGCCTTTGCCAAGATCAATGTTTTGCCAAAAATCTCTTTTATCATGGTCAGCAGGGTTCAGTGCTTCACATGCATCCTTCTAGAGAATGGACCAGTGACCATGAGGAGCTAGTTATTGAACAAGTATTATGGCAAGTAAATTTGTTATGTTCACATTCAGTTAGAATTCCCTCAGGTGAATATAGGGAATGGAACAAAGGCCATGGAGCACAAAACCTAGCGCAGCGTCCTGACACTGTCTCCTGTTAGTTATATGACTCTGAGCAAGTCCTTAAAATATTCTACCCTTTTAGTTCCCTCATCTGAGATATTGGCAAAGTGGCAATGCTGCATTAGCTTATTCATTCATTCATGAAAATGTTTGTGATGTACAAGGCTCTGACTTGGGCACTGCATATAAAGAACTAATGAAATCTAAAAATCACAACAATGTTGTCGATGATATTATTATATTAGTAAATGTAACATCTTATGTTCTCAGCCATCTGTTTATCAGTCTGCACCGCAGTGTAAGCAAAGCGAATATACAACCTCAGCAATATATCCCCTTTGGAGAAGAGAACTTATTTTGTCTGTCAGTCTAGGCCAGCCTTGTGCAGTTTTATATTTATAACTATCTCTGCACATACTCCCAAGGTCCCCAGGGCCAGGCAGGCCAAGGTCATTAAGATGTGCTTCCTTCAGTCTGTCACACAGGCAAATATGTCACTGATGTGTAATTAATGATGAGGGAATTAGGGGCCCAGCATTAACACACACCAATCAAGGCCTTGACAGCCTTGGAGGTGTCCATAGGATTTCTGTTCTTTTAGTAATCTTTATTGTTACAAAATGCTGCATGGGGAAGGGAAGTGCTTTTGTGGCACTGGCAATGTGGTTGTTTACAGCAAGCCACAGGGGCTGCATCAGCTCGATCTGCTGATTAATTCAACACTCTGCAGGCTGAAGTGGGAACAATCTCCTGTTGAAAATGTGTGTGGTGTGCAGATTCCTTCAGTGTGAGCTGGCCTTAGACTTTGTGAACCAAGGAGATTTATACATGTTTGCTCACCCCAGGAATATGATTTCATTGAGCATTTCCCAGGTGTCTAGCACTGAAAATCACAGACAATAGAACAGGATGTGGCTAGTGAGCTTAGAAGTCTTACATTTAGTTGATGAGGAATGAGGGTATCAGTCAGAGTGGAGGAAAGCCAGAGTTCTTGTTGCAAGAGTCCCTTCCTCAGGATTCTAAGTATTCATTTTTATTTTCCTTGCTATGGTTAAATCAATAACAGAGTCATAGCATGTAATTCCAGCTCTTAATATTTGAGAGAAGGCAGAAATACAGAACAGGCTCACTCTGCCCTGCCTATCTGTCTGTCTATCTATCTATCTATCTTATTGCTGGTATGGGACTTAAACTCAGGGTCTGGGCACTGTCCCTTAGTTTTTGTGCACAAGGCTGGAGGCACAGTTCTACTTCTGATTTGTTGCTGGTTAATTGGAGAAAAGAGACTTACGGACTTTCCTACCCCATCAGGTTTTGGATCATGATCCTCAGATCTCAGCCTTCTGAGTAGCTAGGATTATAGACATGAGCCACCTACTGGCAAACACACACACACACACACACACACACACACACTACCTGAAGTGGATTCATTACCTACAACAGCAGGGAGTAACAAGAGCCTGGGATTCTTGTAAGCCAATCTCCTAAGATTCAGAAAAGATGCCTTAGGTCAGATGAAATCTTGCTGACCTTTATTCTATTTTCATTGCCACCGAGGGACCCCAGAAAGCAGCCTATACTGGGTTTTATACTTTGAGAGCAAGAGAACTTACTCAGATAGCACATTGGAGGATGACTTGTTTTTAGAGGGGACTGGAGTAGAGCTTTGGTAGCTAGTCCTTCACATGTTATATCCCCAGCACATTCTACAATTATTTTTGAGAACTGTAAGTGGTAAAAAAGGGAAGAAGAGTTGGGTTGGTAATTTGGAGAACTGTTCTGCATGGGGTTTAATGAAAAATGGGAGTGAATATTCTCTGAATGCTTAATGAGAGTTCAAAATAGGATAATGATTGGTAAATGCAAAGCAGCTCTAGTCTGCATCCATAGACTTAAATGCGATTTAATTCAGACCGCTGGGTTATTAGATTCTGAGGCTTTGACAGCATTCCCCTCTCATCATCATGTCATTCCTTAGGACTCATCCACAAGTATCTTAAATATTATCTGTAACATCACCCATCTCCAAACAAACCCTCTTGCTTCTTTTCCCTTATCATGAATGCTGTGTCAGAGTTATATTCTGTTCTATTTCGTGTCCTTCCACTCCTGTGTTTGCTCTTCCTGGGCCATGGTATGTCACTTGGGTCACTCTCTTGACATGAGGGCACTCATGTCTCTCACTTGTTGGACCTTCAGCTTGCAACTTCTTCATACCTCCTCACCTTCTTTTGATCCATTTGGCCATCTGCTTATGTGCTCCTGATCCCAGATGGCAGTCTACTATTGGTGGGGGAAAGCATACGACTGTGCAGGTGTGATTTCCAATTTTAACTTCTTACTCAGTGCTGCTCTGCAATCTTCTTACGTTGCCCCAGTTGGTGTCTTCATCTGTTCCTCACAGCAGTTCTCATCTGAATCTATCCACTCTTCACATTCATTCTGCAAAGATGGTCTTGCTTCCTGTTGTCATAGAGTACATACATTTGCCATGAACTGTCCCCATCTTTCTCTCCATCAACTGCTTCAAATTATCTCACCACATGGTGTCTTTAAGTTCTCTCCAAATAAATCTTGAGACAAGAATTAGAGTGCTTGTAGATTATTTGTGAGGGGATCCCAATAAACACTAATAGAAAATGGATGAAGAAAGATGACATTAAAGGCTTGTGTTGTCAAGCAAAGTTCATTTCTAAGTAACTGGAGCTGAATTCTCCAGAGGAATCTAGGATCTAGCCTGCTTCCAAGTAATTCGATCGTGGGATGAGGGATATTTATATATCAACTTCCACCAGCCTTGGGTGAAGTTTGCTCCAGGGATCAGTAATTCTCCATAACTCTTGGTCTCCTGTAGTTTGCTTCTCTTGGAAAGGTGAGCCTTTGTACCAGTTGGTTAAGTTTTGGAACTTTCAGGTAGGCTTCACTTTTCTAACATATCTTAAACTCTCCCGCTCTTCCCATTATATTATTTACATAAAACTATTAGACTGTTTCCATTAGGTCATAGTTTAGTTGTAAGTCAAGATTTTTAGAATAGTAATTCTCCATCAAGTACCTGAGTTTTGGATTTAAAAGCTATGGATTTTTAAAAACACCTTTCTCTTCCTTTTTTTCTCTGATTGTGTGTCTCTTTCTTTTCCTCCATCCATTCCTCTTTCTGTCTACCTCTCTATAGTTGCACATGGTTTTGGATTACAAAAGTCTATTTACATCCTTATCTCATATTTTATATTCTCTGAAGTAATTAGTGATTCTGCTACTCTAAATTTAGTATTAGGAAAAAAATAGTGTTGATGATGGCAATGTGGATAACAACATGATGATGACAAAATAAGCCATGAGAAAGAAAAAGGAGTTACAAAGAGAGAACAGGAGTAAGAAGTTTGGAGATAAACATTATATTAGCAAATAGTTTTATTAAAAGCACACAATCAGCCAGGTGCTTGTGGTTACACCAGTCACCCTAGCTACACAGGAGGCTGAGATCTGAGGATCATGGTTCAAAGTTAGCCCAAGCAGAAAAGTCTGAATGACTCTTATTTTTAATTAACCAGAAAAGAGCTGCAAGTGGAGCTATGGTTCACACACACACACACACACACACACACAGAGAGAGAGAGAGAGAGAAAGAGAGAAGAGAGAGAGAATCAAAGGCTTATTAGTAAAGCAAAGAAGTACAGTATCCAGATATGGGTGTGGTCATAGCTGATAAGAGGCACCATGAGTACTCTAACATCAGACAGATTTATGGTGAGAACATGGATTGGGGTAAGTTGTTCTGGACACCTGGAACATTTGGTCATTCCTTTTATAACACTGTTATAACATTACTGAGCCTAGATCTCCAAGTGTAACTTTGGGTCATTATGATATGTCTGATCCCCTGGAGTGTTCTTTTAAGCAAAGGATGGGTTCTACTCTGTGCTTCTATTGAGCCAGTGACATTTCTTAAGAATATTTTTTTCTTGGCAAACACTTCTGGGATCAAAAGTGTCATTTTACCAAATGCCCACCTCCCCACGCTACCCCAGGATAAGTGTGTGTGTGGTTTAAGATATTCTCACTTCATTCCCAGAGTGTAGTAATCATTTAGCCACCCACAAGCAAGGTCAGAGGGAGGGGCTGCTTTTGCCTTTGCTTTTCTAACTGCTTATTGCAGAGTGTATAATGCTTTTTGTTTTTGTGCCAGTACTGAGGCACAAAATTCAGGTCTGGGTGCTGTCTTTGGCTTAATTTTTTTTTAAATATTTAATTTGTAAAAGCGATGAACAGGGGGTGAACAAGGGAGTTACAGTTACATAAGTAAGGTAATGAGTACATTTCTTTTTAAACATTGTTACCCCTTCCTCATTTTCTCCCACTTACCTTTCCCTACTCCCCTCTCCTCAAGTTGTATAGTTCATTTCCAACACAGTGTCTAGTGAGTATTACTGTTGCATTGGTTCATTCTTTGTCTGTGGTTCTTTTTCTCTTCCATGGATCAGATAAATTTACGTACAAGACAAAGGGTATAGAAAACTAAAATAGAAAAGAAAAGAAATAACTGCATAGAGGATATAATAAGAACCTCTTTTTCATATTATATATGATCCTATCCACTTGTGATTGGGCTATTGTGATCCCCTGTTAAGAAAATCATAGGCATATCTAGTTATTACAAATGCGGGAAACCATGCAACCTACATTTCTTTGCGCCTGGTTTGCTTTGCTTATTATAATTTTTTCCTGGTCTTTCCATTTCCTTATGAAGGGGCAATGCCATTCTTTCTGATGGAAGCATAGAACTCCATTGTGTATATATACCAGGTCTTCTTGATCCATTAATCTACCAAGAGGCATCTGGGTTGGCTCTATATCTTAGCTATGGTAAATTATGCTGCATTGAACATGGTTGTCCTGGTAGCTTTAGTGTGGCCTTGGACCAGTGGAATAGAACTGAAGGCCAAGAAATGAATAGAGGGGTCACATGACAAGGTATCATGCTATTGGAGTCATATAACATGGTCATGTGACATGGGATCACATGATAGGAATCATGTAATATAACAAGGGGTCATGTGACAAGGGGTCATGTGACAAGGGTCATGTAATAGGGGTCACGTGAGAGGAACCACATGATAGAGGATCACCTAACATCTGATGTGGGATCACATGACAGGGGTCACATGACAGGAGTAACATAATGGAAGGTCATGTGACAGGGATCATGTGACAGTGCATCATGTGATGTGGGGTCAGGTGGCAAGGTATGCAGTGACAAGGTGTGCCGTGACGGGGGGGGGGTGTGTCTGTGAGAAGGGGTCAGGGATCACATGACAGAAGTCACCTGACAGATCATGTGACAAGGGGTCATGTGACAAGGGTGGCAAGGGGGTCTTGTGGCAAGAGGATCATGTGAGGGGGCCACAGTGATGTGGGATCACATGAGGTGGGATCACATGACAGGAGTCAGGGGGTGACGGGGATTGATAAGGTGTCATGAGAAGCTGGGGTCATGTGATGGGAGTCGCATGATGGGGGGATCATGTGATGGGCGTCATATGACAGGGTGTCACATGATGGGGAAATCACATATTGTCATGTGAGATGAGGGTCATGAGTCACGTGAAAGGGGATCATGTGACCAGGGATCAGCCTTGCGAAACCTTGAGCTGTCATGATGGTGGTGGTGGCAGCGGCAGCGTGGGTGCTTTGCCCCGGCCTGCCGTGGGGGACGTGCCCTGCGCAGGCCTTGGCTTTGCTCCGGCCTGCCCTGGGGGACGTGCCTGCGCAGGCCTTGGCTTTGCTCCGGCCTGCCCTGGGGGACGTGCCTGCGCAGGCCTTGCTTTGCTCCGGCCTGCCCTGGGGGACCTGCCCCGCGCCGGCCTTGCTTTGCTCCGGCCTGCTGTGGGGGACGTGCCTGCGCAGGCCTTGCTTTGCTCCGGCCTGCCCTGGTGGACGTGCCTGCGCAGGCCTTGCTTTGCTCCGGCCTGCCCTGGGGGCCCTGCCCCGCGCCGGCCTTGCTTTGCTCCGGCCTGCCATGGGGGACGTGCCTGCGCAGGCCTTGCTTTGCTCCGGCCTGCCCTGGGGGACGTGCCTGCGCAGGCCTTGCTTTGCTCCGGCCTGCCGTGGGGGACCTGCCCCGCGCAGGCCTTGCTTTGCTCCGGCCTGCCGTGGGGGACGTGCCTGCCCAGGCCTTGCTTTGCTCTGGCCTGCCGTGGGGGACGTGCCTGCGCAGGCCTTGCTTTGCTCCGGCCTGCTGTGGGGGACGTGCCCTGCGCAGGCCTTGGCTTTGCTCCGGCCTGCCGTGGGGGACGTGCCTGCACAGGCCTTGCTTTGCTCCGGCCTGTCCTGGTGGACGTGCCTGCGCAGGCCTTGGCTTTGCTCCGGCCTGTCCTGGTGGACGTGCCTGCGCAGGCCTTGCTTTGCTCCGGCCTGTCCTGGTGGACGTGCCTGCGCAGGCCTTGCTTTGC
>NW_012267428.1:0-31689 GCF_000151885.1 Dipodomys ordii | reverse complement strand
TTCCTTCCTTCCTTCCTTCCTTCCTTCCTTCCTTCCTTCCTTCCTTCTTTCCTTCCTTCCTCCCTCCCTCCCTTTCATTCAAGTTGGACCATATGTATATGACCTTTCTCTCTACAATTTTCTTCACCTATCTAATTCCCACCTATCATTTAGGTCTTCTTTTAAATATCAGTAGGAGACACCTCCTTTCCTGCTCCATTATCTTTCCATGTTTTATCTGACAGTACCCCACTACCTGGGTACGACTACTGAATGTACCACTGATGCCCACAAAGATGTTCATTCACCCATGAGTTGATCAGAATCTGATGGCCACAGTGTCTCAATTGATGCTCAGAACTGAGGTCTAAACTTATATGTATAGAATCCTTTGCTGCTGAAGCTGTTGGCATTACAGCTGCCCCTGTTCTGTGTTCCCTATGTTTCATGAGATTTGGGGAGGGAAATACTTGACTTTTTCCTACCTTTTGTTTGCAGTTTATTTGCCCTAAGAATTAGGTGTAAGCTCTTGTGACCTATGTTAGATACAATTCAAGTGATATACAGTGCATTGCACACCAAGTATCTTTACTTACATGACAACTTTCTTTCCCACAATTTTTTTCACTTGTGAGGAGGTCTTACTCTGGGAGATGGATGGTTCTGCGTATTCAAGAGACTCTAGTGGCTCTAGACTCCCCAGTATGTATCCTTCATGTGTCTGACTCTCAGTATGAGCATAGTTTAGATTCTTACTTTCCCTATATGTTTAAAAGAAGAATTTCCTTTTTCTCTAACCTCCTAACCTTGATTCCTCCCTGTATTCCTCCGAACTTGCTCCATCAATTTTCCACTGTCTTTACTGTCCCTCTCTGCCCCCCCCCCCGCTGCCTGTCTATTGGCTATTTTGCTATGGTTGATAAACAGTTTCAAATGCACCATCTTAAAGAACAAATCTCCGTGTACCCTACTGTCACTTTCAATTTTCCTTGTCCTTTCACAGCTCAGTTCCTTGAAGGCATAATCTACACTTGCTGTCCCAACTTCTGCACTGCTCTTACTCTTCATCATTCTTCAATCTGGCTTGTGTCCTTCCACTCAATTGAAGCTGTTCTAACAGAATCTTCACTAACCTCCTGAAGCCACCTCTAATGGACTTCTTTCCAGCCTCATCATATTTGATCTGCTGCTGTCATTAACCACTGTCAACCCCTTCATGAATTGTGAAGCTTTTTGCATTCTTACTTTCTAAGACTCACTTTCCTTTCTGCTTCATCTCTTATTTCTCTATTTTTTCACCTTGCCTTTCATGATTTCATCTGGGAAATTACTCATTACTTTCCATTTAGAGTTCTGTTGTTGGGAGAACTTTCTTGGCCCATTTCTCTTCTCATTCTATGTGGTCAGGTTTCATTTTCTCTCAGGTCATCTTATGCAAGGATCCCTCCTAAACAGGTGTGTGCATGCATGCATGTATGAATGCATGCATGAGTGTAGGTACTAGAGTGTGTGTATGTTTAGACTCATGACCTTTGACTTGAGTGTGTGTATGTTTAGACTCATGACCTTTGACTTGAGTATCTAGTCAGTACCTGAGGCAAATTAACTGCAATACAAATAAATCTAAACTTGCTGACACACTGACTTTTGCTACCTTTAGTACGATTTTGAAGACAGGGGATCATCCTCTATCTACTTAATCAAGTCAGAAATCTTGAATTAAACATCTTTCCAGTTATTTTCATCAAACCTCTAAAAGATACCCAAGCCTTATCCTCTAGTTTTCTTTAGTCGGTGTTCTCTAACAAATATCTGAAATAATCAATTTAAAGGACAGAAAAGATTTACTCTGTCTCAAT
Organism: Dipodomys ordii; assembly: GCF_000151885.1. Classification (NCBI taxonomy): domain Eukaryota; kingdom Metazoa; phylum Chordata; class Mammalia; order Rodentia; family Heteromyidae; genus Dipodomys; species Dipodomys ordii. Next base: position 29,851 of record NW_012267428.1, on the reverse strand, counting down.
TTTAGAGGGTTTAGAAGTCTCAAGTCAAGATCGATGGGCTCCATTGTTTTGGACCTGTGTTTAGATAGGACAGGATAGAAACATATAGCAGGATAAAGCCTTTTACCTGATGGCTAGGAAGGGAAAGAGGAGAAAGAAGGGGCTGCCTGATGACCTCTCACTAACCCTCACCTCTTAAATGTTCTACAATCTCCTTATGATACCATGCTGGGGGACAAGCTTTTAATATACAAGCCTTTAAGGGACATTTAAGATCCAGACTATAGCTGTCCCTTTAAGGTTTCTAAAGCATATCTTGTGATCTCTATTCACTCTGTGTGGAGTCCTGTAATCTTTTCCTTGGCTCAAAATAAGGAGATTAAAAATACTTCAAACAGTGTTGGTACATAATGTGTGTTTATTAGTAACACCAGCATTTAAACTGGGCTTCACTGTTAGTTTTCCTTTAGCTTTCTATCTATTCAAAAGTTTTCTCTAGAGTAATATTTCTCAAAGAGTGAAAAAACTATATAAAACCTTCCAAGCACTCTATGGCGTGTAGAGCAGTGCACCTAAGACCTTGCGGGAATTAGCTTTTGGTTTCTCTTTAATGCTGTCACTTACTGATACTTCACTTTTTGTCCTGTTCGAACACATTGATCCTTCATTCCCTTTGCTCCTTCTGTTTTTCATGCCTGCTTCCCTGCTTGTGTCTATGGAACCCAATTGTTTTAGAAACTTGGCTTAGCCAACTCTTTCTGGACCCATGCCTATTTTCAATAGAGAAGAACATTGGCTTTCACATGTGAAAGGTAAGTGAAGACAGCATCTACCACGTAGGTAGATGGGAGGTTTTAATAATAAACAATTATATAATGTGTGTCTCTGGCTTTACTGAATTTATATTTTATGTCTGTCAACTGGTTATATTGTATTACTTATATGCTCATATTTACTGTATATTTTATATTACATTTAGAGCTCTCTGCTGTAAGGATGATCACACTGCATAGTTGTCATCAGTATGCACCAGTATGGACCAGGTGTGACCAGTGTCCTACTCATCTCTGGGTCTCCACTACCTGTTATCACAATGAATAATCAAAAGGATGAGATCTGTTGCTGTTATATATTTAACATTTACTGAGATTTTTATTGGCCAGAAAATACCTCATTATTTCACTTAATCCTTAAAATTTCTTCATGCAAAAATAGCTATTGCTAGGGCAATGAAAAGATTATATATGAAACCATAATAGTTGACATATAACATTAGACATTTGTGAAGATCCATAGAGCTATATAATACCAAGACTGAGCCCCATTGCAACCTGTATATTTTAAAATAATGACTATGCATTTAGTTAATAATCATGTATTAGAACTAGTTCATCAATTATATAATGAATATTCCATGTTAATATAAGATCCAATCACAGGAGAAAGTGGGAGAATGGGTGGAGGAGGGGGTCACAAGGGAATTCTCTGTACTTTTTGTTCAGTTTTTTTTTTGCAAATCTGAAACTGCTCTGAAAAATAATCTCTATGAAGAACAAATAGCTGCATGCAGAAGTTAGAAATAGTGAGTGGTGTTACGTGTAAGTAAGGGAAGTGATGTGATTGAGCCAAGGTCATACATCTAGCACAGTTGGAGATTGATTTCATGGTTTCTTACTTTTGTATTTTGCTTTGAACCATCCTCTTGACTCTGCTTTTTCCCTGCAGCAAGGAAGCTTCACAGTTAGTCAAGGAGGAGTCTTTAATCTCCAGCTTTTTGTGAGTGACATGGCCATCTCATCTTTGACATTCTCCTTTCGGCACTTATGAAAAGTAAGTCTTAGTGGAGTTTATTAGGAACTCTATGAGAATACCCTTCACAAGACTAATTTAGAGTCTTTATGACTCAGTGGGGGCTGTCAATCCTAAGTTATTTGACGTTTAATTCCTGCTGATGTAAATTTTATATGACAAATAGTTTCATTTAATTGTGTCACCTCTGGCTTATGTACACCATAAAAGGTTTCAGTTTTAACTGTCATCAACAAAAGAGTTCTGGCTGAGAGGAATAAATGTCAAGATATCTTGCAAGGACACGGCTGGTTGGGGAAGGGTGGGTGGCTCCCTGGGAGAAAGGAGCTCTGAAAGGCAGCTGAGCTTGAGGCAGACTTTATTTGCATTTGTACCTATGCAAAGAATAGCTGGCCTGACAAGACCACTACTTTTAGGATCTTCACTAACATGATTCTGGTGATGCATGTATTCATTTGCTCTTCCTCTGTGACTACTTTCAGTAGGACTGTCATAAAGTAACATGCACTGGCTTTCAGTAATAATTCACTGACTTTATCTTTGTTTCTCCATCACATGATTATAACTTGAATCAATCTCATTAAATATTGGGAAAGTACTGGCTTGTAGCTGCATGTCAATAATCTCTATGGACCATTTGTATGACTCTATAATATATATTTTGAAAAAATAAACCAGTTCTGCTTCCAAGAAAATTGGCTTCATCTGGGAAGATCTGACATGTTTAAATAAAGAGACAAAAATATAAAGCACATGTATGTGAAAAGCTTTATGGTTTATTAGAGCAGATATTACTCTATTTTATTGGTAGAGATCCCTGAAATCTATGATGTGGCACTTCCAAGGTATAGTCTCCTGTTCTCATCACAGTTTGTATACCTACAGCTATATACATACTACAAAGTCCCCCAATAAAACACCTTAGCTCCTCTAAAGTACTGATAGCAGTAAGTATGTTATATTTCTATATGTCATTGTTGACAAAGTTTTGGCCTGGTGGGCATTTTTGTACATTTTTACAGATAGGAAAATCAATATGGTTAATGTTGGTTCAGCCTTCATGTCAATGTATATGCTAATATATCACTAGCTAAATTCATGTACTATTCAGTACTATTTATATTAAGCACCTCTCATTTTCAGTTTAATATTCTTTCATAGCCAAACCATTGACTATTTTAATAGTTCTTTTAAATAGTAATGCCTGGTCAATATTTGAGAATAATTCTCTTGGTATTTGTGCCATCTATCTCATGTTTGCTCCACCTAATCTATTCTTCATCTTTCTCTTCACTTTTGCTTCCTGTTCATTTCTTGGGGACAATGTCCTATATGAACTCTATCAGTGGCCTTCCATGCCCTCAGAATGAGGCAGCCTACTGGATTTGGCCAATGCAGTACTGGAAGGAAATCAGAGAGATGAAAGAGAGAGAGGTTATATAATGTTTATTCTCCAGGCGTCATCTCATTTAAGGCCATCCAGGACATGCTGCATTGCTTCTTTTAAGATAGGATTTTCTTCTTACAATCTTCCTAGACCTTCTCCAACTTGTCCATTCAGGCCTACTTATAAGAAAACATTCTCACCAACAAAGGAATACATTGTGAACAATGTCCTTATTAATTCATCCTTGAGTTATTTTAATCTGAGAGTACTTTTTGTTTCCTACTGTGAACCTGTTTTCTAATGGGATCCTTAGGGTCCAGTCTGTGTCTGCTACCTCTCTCCTGGTCAGTCCTTTTTACTGAGAGAATTTTATTCCAAAGTAAACAGAAGTGAATTCCTCGAAGTAAGACAACCCAGGGAATAAGGGCTTGAAAAGTATATATGCAATGTGCATGGCGGGGTCGAAGTGGAGTTGGAAGAGCTGGAGGGGGAACAAAAAGGCAATATTCTGATATGAAGTCCTTCTATGTCTTGTTCTTGAGTGACTCACAGCAGCTTCAACAGGGTCTCCCTTTGGGGAAAACACATACATACATTAGGGAGATTGAATAGTGCTGTGGGAAAGACCAGGGAACAAATTTGTGACCCTCTGTGCTCTAGCTCATCTTCTATTAACCTTTCTTTGAGTAGCATCATTTGTAAAATGCAGATTGCCATAGGCTTTTATTAAATGACAATGAATTCCATTATTATTTGAGATTTAATTGTATTTTAAATAGAAATATATTTTCTGAAGAAACATATATTTCTATCAATGCAATTTTCTCTAGGCAGAATTATTTTCTTTAGGGAAAATTCATGTTTGTGTCAGACATAAGAAGAAATATGGACCAATTAATGTTCACCCTGAAATTAAGTTCATCCCAAATCATCCATCAATCAAAATCCTATCCAATGTTGGGACAATTACAGTTGCTGTTAGCCTACCATGAGGAAACATTTGTATTCAGGCTTCTGAGATTGATGATACCTATTGCTTCATGGACTGAGTCTCTCAGTAAAATGTGTATGAAGTAACTGAGTTTCCACTCCAACCTTGAAGGACCCTGTATAAGAGGCTACACATGTAAAATCAAATATGTCTTGGTCATTCCCTTCAAAAGAGACCCCAGTTCAGTTAGAGAGAAAAGGCAGGAGACAAATTTATCAAGATTGTGGTCATGTCTTCTGATCTTCCATTTCTAGAGTATTAACATTCCCCTTAGGCATATTATGATGTAATCATGGTCCCACCTATCATTTATAGCACAGAGATATGCAAAATGATTCTCTAACGTCTTCCAGGGGTTACCTGAAGAATGCTTCAATGTCCTTTACAAGCATCTCATGTAATGAGCATCCTCCCAAGCCTTTAAGCTTTTGGACATTAGAAGTACACAATATACAAAGTCACTGTCAGAACAGAAGTAATGCAGAGGTCAGAGTAAACATTTAACGGTTATAGTATTCTCTTACTGGGAGCAGACAGAAAAGTTTGCACTGACTTTTTGAACTTAGCAGAAATACAGCTTTTTCTGGTAGGCAACTGGGGATACCAGCCTGACTTTTGCCTTTCACGAGGCCCAGGGGTCCCTAAGTGCCCATTCATAGTGTTGGCTTAATCTTTGTTTTCTGCTCTTTTATGGTGGGTTTATGTGGGTGTCATCTGTTTTGAGAGGCTTCGCTCCATAAGGTGAGCTTATGAGCTTTGCAAAAATCACAGCCTCCGTTTTTAGTACCATTTGCATCCTCAGTTTGCTATTTTTGTTTATTGTTTTAGTCATGTGATTCTTCTCCTTCCTTCCTTTGACCTGAAGAAAATGAATAAACAGTTCTTGACAAATTTAAGCCCAGAGTTGATAAGTTCTACTGTTTCTGATTATTCTACTTGTCTAAAGTCAATGCTGTGCAAAGGCCCATTTAAGACATGGTATGAAGTGTTTTTACTTAATTTTTTTTTTTTACCTATTCACACAGGTAGGCCAGAAGAGCTCCAGTTCAGAATCAAAGCCTGCATTTCACTTGGGAAGTGAAATAGGGCTTCCCAATTTTAGTTTTGGGGTAGATGACCCTTCTGACTTGGATGAAACTAGGTTGTAGAGTCCTTATTTGCCTAAGGCAGTTGCGAATTTCTTTATAACAATCACTCCCTTATAAGCCTCTTGGTAGGACAGGTCACATCTGACAAAGGGACAAGGAAGCAGTGCAAGTCTCATCTGTGCCCAGGAAGGGAAAATGCATTGTTTCACAACTAGTAGCCCTGGAGAGCCAAAGAAAATAAACGCAAACCATGCTGTGCTTTTTTTTTGTGGTCATGGTGGCTCTGGTCTGGTTGGGGAAGAAGGCTCATTAAGAGAAGGAGGGGGTTGTAAACTCATCCTATATCTCAACTAGTAATCTTTTTTTTTTAAACTAAGTTTTTGTTGTTGTTGTTAGCACATACTAGTTATATGAGGGGAAATGTGGGCTCAGTAAGATACTTTCACATGAATCTCAGTCATACTTATCTCTTCCATTACTCTCATTCATCCTTCCTCCCTGACTTCTCAGAACAATTTCAATGGTTTTACTATCTGTTTTCATGCATGTATATAAAGTTCAACCATATTCAGCCTTATTTACCTCCTCCTGCCCTCCTCCTCTCACTTGTACCTTACTCCCAACAGAGCCTATTTTACTTTTATTTTCCTGTTATTCTGGCTTTTTACCGAGGACTTGAACTCTGGGCCTAGGTGCTGTCTTTTAGTGTTTTTTTGCTAAAGGCTAGTGCTCTACCTCTTAAGCTGTAGCTCCACTTCTGTCTTTTTGTTGGTTATTGTAGATAAAAATCTCATAAACTATTTCTGTCCTGATTGGCTTTGAACTACAATCCTCATATCTCAGTTTCCTAAATAGCCAGCATACCCAACTTTTCATTTGTTAGTTTTTAGTATGTATTAACTGTACTAAAATGTTGCATCATAGTATTTTACATGTGTATATATTTTCATCAGAATAGCTTTCTCTATTTCTTCTTCTTTCCCTGTCCTCTCTGCCTTGTATTATTCAACTGCTTTTAGTGAGTTTTCTTCTACATCTTCATAAGTAGACACAATGTGATTCTATGTGTATATATGTGTATGTGGGTATATATGTGTGTATATGTTTATATGTAGATATATATAGACTATCTATGGGGAGCTTTTATATATATATACATATATATATATATATATATGACAATATATAAAAGAACTAAAAGAATAAAATGTTAAGAAAATAAAAAGTCTGCATTTCTTGCTTGGTAAAGTGAACAGGTTGCATTTGCTAAACTGTATCAGAACAATGAATTCTCTTCTCCAATCACTGCTCTTTAAATTTCTGACATCAGATTTACTTTTGGGATTACTTAGTTTCTTAGTGTTTTGGATTGTTCAAGTGCAGCCTGGGTATGGTATTTTGTGGTCAGTTACAGCTCTGGGTAGGGGGAAACAAAGTGTGGGGGAGAAGTAGTGGTGAAGGAGTAGCATATCCCTGTAGTTGCTGTTGTCTGTCAAGTAGCTGTTGGGGTTGGGGAGGTTGGTTCCAAGCATAGCTGATGGGTCAGAAAACACTTTGCCACTCTGAAAGTCCAAGCTTTGCTTTGACTTAGACTCTAGTAGACTTAGAATCTAGTAGCTGCTCTTACTTGCCTATTCTGAGCTTTTAGCATCTCACCTTGACCTACAGTGGTGTGTGAGGGAGTAGATATCTCTAGCCAGTGCCTTCTTGCATCCTTCCTTTGTCTTGGAATGGAGACCTAGATCCCAGACACTCAGTTGTAGGTAGAAGTTTTCTGTTTCTTTTGTTTCTGGATACAGATGCAGATACCTGTGAGTGAGGAGTGTGTTTACCCACCTCCAGGCTCAAATCCATGTGTTAGGTACTTAACAAAGCAAAGGTTAGCCAAAGGTTTTCTTAGGAATCAGATAAATTTGTGTCTACATGCTGGGCTTGACTCAGCAGTGGCCCTCAGGGGGTAACATCCTCTATAGGGGTCTTCACCCACTTGTTGATCTGGAGTTGATATTGGGGGTCCTTTAATCAATCTGTTTAGAGTTGAGAGTTTACCCTAGGTGACAAGTATTTGTGTTTGCATTCTGGCTGGCCTGTGCAAAACTGAAAATGTTCAGTCTGCCAACAATCTTTCCTGTGGACATTTTTGCCTTAGTTGTGGGACACAAACATTCACCAGAAGCTATTGGTGGCCCAGGTAAGGGTTTACTGGTAGCTCTTGCTGAAAGCAGAACATAGCAGGATAGAAATAAATAAAAAAAGAAAGCTGAGCTCCTGGTTGGGAGGTGTATGAGATGGGGTAGATGAATGCAGCAGTTATGGCTTTCTCTGAGCAAAGTTTTCTCTGTTTCTTTTAGAGATTTAGAGTCTGGCAATTTTTTTTACTTTCTCTAGCTTCTTTCTGTCTTTTGCCAGTATACTACTTGCTTCAAACATGTACTTGTGATTTTATTTTTGGTTCATAGGGTCCTGCCAGAAATCTGCCTTCCTATTATCTTCGTTGGTCATCTCTATCTCACAGATGACTGTGGAATAGCCTCAGAATATGTCAGTCCTTTCAGTAAGTCATCTTGTGTGGTCAGGAAGAATCTTGATCAGAAAAGTTTAGACAATGTGAACAGTTATTTCCCTGTCTGTCTATTGGAGATGTGGATTCTGCTTCACAAAAGGAAAACAGAAAACATCACTCTACACAGTGAGTTTTTTCTTTTTGTAGAACAATAATGATTTCCTCCTTATTGTTTCATGAGTTTTTCTGTTGATTCATAGACTTTTAGTTTTATAGGCTCAAATGTTAGAAGCATAACCTATTGTATATTTATAGAAGATCATGTATGAGTATATATATATACATATGCATGTATAGTATATAATGTTACTTTTATTTTTGCAGTGCTATGGATTGAACTGAAGGGCCTTTTACTACTTGACTCAGTTCCTTCACTTTTTGTTTATTTTTCACATATGGTCTCACTAACTCTACTTGGACTTCTCTGTTTCATCTTTTGGCTAGCTAGAGTGACAACCATGTATCACCGTGTTCAACCTAAAATGTTCAAACTGTCCACCCCACCTTGACAGTTATATTCACTGGAACATATTTTATATACTTTAAGTCCATACCTCGATTCAAAGACATTTTTCCCTCTTTTGTGTCCAATCCCAGAAATCCAGGTCACATTTTCTGCTTTTACTCATTCTTCATGTAATTAATAAATGAATCTTCCTTTAACCCTAAACATCTTTTCCTAAGTGTGTTCTCATTTACTGACTTCCTCTTTAAAGTTTAGACTTACATATGGCTGGGAAAGTATTAACTAAAAATAAAACAGAATGATTATTTCTCAATTTTCTTTATCTTGATTCTATTGATGCTATTGAAGATGGCAGCCACAACCTACAATAAACCCTTTGTCCCTGAAAACTTCTAGAACTGTTGTTGAAGCTAGGCAAAAGCCTCGGTTTCAAGGAGTTCCAAAGGATTAGGCTTAGCAACTCATTCCAGAAAACCAATAAAAGAGACAGATGAGCAGCATTGAAAATAAGAAAAGAATTCTGTTAATAATGTGATGACAAGGCTGGGAAGGTGGCTCAGTGGTAGAGCTCTTGCCTTGCATGCATGAGGCCCTGGGTTCGATTCCTCAGCACCACATAAGCAAAAGAAAAAAGCCAGAAGTGGTGTTGTGGCTCAAGTGGTAGAGTGCTAGCCTTGAGCTGAAGAGCTGAGGGATAGCGCTCAGGCCCAGAGTTCAGGCCCCATGACCGGACCCCCACAAAAAAATAATGTGATGATATTGGGAAGAACAGAAGTACAGTAACCTAAAGCATCTTCAAAGCATTCTCATTGCTACATAGGAAAAAAATAGACATAAAGGTAAGGATTGTTTCTCTGGTAGGAACTTAGGCTTTCCTGGACTGCCCAATGGTTTGGTTGTGCCATTATCCCAGGGTAAGTCTGTAGGTTTTGTTGAAGAGTCTTGACTCTTCATCTTAAAATGTTCATCAGTCAGATCAATTGTTCCTGGGACCATGAACAATAGGAGAGAAAGACTCAAGTAAGCACAGAAGGAAGAAAATAAAACAAGATGTAGCTAGCTTGATCATGAATTGGATCTTCCTTCTTCTCTTTAGCTTGCTTTTCAGCAATATTCTCACTCCAGTCTATGTATGCAGTTGACTGTTTAGGTCTAACTGTCAGTAATTTACATTTATCTTTGGAAAGATAATGGTCTTTTGTAAGATTCAGCTCATCACCCTTAGCCTGTTCAAATATATTTGAAACTTGTTATAAAAATTATTTTCCTTTCCATCTAATACCATCCATGCATGACTGGAAACTTAGAAAAATGTTGAAAAAGACATAGCTGAACACATACATTGGTTCAGGAAGGTTGTGTTGATGCCAGTAGACTGAAGTCCCAAACTTAATTTAGGACTATAGCAGCTCTAAGACTACTGAGCTCCAGCCTGACCACTGGTTATACCTTCAGTGTATCTCCTACATAAACTCTGTAGATGTTATGTTCATTACCTACCTGTCAGTAATATATTCACCATAGTCTAATTACCTACTAAAAGGCCAGACAATATTAACTATGGTGAGCACAATCATTATTCTAGTTCATGTCTAGATCTCAGAAATTCTATGCGCTCCTAGGACTATGTCATTTTAAGAAATGACATAGACAATCTTAGAGGGTTCAAATCATCCAAGCAAATCATTGAGATGGGTCATGTCTTGAATATAGATCTTTCTGATTGCAAAATTTATGCTTTTCTCAAGCTTCTCCTTTTGGCTTTGAAAGTTCAACCACCGGTAGGTTGTGAAGATCCAACTATTGGGCATAGAGATTGATTCTGAGTTTCTGTTTTCCCACCTGAGAGAAGAAACTTAAAGTGCTCCTTAACATTCATGCATTGAGTGAATACAAGTAAGGGGGAAGATGCTTTAGGAATGCAATTTTTTTCCATGTAAAACAGCTGACAGATAAGAACTGGTCATCTGCACTATTGGAAAATAAAACCCAGGGAGCATCATGAAACTTCTAGAGTGTGTCTTTATTGGGATCTTTCACCAAGTTAGTGGACTTGAGACAGACTAGGGACAAATTATTCTTCTCTTTGAATGTATTTTTCTCAGTTTGATCTTTCTCTTTCTAACCAAATCAAAAGTATCTTGGCATTTGAGGGTTTCTTTATTTCCTAAAAGTAAAATCAATGTTAATAGTCTGAAATAGGGAGATTCGATTAAATGAAAAAATCTAGTTAAGGGGCTTTACCCCCTGCACAGTACCTCCTCTATTTTTGGCTTTCTAAGCATAATTTACTTAAAACCATTTAAAGTTAAATTTAGTAAAGTTGACATCTAAGATGTTGAAGAGAGATGTTGGTATAGGAATGGATAGATTTTTACTGTTGGTCTATTTACAGCTGCCAGTTTGAGTTTCTTCATCATATGTTATTTGCATGGAGATAAAGTTATTGCCAATGTCGCTCACGTATCCATCTCAGTGTTTTTTGTTTCCATTGCCTAGGAAAATGATGACTCCCTCCTCTGCTCTTCAACTCTAACTCTGGGCTTAGCTTTGATCTTAGTTAAAGTGCAAATTCCCTGGGATAGATATACTCAACGGCTTTCACTTTAACTTAACTGAAAGCTCTACTAAAGCCAAAGAAATAGGGTAGCATGCAACTCACTAAAACATGGGCAAGGAGGCCCAGAAGAGAAATTTACTTACCTTATAATATTGACTGGGATGAACATTTCATTATGAACATTAAGGATACATAGGCAAGCAAAGAAAATGTTGCATTCTTCTTTGAAGGAAAACAGTGGCTTCTTGAGTTGCTTGCCCTCTGCAGGTATAAAAAGTGCTGCAAACACCTACTTTCTATTACACAGTTCTGTAGGTCAGAAGTAAGCTGGGCTTGCCTAAGTTCTTTGCTTAACGCCTCCTGAGAGACTGATGCTCAGGTGTTGTGTGGGCTGAGGTCTTACTTGGAAGCATTGGAAAGACTTATCTTCAAGAGCTATCACTTTTTTTCATTTGTAGATCTGAATGTTGTTTTTGTGCTGGTCTTTAGGGTCTTGTCCTCAGTGAGGCTTTACCTCACATTACGTCTTCTGTGGCTTTCCTTGTCTTCAAATTAGTAATAGTGCGCTGAGTCTTTTTGAAGTTTATCCCTCTTTTTCTTTTATCTTTCTCTTCACTCAGTAGAGAGTGCTTTTAATGGCTAATATGATCAGGTTAGATCTATCCAAAATTTTTTCAAATTTTAAGGTTGACCAATTTAAGAATTTAATGATCATTGACCATATTGCTTGTCAGTATTGCCTGGGTTCCTGTCTGAATAATCAGGGGAGAGAATAATGGTCTGAATGATAATTGAGGGAGACTCTTTTAAAGCTTTCCACTATATTCTTCTTAGTCATTTCTAGGCCTAAAAACACAGCATCCTAAACCCTATCTTGTGCTTGCATGCATTGAAAAAATGAAAACATAATCCCATGGTTGTGTACAGTGCTCTAGAAACTAGTTGATTGTTTTTTCCTTCTTCATAGTTGACTTTGTGAACAATCACTTCAGAAACAACTTAATTTCTCCTTCAAGACTACATTTTTAACTTATCCTATGTGAGTTAGTATTTTGGAATCATCCTGTTGACCATGATTATGCTCATGCTGAGATGGGTCTGGAGCTGCTTCATGGTGTGTTTGAGCAGTTCTGTGCATATATATCTCTGATATGCAGCCAGTACTGCTCAATCTCTCCTGGAGAAGAATATCTGTTGACTAGCAATTCAGACTTTATTCTTGAGTTTTCAAATTCCTACAACTCCATAAAGAAATGCTTCCTGCATTTTCAGATGCATCCATTACAATAATCTTACTCAAATAGAGCCAAATGCACTTTTCTTTTATTCTTGGTTCCTCCTTCTCATCATTTTTTCCTCCTCTTCTTTTATTTATATTTTCTGTCATATTATTTTTTTCTTCACTGGGAAACAGCATATGATTTAGTCAGCTGAGTTTCTAACTATGACCTCTCTGCCAAAAAGAACAGACATTGTCCTTCTTAGATTTTCCTCCCTCCATTTCTTTCCTTGACTTTCTTCTTACTCATCTTTCAGATGTAGAACTGTGCATTCTGGGTCTTGCAGAAGCAGAAGCTGATAATGACTACCAACTCCTCCAAACCAACTTAGTACCCTGGGAAGAGCATGCTTTGCTCTGCTGGATAGGCTTTTTGTTTCTCCATTCAGAACCGGAGCATCCTATGGCTGAAGGGAGATTGTGAGTAGTACAGCCTGCTCATATGGCCAGAATGGGCTATATCAAGTCCCAATATCTGCCTATGCAGAAGCATTCTGGGATGACAAAAGATCAGGAAGGCTCACAAAGAAGTGTAAATCTATATTTGCATATAGAATGAGGCAAGTGGTTCACTGAACCCAAGGCTGAGGTGATCTGGAAAATTTTAGTGCCTAACTGAATCTCAAATATCTTAAAATATGTGTGGCATTTTGTTTACTTTAACTATTATAGTTACAGCAAATGGTATGCATGTCAGATACATTCAGATATGTCACCCAATGATACTCTACATGCAAGCAGTAGTCAGTTGATAGCTTTGATTTTTGAGATGTGATTAAAATTGTCTTGGCACCCTGTTGGACATCCTATAGGCAATTCACCATCATCCTCAAGACTTCCATGAGTTCCTGAGGTTCTGAATCTGTCTGTTCCTGACCCCTTACTTTATTTCACTTTCATTTCCCATGACTGCTCTTTCCTAAGAATCTGTGCATAGTTAGAACTCAACACTTCCTTTGATTCCTTCTGCTCAAACCATTCACACAAAGCACTTAAAAAGGTAGCAGATTTATTGGAGCAATAGGCAAGAAAGAAGCTGATTTATAGTCACATTAATAATTTTAATTGGGATATTAGCTATCCTTGTTCTTAAAATGTCCTTCCATTATCTGCCACTGAAAATGTCTTACTGGCTACTTTTCTGTGCAGCCAATGTCCTGTCATATTTCTTTGTCCCTTTTCAGTTCCCTTCCCATTTCCTCTTCCTTCTTCCTAAATTCTCTGATTTCTGTTCATTTGTCATATAAAACTAGTTAGCTGTCAATTTGATTCTTTGCTATTTTTAATTAATGCATGTGGTGCTGCCCAATCTCTCTGATGATAGTAAAAGGAGCTTTCTTAAATGCAGCGTGGGTTTACCTGATGAACCCAAACACAGATAATTCCTTAGGATAAAACCTTCTTCACCCAGTTCACATTATTTATTATGTGGTGAAGGTGTGTCACTCTTGGTGCTGGTCATTGCCTTTCCCCCTAGACTGTGGGCTCTATCAAGAATAAAGCCTTCTGCATCATTATCTATACGTGTATAGCCCCTCCCAACTTTGTAGCATGAAGCAGGTGTTCAGAAGATGTTAAAAATGATTTGGCCAGAGTTATATTTCTTTTTTTTATTCTTTCATTTTTTTGTCAGTTGTGGACCTTGAACTCGGGGCTTGAGTGCTGGCTCTGGGTTCTTTTACTCAAGACTACCACAGCTCCACTTCTGGTTTTCTGATGGTTCAATGGAGATAAGAATTTGACTGGCTTTTCTGCCTGGGCTGGCTTTGAACCACAATCCTCAGATCTCAGCCTTCTGAGCACCTAGGATTACAGGCATAAGCCACTGGTACCCGGTTAGAGTTCTGTTTCTTGATATTCATTATGATTATATGTATGTCTCAGTTTGTGATGATTAAGCCACACACTTAGGATCTTTGTACTCTCCTGTGTATTTCTTTTGTGTCAGTATTTACACTTTTAAAGAGGACATAGGCTTTAGGTGACAAGACTGAGTCTGGGGATTCCCAATGAGGAGTTTTGTCCCCATTCCAAGCAGCTGTTTCTTTTTGGTCAGTTGTGGGGCTTGATCTCTGGGCTTGGGCACTGTCCCTGCACTCTGCAGCTCAAGGGGAGTGCTCTACAGCTTGAGCCACAGTGCCACTTCCAGTTTTCTGGTGGTTTATTGGAGATGAGAGTCTCACGGACTTTCCTGCCCTGGTTGGTTCTGAACCTAGATCCTCAGATCTCAGCCTCCTGAGTAGCTAAGATTACAGGCATGAGCCATTGGTGCCTGGTCCAAACAGCTTTCTTAAAGATGTAGTGGGCTTAGAACCTTCTGTATAGATGTGCGGCTCTGTGGCAGAATCAGTTTCTATCTCCTTAAGACTTCCTTGCAGCACCTCTTTCACTGCCTGTGTCTGCCCTTCAGAGCCTCAGAACTTGACCCATTGTTTTCTGCCAAAGACTTGATTCACATCCAAATATCTTTTAGTGAGTGATATGCATTTAATTTCTTTTCTCAGGAGCATTTTCATCATAGTGGTGGAGTTTTATTTTACTTCTTTCAGGATTTTCAAAGGATGGCTTTACTATTCAGGAGCATTGGGCATTGAAACAAGATGCTGTTTCCTGAGGGAAGCTGGTCCACCTTGAACAGCAGTTCTCACCTTGGCTGCACTTGATTACCTGAGATATTTTTGTAACCACTCAGCTCTAGGGTTATACCCTTTTCTCCCATGAGCTTGTACTCTAATTGGTTTGGATGCATGGATTTCTTAAACTCTTAGGAGATTCTCCTGTATAGCCAAGGCAAGCTGCTACTGATGCTGATTTAACCACTTGTCAGGACATGCTGAACAATGAGAGTCTCAGCTGGAAATGAGGTACAAGATGCTGAGAAGTATGTCTGCATTTTAGCTCTAGTTGGGATGAATCTTCCTGCTGAGCCTGTTAGAGAATCAGAGTTCTCGCTGCATCATGTATTGGAGAGGAAATGATTCCCCATGGCTCATTGCATTCCTACCCAGGGACCAAATTGCACTTTATAGCTTATGGCAGGGAAGTTCTCTTTAGATCACAAATGGATTTTCTTTTCCTGCTACTTTTGTTTAAGCTTCTTTTATTTATGTTTTAGTTAGTTACAGGGTTGAGCTTGGCAGGAAGGTTGGCCCTCTCCACACCCTGACATGGATGGCAAGGGAAGGAGGAGAGGATGTTTCAGATAAAGATGCTGAAGGATAATGGCTCTACTTCACTGGGGGGTCAAAGTGAGGCATCAGAGTGCACAATCCCAAAGACAAAGAAACAAAGGATTGGTTTAGGCACCCGATGGTTTCTTGGGATCTGACCAATGATAAATGGTTGGTAGTCATCAGGAGTCAGTTGAAAATACAGGAGTGGCAAGGTTATGAGTATCTGTAATTGGCTCTACTTATGAAGAGGTGTAGGTCTTCAGGAAGGACAGAGTATAAGCAGAGTCAGAACTGAACCACCATAGTAGAAGGGAAGTTGCAAATGGGGAAGGATGATTGGGAAAAAACTGGAGGGTCAGGAGGAGAAAGAGAAGGGACAAATGTGAGAACATGATAAGTGGCTCTCAGGGCTTATCTGGCACATGAAGTCAGCAATCAACCTAAGACTCCATTAATGGCAGATATTCTATGTGTAATATTAGAGCTCTGAATTAAAATAAGTGAAATCCTATTGCTGTTGCTAACCACATGGTATCTGGCTGGTTGGCCTGCAACAATGCCCAGGATTGGGCCTGCTTTTGAAACCACCAGTGGGCCCAACTATAGCTGGAAAAGATACCACAGAAGGTGAACAGAAGTTCTATGATAAGTCTGAGATTTCCTGGCCTGATATCAGCTGGCTCATTTCTGCCATTTTTTATTCTTTAAACCTCATCTCCTGGTTAAATGTTTTGCCTATCACCCAGAGATTGGACTTCTTTTTTGGTGAGTGCTATTTCTTACTTGGATATGTAATTTGTCACATGCATGGCAGGTGTATTGACTTCTTCAGCCAATCATCTTGCCTTTGGTGGTCATTGAAGACTTATCAAGAAATACTGAAGTGCTCATGGATTTCTGGGGCAAGCTTTTAGGCTTATCACTGACCTGCCTCTTAAAGCCTCATTCCCACATGGTGCCTGATGGTCCATGCAGGATTTCTCTTTCCTCATTTCCCTTATCCCCAACCCACTCCTCATTCATTCTTTGGGGAAATTCCTCTTTTCCTTACAAGATCAGTCTGTTTATCTTCTCAAGAAGCCATTCCACTTTCCCCCAATATTTTTTTTCTCCTATGGATGATTTGTAGTTTAATCATAGAATTGATTATAAGCGACTTAGAATATAGTTAATGAGAAATTGCAACATTACTGATATAACTATTCCTAGCACTATTACAATATTGTTAATGTTAATTATCTTATGCAAAGCCATTAGCTATATTCTTGATTACTCTACTCAACAATTCCATTAGATGAGTACTGAGATTAGTGCTATTTACTGATGAGAAAAGTGAAATTTATTTAAATTTCTTTCTCTCTCTCTCTTTCTTTCTTTTTTCCCTCTCTCTCTTTCTTTCTTTCTTTCTCTTTCTCCCTCCCTCCCTTTCTCCCTCCCTTCCTTCCTCTCTCCCTCCCTCCCTCTTTCTTTTTTTCTTTTCTTTCTTTCTCTTTCTTTCTCATATTTGAATTTATAGCCTCATGCTTGCTAGGCTGACATACTTCTAGACGTGTTTTTCACTTTTTTTGATACATGGGCTCTTTGCTTCTGATCTGAGCACTTGCCTGAGCCTCAGTCCATCTACTTTAGACTTCTTATCATTGTTTGGATCACAGATGTGTACCACCATGCCAAGTTTCTTTTTATAGAGATGGGGTCTCACAGACTTTTTCTGTTCCGGCTGGCTTGGAACTGCTGTTGTTCTAATTGCAGCCTGTCACATAGATCTGAGCCTGTGGCTCATGCCTAAGGAGTGAGTTTTAGAGAGTAAGGCATGGCTATTTATTTGCTTTTTTCCACTGGATTGAAAGGTTACAGAATACAAGAAAGTGTTTTTGTGATTGAAGAGTATCTTTTAGTATCCATTGCAATGTTTCCTATTGCCGGTTTTTGAGTGACACTATGACTATTTCTGAATACACATAATGTTTATTGGGTTGCTTTCTTTGATTTATGTAAATGGGAAATTTACACAAGTGATAAATGGCTCTAGTGAAAATGGTTCAGGTGATTTGCTTGTTTACATTTAAGATGCATAGTTTGGGGCTGGGAAGGTGGCTCAGTGGTAGAGTGCTTGCCTTGCATGCACTGGGTTCTATTCCTCAGCACCACATGAGCAGAAAAAGCCAGAAGTGGGGCTGTGGCTCAAGTGGTAGAGTGTTGGCCTTGAGCTGAAGAGCTGCGGGATAGCACCCAGGCCCAGAGTTCAGGCCCCAGGACCAGCAAAAATAAATAAATAAAAAATAAAAATAAAATATAGTTTCAATCACTGAATTTTTAAAATTCATTTATTATTTTTAAGTAGCTGTATAAAGGAGTTTCAGTTCAACATGTCAGTTTATTAGGACAAGACATCTTGGTCAATGTCACCTCTTCCATTGTTCTCTCCCATCTCTCTTAACCCTAGCCATTCTCTCAACTTACTTAGTTTTATTTTTACTTTTACCAATGTATATTGGTATTATGATAGTATTTACTCACCCTTCCCCTCTCTCATTGTATATTTTAGGTACACTGTATATTCTAGCAATGTCCCTACTAGGGTACATGGAGATGAGAAAACAGTTAATGTGGGGCACGTAGCTACATCAGTAGTTTGAGTCATCTCAAATCAGCATGGCATCTTCACCTGGCAGATCAATCTTGTGCAAATCAAACTAAGGAAAATCATCCTAGATAGTGGAAATAATCTGCTCCAAGTTGAAACTGGAGCCCATTTAGGACTCAGCCAGGTTCAAGTTACTCCAGCTTGTTGTTCTAATCAGACACTTACAGAGAGGAGACTGAAAAAATTATAAAGTAAGATGCCCCCAAAGCATGGAAAGACCCTGAGGTCGAGGCTGGGACAAGACTCTGCTGGTTTGTATATAAAACACAGTATTTACTAGAAATATAAAATAAACAAGGAGAGGCTGAGGAAGATGGTGGAGGTGCCCCTGGGGTCTAACTGAGCTCTCTTTAAGAAACCAGTTTTAGTGTCCCAGTGAAAAGTCTACAGCTAGAGAGCTACACCAAATGAGCCATAATAGTACAGAGATTTTAGCCAGAAAGGAAAAATTCAGGAAGCCCGCTTAATAAGACAGATTTGAGCACATGCCAGTGGCTGTGGCCAAGACCACAGAAGAGACAAAGACACTAGAGACAGAGTGTGTAGGACTTTTCTTTTACTTCCAGTGAAAATTGGATGACTAGGAGCAGAAATCCACATCCTGTTGGCTATAGATAGATGCAAACCATGGACTGTCTGAAAAACCAAGGGAAAGCCTGAGTACCCCCCAAAAGACATCCTCACTCCTTCTCACAGAACTGCTTTTGGAAGGTAGCCCTTCCCTCACAACTGAGAAGAATGCCATCTTTGATACATACATAGAAACTTCCAGAGCAGCTAGAAGATAACTCAGGCCAAAGAAGCAGTAATTGTAGCACAATTTTTCAACAGGGCAAAGAATCTGACCAATGAGAGTCAGCTCTGCCCAGGGGACAGTTGCCCCACCCAGGAGGAGGAAATTCCTACTGGGGAAGGACAACTTTACCAGGGTTGGGACAGTGAAAAGCGGCCCTACTCTTCTGCAGAGAACAAAGACATTCCAGCTAAACAAAGATATAGCAGCTAAACCTTCAACTTAGCCTGCTACAGGAATTAAAAAGTTAAAAGCTGTAAAATCTCACTGGAAAAAAACAACACCAGAATAGGCCATAAAATCTGAGAGTGGCTCCAGGGTGGGCCAAAAGAAAGTCTCAGGAGCTAGCCCCTCTGGGAAAAGCCACTGATTCCAGACATGCCACAACCCCAACCCACACTCAAGCTCACTTGTAGAGACTCCAGCATACAGCAACCAGCCTTCCTGCATTACACACAAAGCAGATCCACCCTACCCACTAAGTTAGTCTGGGAGGGAAAACAAAGACTCCATGTTTGTAAGGTAGAACTTCTTTGTGCTAGTTCAAACAGATGGATTTGAGAAACCAGCTAAGCCACAAGGAAAACTGACCACAGCAAGGAAGTCAAGGGCTCCATCAAGAAACTGAATAGCAGACATAGGGGAGACACAAAATCCCCAAATAAATTGCAGGTTTTTTTTTTTTTTACTAATTTTAATTTTTATGTTTATTTTATTTTATTTATTTTATTTTTCCCTTCTCCATTGCTGTTCTGTTTATTCCTAGATACAAAGCCTGCAGTGATTACAAGGCTTCCTCCTTCATTTTGTGCATACTTAATTCTGGCTATATTTATTACCCAATTTTCTGTTTCTCAATCTTAGTATTTTTAATCTTAGTATGAGTACTTTATACATATATATATATATATATATATATATATATATACATATATATATATACTTTAAAATGTAAAAAAATTCTTCCCTTATTATTTTATTTATATTTTTGTTTTTCTGAATTTAGATATTAGTTTTCTTCCTTCTGTTCCTTTCTTTCTCTACAATCCTCTACTTCTATATTTCCTCCTATTTTTCATTATATCTCTTAATCTTTCTTCTAATTTCATTTCAACCCATTTTCTTTAATTTCTGGTCCATAACTTCTTCATGATCCTTACTTGATTGTCATTGAGCTAGACTGTATTTGTATCCATTTTGACTCTGTCAGAGGGGCTCATTATGTTATGCTTTCAGTTCAGAATGCTCATGGCAGATTTGTTCACTGATTACAACTATATATAATTCCCACTCTTGAATCATAATACCCCTCCTCTAACAAAGAAAAGGAGAGATAGGGGAATACTTATGGTTTTGAATCTCTAAAATTGGTGCAATTACAGGCCTTATGATTGGTTTTTGCCTTAAAACTGTGTTCTCTAGTGGTATTAGATCTGCTTTCAGATTCCAAAAGGAGATATAAGGTGAAAAGACTTATGATTGTGAACTTCTAAAGTCCAGGGCTCTGGGTTGGTTCTAGTCTTAAAATTGTGTTCTGTTGTGGTATTGGATTTACATTTTTTTTTTCAAAAGGGCAGAACAAGCCATAGACACACAAGAAAAATGGCAAGTGAAGGAACCTCAACTCTCACTCAAAATAAACAGGCAATAGAGCAATCAATGAAAAATATAGAGGATAGTTCTCAAAATGCTCTACAAACACTACTAGTAAATAAGCTGAATGAAAATATTGAAAGCTTGCATGTGGCTATACGTGAGCATGATAAAGCTAACCAAAGATTAATAGAGGAATTCATGGAATCCAAACAGAAAATTAAGTGAATTCTAACAGGAGAGGAAAACAATAAAAATATAGCCACTCAGCTAAGAAGAAGTCTTTAGAACTCCAAACAGCCCAGACCAGAACAGGATATCCCACCACCACATTGTAATCTGGACAAGATCAGTAGAGATCATGGAAAGGATCCTTAAAGCTATCAGGGACAAAGAAGGAGGCTGCAATGCTTTATAAGAAATGTACTCATTATCTTGCCCATGTAATTGTAACCCCTCTGTACAGTATGTTCACAAAAAATAAAAATTAAAATAAAAAAAAGCTGTCAGGGAAAATGATCAATCACCTAAAAAACAACAACCATCAGAATAACTACAGGTTTCTCAGCAAAGCCCATGAAAGCAAGAAGAGCCTGGAATGAAGTATGCCATGCCCTAAACATTTATCAAACAAGAATGATGTGCCCAGCTAATCTCTCCTACATAACCAAAGGACAAATAAAATCCTCCACAGTAAAGAAAAATTGAAACAATACATCTCCACCAAACCAACATTACAAAAGATACTTAAAGATGTCCTATACATAGAAAACCAACAAGAACACAATATATGCAGAGGAACAGCCCCTAAACAGAGAATCAGATAATTATAGCAAGAATTGATGAGGGACAGCCCTTAAAAAAGTTGATAACATGGCAGGAACTTCAAACACTTCTCAATCTTAACTCTCAATTATATATATAAATGGACTTAATTTTCCCATTAAATGTCATCGATTGAGTAGATGGATCAAAAAGCAAGATCCATCTCTCTGCAGTCTTCAAGAGACATACCTCATTCACAAAAATAAATATATTCTGAACGTGAAAGGCTAGAATAAAATCTATCAAGAAAATGGTCCTGATAAACAGGCTGGAGCTGCAATCCTAATATCAGATAAAATAGACTTCAAATTAAAGTTAGTGAAATAGATGAAGAAGGACATTATATACTAATAAAGGGATCTCCCCTACAGGAGGATATAACAATTCTAAATATCTATACACCAAATGCTGTAGCACCCAAACTCATGAAACAGACATTATTTACCCTAAAATCACCTATATAGCCAAAGACATTGATTATTGGTGACTTTAACACAACATTGTAGCCTCTGGATAGATCAATCCAGCAAAAAGTCAACAGAAAAACCTCTGAACTAAACAATTTATACACAGATGAACTAGACTTAATAGACATCTACAAAATATTTCACCCAGCAGCATCAGATTTCACTCAGCAGCAGATGGAATATTCTCCAAAATAGACCACATTTTAGATCACAAAGCAAATCTGTCAAAATTCAGAAATATTGAAATTATTCCCTGAATTCTCTCAGACCACAAGGGAATAAAACTAGAGCTAAAAACCAAAAGCTACCATAAAATATTCTGTACCTCATAGAGACTGAACAACACATTGTTAAATCACCAGTGGACCATAGAAAAGAGCTGAAAGGAAATTCAAATGTTCATGATATTTAACAAAAATGAACATAAAAATATCAGCTCCTCTGGTACACATCAAAGACAATTATCAGAGAAAATTTATAGCTCTGAGTGTCTACATCAACAAATTGGAGAAATCTCAAACCAATAATTTAATGATACACTTTAAGCTCCTTGAAAATGAGCAATAAGCCAACCCCCAACACAGTAGACAGAAACAAATAATTAAATCAGAATTAAATAAATTAGACTCCAAAAAAACCATACCAAGGATCAACAAAGAAAGTTTGTTCTTGAGAGAAGTAACAAAATTTACAGACACTTAGCAAATCTGACACAAAGTACCAAAGAGAACCCACCCAAATAAATCAGAGATGAAAATGGCAATATCATGAAAGAAACAAGGAAGATTCAGAACACTATAAGGAAATACTTTGCAAACCTTCATGCTAACAAATTTGAGAATCTGGAAGAAATGGAAGAGTTTTTAGCAAATAATTATATATCCAAACTAAACCAATAAGATTTAAATAAACTAAATAGACCCATATTGGAATAGAACTGGTTATAAAAGTCCTCCCATCCAAAGAAAGCCCAGGACCAGATAGATTCATAGCCGAATTCTATAAGGCCTTCAAAGGAGAACTAATTCCAATACTACTCAAACAAAGATCCAGAAATAATCACACAGAACTATGGCCAAAATCATTAAATGGAAGAAAGACAGCCTCTCCAACAAATGGTGCTTGCAGAATTGGCTATGCATGTGTAGAAAACTAAAGTTAGATCCTATATCACTCTGCACCAGATCAACTCTGAATGGATCAAAGGCCTCTAGGTAAGAGCAGATACCCTGAAAATATCAGAGAAAGGGATAGGGATTACACTAGAATGTTTTATCAAAGGTCAAAAGTTCCTAAATATAGATCAAGAAACACAACAAATCAAAGAAAGTCTGGATAAATGGGATCACATTAAGCTGCTTAGCTTTTGCCTGGTAATGGACTTAGCTAGCAAGATAAATAGAAAGCCCACAGATTGAGAGAAGATCTTTACTAGCTATACACAAACAAAGGCCTAAAATAAAAAATATACCTAGAGCTGAAAAAAATTATCCCACCCCCGCCATAGCAAATCTTCAAACAAACAACCATCTCATTAATAAGTGGCCTAAAGAATTAAAAAGAGACTTCTCTTGAGAGGAAATAATAATAGGCAATAGACACATGAGAAATGTTTAACATAACTCACCATAAAAAAATGCAAATCAAAACTACATTGACATTCTACATCACCCCAAATAGAATGCCTGGCGGGGATGTGAACAAAAGAGAATGCTACTACACTGTTGGTGGGAATGTAAATTTGTTCAACCACGCTGGAAAGCAGTATGGAGGTTCCTCAAAAGATTAAACATAGAGCTCCCCTATGATCAAGCAATCCCTCTCTTAGGCAATGACCAAAATGATCAGAAACAAGGCTACAGTAAAGCTACTAGCACAGCTATGTTCATTGCAGCATTATTTACCACAGCTAAGATATGGAACCAACCCAGATGCCACTCAGTTAATGTGGTATAGGTGGTATATATACACAAAGGAATTCTATGTTTCCAACAGAAAGAATGACATTGCCCCATTTGAAAGGAAATGGAAAGACTTGGAAAAAAATCATATTAAGTGAAGTAAGCCAGACCCAAAGAAACAGGCTGCATGATTCCCTCACTTGTAATAATTAGTATATGTTTAGGATATTACTAGCAGAGGACCACAATAGCTCTATAGCTATCTATGTATATATGACCATATAAAATGATGTTAATCAAAAGGAACTTCCAGATATGGAAACAAGAGTGTATTTTTAGTTTTAGTTTTAAATGTACTGTGTGAAGTTATTTCTTTTTTCATTCATTTTTTCCCTTTGGTTTATCCCCTGATGCCACTGTTTTAGATTTGGTGCCCTGTGTCTTATATTTATGTTTATCTGATTTGGGGAAAGGAAGGGGAATAACAAAATGGTTAACAGTGGACAAAGGGTAAAGAAATGCAATAGTGATGCTCACAAATCACTATCACAAATCACTATAACTTGGGAGAGGTGTGGGGGGACAAAAAGTGGGAAAAAATGAGGAAAGGAGTACCACTGTTCAACAAGAAGTTTATTCATTACCTTACTTATGTGACTGTAACCCCTCTGTGCATCACAATTAGAATATAATATAAAAAATAACCAAATACTGTTATGATAGAAATCTTTAAAGGATTATATCACACTGAATTAAGGATAACAAGATATCTTGGTAGTAATTGTACAAATTTCTCTGAGGTTGCTGTTCAGTTTTTTGCTTTTTAATTTACAAAATCTGTGACCAAGCAACTAACTAGTCTGAATTTACTTTCCTGATGCACAAAAGGGACAGTGATAGCTCTCTGCCAGGGTCACGTGTAGAAGCAGAATTGGAATTATAATCTCCTGCATTTGTAGCACTCTTTTTACATGCCAGGCACTGTTCTAAATGCATTACATGGATTACATCATTTATATCTCACAATCACCAGTTGTGATGGGTTTTCTTTTTCCTTTTCATTAGAGAGGAAGAGAATTAGGCACAGATAAGCTCATCATTTGGACCAGTGAGTCCAAAGCCAGGTCATCATTTGGTACCAACTGGCTCACTTCTCTACCCCAGCTTCACAGAGGAATTGTTTGAGGAGATTTTAAAGGTACCAATGACTGGTCATTGCCCTCCAGAAATTCTGATTTAATTGGCTTGAAGTGAGGCATAGGCATTGATCTTCTCCACCACTCCCCAGGTGATTCTCCTGGCAGACGGACTGAGTACTAATCGAGATCAGGCATCCAGCAAACGTGTTGAATCTCAATAAGAGTGAACCAACCTTGAAAGCACCAAATGAGTAAATGTGCCCAGGTGCATTTCAAAACTCAATGCTTTAGGCATATAAAAAAGTCCTAGTCAAGTAAGAAACTGTTATCATTAGGTGTTTGTTAAGCTAGCATTTATCCAGGGTCTACTCTGTTTATTTTACTGATCAGAATAATAAATATGTGCATAGCATTTTCTTTTTTTCACTTTATTTTATTTTATTTTATTTTTTATTGTGAACATACTGTACAGAGGGGTTACAATTACATGGGCAGGATAATGTGTACATTTCTTATCAAGCATTGCGAAGGATTAAAAATGTTAGGGTAAGATGATGGAACATTATGAGTGGTCTGAGAGGGGTGAGAGAAGTAGTTTATTACTTAAAATGCCTAGAATTGCCAGAGCGTGGTGATAGTAAAAATACAAGCTCACTCTTAGGTTATTTCTGTGATTCTCTACAAACAATGCACCCTCTCATTTCTTACACCTGGGATGGGGGACAATGGCTCATCTTGCCATTGCTCTTCCATTATCTAAGTGACTGTTGTACAGGAGCTCAGCTATAAGAAACCAGAGAAACCACAATTTGAGATGCTGAATTGGGAGAGTCTTTATTGGAGAGCTGGCATCTGCAGCTAGACTCTTGTCTCAAAGACCCGCTGCCCCAAATTGAGCTTGAACCAACCCTTTAAAGACAAAAACTACACATTTGGGTGGAGCACCCAACCCCAACCAAAGCACACCATAGAGGGCTGTAGCTCAGGTACCAGCAGAACTTTCCAACTAAGGAAGTAGTTCAGGGGTCAGAGCAAACTTTCCATATAAGGGGTACGGGGGATACATCTCAATACTTTTAAAGAGATAATTAAGAAAGAACATACTCTGTAGCAAAACTCTCTTAAGGCTGAATGGCATGACAAGTGAATCTTCTCTGAAGCAGAGCACTGCTAGCTACCCTGGAGCTAAGTATATGCAATACAAAGAAGGACTTGTCTCACCTGTGGCCTTTGAAGCTGGGTGAAGAACGCCCATCATCCACCTAAGTGCCAGGGTGGCTGTGAGAACAAGGCCATTGTTACTTAGACCCACTCTCTTTACTTCCTGATGAATTAAACATGCATTTGCAAATGTAAATATGAAAATTATTCAGAATTATATATAAATGACATGTAGTGTACTTGGCTAGGTATATATTTAAAATTATATATTTATAATATATATATGTATGTATGTATAAAGAAAAATTATAGAAACAACTACTATGGTTTGAATAGGGAATGTTTCTCAAGTGTAGGATATTTAGTCCTCAGTTGGTGGCACCATTTTGAGATCTTAAGGGTAGGCCCTAAGTGGAGGAAATAGGTCACTGGGACAGAATGCCTTTGAAGGTCATATCTGGCACCTTGTCTTTTTCTAGCTCTGTTTCCTGTTGCTATGAGTGAACAGCCTCCTCCACATACTCATGCAATCGTGAGTCCTGTCTCATCACACATCCAGGATCAATAAAACCAACGTCATGGACTGAAATATCTAAAACTATGAGTTAAAATAAAATCTTTTTTTTCTTTAAGTTTTTTTTCTGTCCAATATCTGGTTAAAGCAATGGAAAAAAAAACCCTTACTGATCTGATACCATTTTTTCTATTTTCCAGATGGAGAACTGAAACAGAATTTCACACACTTGTTTAATTTTAGGAAGCAAGGAATAGAATAAAATGAGTGCATTCACAGAGTGATTGACCTTTATTATCTGTTTCAATCTTTTCAACAGTACTGTGAAAAGATATTTTTATTAGTCCATTTTTAGTGAAGGCATAAGAGAAATTTACAAAAATAGTAAAGGAAAGGATGTTAAAACAATGTTTATATCTTTACCCAACTAGTAATATTTGAGCCAGAACATGGACATATGAGCTGTGTGTGAAGCTTATGACATATTGTCTCACCCCCTTTTTTGCAGGTCCTAGGTCTTGAACTCAGAGCTTTGGCACTATGGCATTGCGTCTGAATTCTTTTTGCTCAAGACTAATGCTTCTATCACTTGAGCCACAGCTCCACTTCTGGTTTTGTGGACTTTCCTACCCAGGCTGGTTTCAAACCTTGATCCTAAGATATGAACTTTCTAAGTGGCTAAAATTATAGGTGAGAGCCATCAGTACCCAGTCATATTGCTTTTTAATTAAGACAGTAAGAGGAAGGAGCCAAATTATTATTTTTTTCTCAATATATTTCTCAGGTTCATATCAGCAATGCACACAGCTCATTGAAACCCATTTTAATTCCCTCTTAGACCTGAGCATTTCTTTTTAGTTAACTAGGGTTATCTCTCTTCACATGTCAAGAATTGAACTCCTGTCACTTCCCTCTATTTGAGACTCCAGTGTTAGAAGCCTTGTGAGCAGTGTTGGCAAACTTTAGGCTCTCACTGGACACCAGTGTTTCACTTTGGGAGGGAGGTGGTTGCAAGGCACATAGTGCTGACAACTAAGCTTGGGCTCCTCACTGTTGTCCAGTTCAGAGTGCTTCTTTTAAGAAGGACAGATCAGGAAGAATTTGTATCTAAATTTTGTGCCTGTGTGATTCTGAAGAGGTCAACAAACCTCACATCTAGATCCTTGAGTGAATGATATAGGAAAATATGGAAGGCAGTCATCTCAAGGATGACATTTTCTTGAAAGAGGGAAAAGACATCCAGTTATAAGATGAAAGTCTGGAGCATGAGGATCTGTTCCATTTCATCTGACTTTGGAATTGAAAAATCAAAATGATCATTATTAAGGACTGAATTGTGTCCCTCCTCCAAGTTCATCATATAACTGATTAAATGTATTTGGACCTAGGGTTATTAAAGCATTAATGGAATTTAAATAAACAAAGTGATGGAAGTTAAATGATGGGGGTCCCTCATCCACTGTGAACAATGTCCTTATAAGAGACAGTGAAGGCAGAAATACATGATGATAGATAAAAGGCCGTATGTGAATAAAACAAGAAGACAGATACTTGCAAGCCAAGAAGAGAGACCTGGGAGTAATATAAATTACAGACACTCTGATCTCACTTTCAGTTGCATGAATGTGAGAAAATAAATTAATATTGTTGAATTCTTGCTATCTGTAGCCCCAGCAACCTAATACAATCACATTTGTGCTATAAATTGTTTCCAATTTGTTTATTTTGTTGTGGTCGGACTACACATGAATAAATGAGAAGCAGTCATGGCTAGATAGGTCTGTTTCCAAGTAATTCTCATTTTATTATATGAAAGTGAAACTCTTATTTCACTTTAATACTTGTGAAAAAAGGTTTTCTTAAACCACCTAAACTGTATGAAGATCATCTCTCTGGAAGGAAAAGAAAAAGTCTGTTTTCTCTTTGTCCTACACTCCTGGTTTTTTGTATATTTTAAGAGGCTTGATCTTTTAAAAACTCTTTGATGTTTACCCCAATTTTATTTTTGTTTTTAAAACTGTCTGTCAGGGAATGCTTATGCCATCTTCCTCCTCTTAATTGGACTTGGTATTGAGTGACAGATCAAATGGTCTTAATTAATAACAATGACAAATTGCCTTTAGATGGCACTTGAACATAAAAGGAAACACTTCTATTAAACAAATGTATGTCACAAGAAACTCATTAATAGTTCTGCCAGTGATCATAGTTGTATAATTTTTCTTATCACTGCTAATAGCCAACAAAGTTTTAATTGCATTTGTGGCTTAATTAAAAATTTCAATCCTATTAATAAGTGCCAATGGTTCAGATATCCCATTAAATGGTTTGCAGAACTTAGACTATATTTTTTGAGGTGTCACTTCTTAGGAAGACATGAGAAAGTATGCGTAGAGAAGAGGTTTGAGTATGAAAATCTCAATCTGTAGCAAGAGACAGAATTGGTCATATATATTATTTATCCTAATTCTGGTATTTTAAGTGTGTACACGCATATGCATGCACACACACATACACCTATATGTTTATATCTATATCTATATATTTGTCACATACATTCTGACACAAATAGTAGAGAAAGTTGCCCATCTCCAAAGTAAGCAACTCTTTTACTAGGCAAGAAAGCATATCTCCTAAGTAAATCAGCTCTCTCTCACTCTCTTTCTTTAAAACAGCTTCCTCCTATTCATCCATTTACAAACTGTGACTATGATTGGTCATGTATTCACCACACCCACCATCTCTTCTTCCTAGGCCCTCAACTACATTCATTTACCAGTCCATGTAGGTGGGTCCAGAGGATATATGACTTATTCTTGTCAATGTCCTTGGTCACAAGCCCTGTATTCTTTTTGTATTTGGAGACTTTTAGAGCAGGTAATTCTTCTGCATCCTCTCATTTCCATCTGCCTTCCAGATGAGGTCAATCAAGAGGACAGCCCTAGAAAGCACTGGTTGAAAGGACCTTGAGTGTAAATCACTGTGTGGAGCAGAGATCTTCCACTACTGTCCTGATGAGGTTAGTTGACTCTAGTGTGAGTGATGAATTAGCCTTAAATTAAACCATTGATATTTCAGCATTATTTTATAACACAACTCACTCTTTGCAACAATGAGATGTACAAGATGTTATGTCAAAAAATGACCTTTACAACTTTGGCACGGGAGGGTGAGAGGGGGGGAGGGGAAGAGGGGGAGTTGGGATGATTTCTTTGTTGCTTTCTATGTCCCCCCTCATGGTATAACCCCTGCTTTCATTGTATTTGATGATGGTATAATTTGTGGAAGGGAAGGGAAAAAACAAATGGTTTGAATTAGGGATACAGGTAGACCTATTGCAACAATGAGATGTTCAAGTCGCTATGTCGAAAAATGAACTTTACAACTTTGGCCGGGAGGGTGTGTGTGTGTGTGGGGGGGGGAAGATGGAAAGGGATGGGAAGGGGAAACAAAGGAGGAGGCAACAATGCTTGATAAGTAATGTACTCATTATCTTGCCCATGTAATTGTAACCCC